>NC_086269.1:2837454-3154492 GCF_021018805.1 Prinia subflava
CCATCCCTGTGCTCCTGCTGATCCCATCCCTGTGCATCCCCTGCTGATCCCATCCCTGTGCATCCCTGCTGATCCCATCCCTGTGCATTCCCTGCTGATCCCATCCCTGTGCATCCCCTGCTGATCCCATCCCTGTGCATTCCCTGTTCCTGCTGATCCCATCCCTGTGCATTCCCTGCTGATCCCATCCCTGTGCATCCCCTGCTGATCCCATCCCTGTGCATCCCCTGCTGATCCCATCCCTGTGCATTCCCTGTTCCTGATCCTGCTGATCCCATCCCTGTGCATCCCCTGCTGATCCCATCCCTGTGCATCCCCTGCTGATCCCATCCCTGTGCATCCCCTGCTGATCCCATCCTGTGCATCCCCTGCTGATCCCATCCCTGTGCTCCTGCTGATCCCATCCCTGTGCATCCCCCTGTTCCTGCTGATCCCAATCCCTGTGCTTCCCCCTGCTGATCCCATCCCTGTGCATCCCCTGCTGATCCCATCCCTGTGCATTCCCTGTTCCTGCTGATCCCATCCCTGTGCATCCCCTGCTGATCCCATCCCTGTGCATCCCCTGCTGATCCCATCCCTGTGCTCCTGCTGATCCCATCCCTGTGCATCCCCTGCTGATCCCATCCCTGTGCATCCCCTGCTGATCCCATCCCTGTGCTCCTGCTGATCCCATCCCTGTGCATCCCCTGCTGATCCCATCCCTGTGCTCCTGCTGATCCCATCCCTGTGCATTCCCTGTTCCTGCTGATCCCATCCCTGTGCATCCCCTGCTGATCCCATCCCTGTGCTCCTGCTGATCCCATCCCTGTGCATCCCCTGCTGATCCCATCCCTGTGCTCCTGCTGATCCCATCCCTGTGCATTCCCTGTTCCTGCTGATCCCATCCCTGTGCATTCCCTGCTGATCCCATCCCTGTGCTCCTGCTGATCCCATCCCTGTGCATCCCCTGCTGATCCCATCCCTGTGCATTCCCTGCTGATCCCATCCCTGTGCATTCCCTGCTGATCCCATCCCTGTGCTCCTGCTGATCCCATCCCTGTGCATTCCCTGTTCCTGCTGATCCCATCCCTGTGCATTCCCTGCTGATCCCATCCCTGTGCTCCTGCTGATCCCATCCCTGTGCATCCCCTGCTGATCCCATCCCTGTGCATCCCCTGCTGATCCCATCCCTGTGCATTCCCTGCTGATCCCATCCCTGTGCATCCCCTGCTGATCCCATCCCTGTGCATTCCCTGTTCCTGCTGATCCCATCCCTGTGCATTCCCTGCTGATCCCATCCCTGTGCATCCCCTGCTGATCCCATCCCTGTGCATCCCCTGCTGATCCCATCCCTGTGCATTCCCTGCTGATCCCATCCCTGTGCATTCCCTGTTCCTGCTGATCCCATCCCTGTGCATTCCCTGCTGATCCCATCCCTGTGCTCCTGCTGATCCCATCCCTGTGCATCCCCTGCTGATCCCATCCCTGTGCATCCCCTGCTGATCCCATCCCTGTGCATTCCCTGCTGATCCCATCCCTGTGCATCCCCTGCTGATCCCATCCCTGTGCATTCCCTGTTCCTGCTGATCCCATCCCTGTGCATTCCCTGCTGATCCCATCCCTGTGCATCCCCTGCTGATCCCATCCCTGTGCATCCCCTGCTGATCCCATCCCTGTGCATTCCCTGTTCCTGATCCTGCTGATCCCATCCCTGTGCATCCCCTGCTGATCCCATCCCTGTGCATCCCCTGCTGATCCCATCCCTGTGCATTCCCTGCTGATCCCATCCCTGTGCATCCCCTGCTGATCCCATCCCTGTGCATTCCCTGTTCCTGCTGATCCCATCCCTGTGCATCCCCTGCTGATCCCATCCCTGTGCATCCCCTGCTGATCCCATCCCTGTGCATCCCCCTCCTCCTTCAGAGAGTTTTTCCATCCTCCCTGTTCTGGGGAGCAGGATTGTCCCCTCCTGCTTGTGGAGGAATTTCCTGTGCCAGTGCTGAGCTGTCACTCTGAGTTTGTCACCCCAGTGACATCCCCAAGGCTCCAAGCTCTGGTGCCCCCTGCCAGTGCCCAAATCCTGCTTGGCATCACCTCTGTTCCTCCTGATCCCACCCCTCTGCATCCCCTGCTCCTTGGTGAAGGTTTTTCCTTCCTCCCTGTTCTGGGAAGCAGAATTGTCCCCTCCTGGTTGTGGAGGAAGTTTCCTGTGTCCCTCTGGGCTGTCCCTCTGGGCTGTCACTCTGCATTTGTCACCCCAGTGATGTCCCCAAGGCTCCAAGCTCTGGGTCAGGCAGCTCTGGTCCTCCTGATCCCATCCCTCTGCATTCCCTTCCTCCTTCAGAGAGTTTTTCCTTCCTCCCCGTTCTGGGGAGCAGGATTGTCCCCTCCTGGTTGTGGAGGAATTTCCTGTGTCCCTCTGAGCTGTCACTCTGAGTTTGTCACCCCAGTGATGTCCCCAAGGCTCCAAGCTCTGGGTCAGGCAGCTCTGGTCCTCCTTGCAGTGCCCTGAGCCTGCTTGGCATCACCTCTGTTCCTGCTGATCCCATCCCTCTGCATTCCCCTCCTCCTTCAGGGAGGATTTTCCTTCCTCCCCGTTCTGGGGAGCAGAATTGTCCCCTCCTGCTTGTGGAGGAATTTCCTGTGTCCCTCAGGGCTGTCACTCTGCGTTGTCACCCCAGTGACATCTCCAACCTCTGGCTCAGGCAGCTCTGCCTCCCCCCAGCTGCCAAAAGTGGGGAATGTGGGAGATTCACCTCCACAGCAGCAGGAAAAATGGGATTTTAGGTGCAGAGTGAAGCAGCAGAACGGGTGTGAGGGGTTTCTGAGCTGTGGAGGTCCCTTGGTGCTCCAGGGTGGTGGGAATGAGTGGAATTCCTGCTCTGCCCCTCCACTCCTCATCCCACATCCAGAAAGTTTTCCCTTCTGAGACTCTGGAAGGTTCAACATTTGCTGATAAAAGCTCAGAGATCCAAACCTGCGAGCTCAGCTCAGCCACAGGGGTGGAAATGGGATAAAAACCCCTTTTTTTGGGGCCTCAGGAGGGAAGGGTCACCTCCCCCCGGTGACAGAACACCCCTGGGGACCCTGAGCCTGCGAGGATTTCTGGGGTTACTCATCCCCACCTCAGCAGCCCGGGGGTTTTTTGGGGTGGGGTGGGTGTGAGCTGTGCCCCAGGTGGGCACAGAACCCCCCGGAGTTTCAGGTGTGACTCCAGGGCTCTTCTGGGAACTGCACAGTTCTGAGCTCAACCCGGATTTTCCCAAGGCTGGGGAAAACCCCCTCCCCTCCAGAGCCCTCTGCCTGCGCTCATTAGCGGCTGCTGATTGCCTTAATTAGCCCTCAGGAGCTGATGAGTGTGCTGAGGGGTGGCAGTGCCCACAGGGAGCTCCTTTTTCCCTTTGTCCCCATCCCTGGGGGACATCAAGGCCACCCCTGGAGGCTCCTGCAGCACCCACTGTGGGTCCCAGCTGGCTTTAATTCTGGATTTATTATAATTCTGATTTATCTCCTGAGTTTTGGGGATTTATCTCCTGATTTTTGCTGCTCCCAGCTCAGCCTTGAGCATCCCTGGAGATTCCCCCTCATTCCCAGGCTCCGGGGTCAATTCCTGCTGCTCTTCCCTGCTCCTTCCTGCTGGGAGCTGGGCATGGAGGAGGAAAAATCTGGATTTTCTGGATTCCAGCCCTTTTTGGAGCACATCCTGCTCCTCCAAAGAGGGAATTGAGGGAATATCCAGGCACCTGAGTGAATTAAATTTGGATTACAGTGCCCATGGAGAGTCATCTTCCCTGGATTTCCCTGGATTTCATGGATTCCAGCCCTTTCTGGAGCACATCCTGCTCCAATTAAGAGGGAATTGAGGGAATATCCAGGGATCTGAAGGATTTGCCCTGGCTGAGGCACCTGAGGGAATTAAATCTGGATTACAACACCCAGGGAGAGTCCTCTTCCCTGAATTTCCATGGA
This sequence comes from Prinia subflava, assembly GCF_021018805.1. Classification (NCBI taxonomy): domain Eukaryota; kingdom Metazoa; phylum Chordata; class Aves; order Passeriformes; family Cisticolidae; genus Prinia; species Prinia subflava. The sequence goes on from NC_086269.1 coordinate 2,841,403, forward strand.
TTTTAACTCATTTTGGAGCACATCCTGCTCCTCCAAAGAGGGAATTTAGGGAATATGCAGGGATCTGTGAAGGATTTACCCTAACTAAGGGACCTGAGGGAATTAAATCTGGATTACAACACCCAGGGAGAGTAATTTTCCCTGGATTTCCATGGATTTCATGGATTCCAGCCCTTTCTGGAGCACATCCTGCCCCTCCAAAGAGGGAATTTAGGCAATATCCAGGGACCTGAGGGAATTAAATCTGGATTACAGTGCCCATGGAGAGTCCTCTTCCCTGGATTTCCATGGATATTAACTCCTTTGGGGCACATCCTGCTCCAGGATAGAGGGAATTGAGGGAATATCCAGGGATCTGAAGGATTAGCCTTGGCTGAGGGACCTGAGGGAATTAAATCTGGATTACAACACCCAGGGAGAGTCATTTTACCTGGATTTCCATGGATTTTAACTCCTTTGGAGCACATCCTGCTCCTCCAAAGAGGGAATTGAGGGAATATCCAGGGATCTGTGAAGGATTTACCCTAACTGAGCCACCTGAGGGAATTAAATTGGAATTACACCACCCTGGAGCTCCTCCTCCTCCTCCTCCTCCTCCTCCTCCTCCTCCTCCTCCTCCTAATGATGCAAGGAGGGATTTGTCCACTTGGAGGAACTCGGGGAGGCAGGAGTGAATTCCTGGGGGAAAAGCAGGAGTGAATTCCTGGGGGGAAAAGGCAGCAGGGGAAAAGCAGGAGTGAATTCCTGGGGGGAAAAGCAGGAGTGAATTCCTGGGGGAAAAGGCAGCAGGGGGAAAAGCAGGAGTGAATTCCTGGAGGGAAAAGCAGGAGTGAATTCCTGGGGGGAAAAGCAGGAGTGAATTCCTGGAGGGAAAAGCAGGAGTGAATTCCTGGGGGGAAAAGCAGGAGTGAATTCCTGGGGGGAAAAGCAGGAGTGAATTCCTGGGGGGAAAAGCAGGAGTGAATTCCTGGGGGGAAAAGCAGGAGTGAATTCCTGGGGGAAAAGCAGGAGTGAATTCCTGGGGAAAAGCAGGAGTGAATTCCTGGGGGAAAATCCAGGAGTGAATTCCTGGGGGAAGGGGCAGCCCGGGCCAGGGTGGGGTTTGGGGCAGGTTGAGCAACGCTGCTGCTGCTTTGAGCAACCCCGGGCGGGTTTGTTGTGAAAGGAGAGAGGAGAGGGGGCGACAGCAAGAGAAAAAAAAAAGGGGAAAATGAAGATCTGAGCTTAGGGAAAAAAAAATGTCACTTCCTCAAATCCGTCTGTTCTGGAGCTCTGGGATATCCTGGATTTTGGGGGAAAAGGAGATTTGTGCTGGGCAGGGGGAGGTCCTGAAGTGACCCAGTGCAGCTCCTGGGGGGTGTCCCTTCCCCAGCAGGGCCACTGTCCCCTGCCACTGTCCCCTGCCACTGTCCCCCTGCCACTGTCCCCCTGCCACTGTCCCCTGCCACTGTCCCCCTGCCACTGTCCCCCGCCACTGTCCCCCGCCACTGTCCCCCGCCACTGTCCCCCGCCACTGTCCCCTGCCACTGTCACCCTGCCACTGTCCCCTGCCACTGTCCCCTGCCACTGTCCCCCGCCACTGTCCCCCTGCCACTGTCCCCTGCCACTGTCCCCTGCCACTGTCCCCTGCCACTGTCCCCTGCCACTGTCACCCTGCCACTGTCCCCTGCCACTGTCCCCTGCCACTGTCCCCCGCCACTGTCCCCTGCCACTGTCACCCGCCACTGTCCCCCGCCACTGTCCCCCCGCCACTGTCCCCCGCCACTGTCCCCCGCCACTGTCACCCGCCACTGTCCCCCGCCACTGTCACCCGCCACTGTCCCCCGCCACTGTCACCCGCCACTGTCCCCCGCCACTGTCCCCTGCCACTGTCCCCTGCCACTGTCCCCTGCCACTGTCCCCCGCCACTGTCCCCTGCCACTGTCACCTGTCCCCCCCTCCTGCAGGGCAGGAGGGACCTGGGGACACCCCCAGCCCAGATCTGCTGAGCCCCGGGATAAGGGGAGAAGGTTCTGGAAGGATTCCTGGGGTAATTGGGAGCTGCAGGGAAGGGAAGGATCCTGCGAGGACACAGCTCAGCTGTGTCACCCCCGGAGGTGACAGCAGTGACATCCCAGCGAGGCCACCCCGTGCCTGGCCCCCAACTGGATCCAGCTGCTGCTCCAGCCTTGCCAGGGCTGGGATTTGAGGGCAGAGATCCCAAATTTCCTGCTGAGGCTCCGAGTGGGGCTCTCCTGGTGTTGGCACTACCTGGACTTGTCCCTGTCCCTGCAGGAGCAGTGCCCGGGGCTGGCAGGGCCAGGAGGGGCTCAGGAGCAGCTGGAGGGGGCTCCCAGCCTGGCTGGCTCCTGGGGATCCCAGAAAAAATCCCTGCTGGATTTTCAGAGGGAGCAGCCAGGGCTGGGATGGAGGCGTTGGCACCCAAGGGTGCTGGTGAGGCTGCTCCATGCTGGGGGTGCACCCAGCACACCTGGAGGATTCCTCGGTGCAGAAAAGGGAATTTCCTGCCAAAAAACAAACAAACAAACAAACAAAAAACATTCCCAGCTGGGAATTCCCTCCTGCCCTGGGCTTTGTGGGGCAGTCACAGCCCCCACAGGCAGCGCTGTCCCCTTTGCTGTCACCCCGAGCTGGATTGTCCTGGGAGCCTGGAGCCAGCCTGGCCCCTTGGGAGCAGGGAGGGGATTGGGAATGGGGACCCTGCTGTGGATTTCCCTCTGTCCCTGCTGTGGATTTCCCTCAGTCCCTGCTGTGGATTTCCCTCTGTCCCTGCTGTGGATTTCCCTCTGTCCCTGCTGTTCCCTACCCTTCTTTTCCCCCTGTCCCTACCCTTCTTTTCCCCCTGTCCCTGCCCTGCTTTTCCCTCTGTCCCTGCCCTGTTTTTCCCTCTGTCCCTGCCCTGTTTTTCCCTCTGTCCCTGCCCTGCCTTTCCCTCTGTCCCTTCCCTGCTTTTCCCTCTGTCCCTGCCCTGCTTTTCCCTCTGTCCCTGCCCTGCTTTTCCCTCTGTCCCTGCCCCGCTTTTCCCTCTGTCCCTGCCCTGTTTTTCCCTCTGTCCCTTCCCTGTTTTTCCCTCTGTCCCTGCCCTGCTTTTCCCTTCCTGGCCTCTCACAGCACCCTGCAAAGCTGGCAGTACCCAGGGCTAACCCCTGGAAAGAAAAATCCCGATTTTCCCCTTCCTCCTCCAAGCTCTGCCCGCAGCTCTGCACATCCCAGGGCTGGAATTGCACCACGTCCCCAACCTTGGGGACATCCCCTGTGCCCTGGGACCTCCTGATGGCCCTGTCCTGCTGTCCCCACAGCACTGGGAGCTGCTGGTGCTGGAGAAGCTCAAGTGGGACCTGGTGTCGGTGATCGCCAACGATTTCCTGCCGCACATCCTGCACCGGCTGCCGCTGCCCGCCGGCAAGGCAGAGCTGGTGAAGAAGCACGCCCAGACCTTCATCGCCCTCTGTGCCACAGGTGGGTGCTGGGCTGCACCCAGGGGTGCTGCCACACCTGGGGTGGGCTCCCCATGGGTTTTTTTTGGGAGCTGGGTGCCCGCCTTCGGTGCAGGCAGCAGGGTGGTGCTGCTGGGGGCTCTGAGGTGTCACCAGGGCCTCGTGCTGTGCCTGTGGGAGGGTGCCCAGGGCTGAATCCCAGCTTTCCTCAGCCTCTGTGTGGTTGTATTTATGGATGGTGTGGGAATAACGACCTGACACTCAGCTTAAAGCACATGAGAGCAATCTTGATTCTCCTAAATCCTCTTTTTTTACAGTATTTAGGTGCAATGAATATGATTCAGAGCCTGCACCTCTTTGTGAACATCCTTGTTAGTAAAGGAATTAGAAAAACACCCCCTGCTAATTGTTTTTCACTTCTCAAGGATTGTTTGGATTCTCCTTTAGGATTTTCCCAGGCCAGAGTGAGAGCGTTGCTCGTTTGTCTCTCACAAGTCCTAAAATCTGACCCCTGTCACCCCCACACCTCTGCAGCCACCTCGTGCCAGGGCTTCTCCCAAAGCCTGTCCTGTGCTCCTCCAGCCCTGTCCTGTGCTCCTCCAGCCCTGTCCCGTGCTCCAGCCCTGTCCCGTGCTCCAGCCCTGTCCCGTGCTCCAGCCCTGTCCCGTGCTCCTCCAGCCCTGTCCCGTGCTCCTCCAGCCCTGTCCCCTGCTCCTCCAGCCCTGTCCTGTGCTCCAGCCCTGTCCCGTGCTCCAGCCCTGTCCCGTGCTCCTCCAGCCCTGTCCCGTGCTCCAGCCCTGTCCTGTGCTCCTCCAGCCCTGTCCTGTGCTCCTCCAGCCCTGTCCCGTGCTCCTCCAGCCCTGTCCCGTGCTCCTCCAGCCCTGTCCCGTGCTCCTCCAGCCCTGTCCCGTGCTCCAGCCCTGTCCCGTGCTCCTCCAGCCCTGTCCCGTGCTCCTCCAGCCCTGTCCCCTGCTCCTCCAGCCCTGTCCCGTGCTCCTCCAGCCCTGTCCTGTGCTCCTCCAGCCCTGTCCCGTGCTCCTCCAGCCCTGTCCCGTGCTCCAGCCCTGTCCCGTGCTCCTCCAGCCCCAGGAGGAGCTGCAGGAGCTCTCTCTGAGGAGCTCCCCGCTCCCAAACCCCTCCTGCAGCCTCACTGACAGCTGAGTTCCCTCTGAGTTCCCCCTTTGAAGGAACACAATATTCTTTTCTTCGCTCATCACCGTCATACAGTGAATTTCAGTGAAATTTACTTGTTCAGACAAGAAATCTCTGACAAACGGCCGATTTAGCAGTTCCTGGAGCACTTCTGTATTTCCTGGAGTACATCTAGGATGGATTTTACCCGGCTGTGGCCTGCCCTGAGTCCCAGTGCATTCACTGCTCTGGAGAGAGGCTGGCTCTGCTCTTCCCAGGAGAGGGAGGGGCTGGCCCTGCCATGGCAGCACTGCTACGTTCATTCATTCATTTATTCATTCATTCTTTCTTTCTTTCTTTCTTCCTCCCTTTCCTTTCCTTTCCTTTCCTTTCCTTTCCTTTCCTTTCCTTTCCTTTCCTTTTCCTTTCCTTTCCTTTCCTTTCCTTTCCTTTCCTTTCCTTTCCTTTCCTTTCCTTTTCCTTTCCTTTCCTTTCCTTTCCTTTCTTTCCTTTCCTTTCCTTTCCTTTCCTTTCCTTTCCTTTCCTTTCCTTTCCTTTCCTTTCCTTTCCTTTCCTTTCCTTTCCTTTCCTTTTCCTTTCCTTTCCTTTCCTTTCCTTTCCTTTCCTTTCCTTTCCTTTCCTTTCCTTTCCTTTCCTTTCCTTTCCTTTCCTTTCCTTTCCTTCCCTTCCCTTCCCTTCCCTTCCCTTCCCAAACCTTCCCAAACCTTCCCAAACCTTCCCAAACCTTCCCTTCCCAAACCTTCCCAAACCTTCCCAAACCTTCCCAAACCTTCCCAAACCTTCCCAAACCTTCCCAAACCTTCCCAAACCTTCCCTTCCCTTCCCTTCCCTTCCCTTCCCTTCCCTTCCCTTCCCTTCCCTTCCCTTCCCTTCCCTTCCCTTCCCTTCCCTTCCCTTCCCTTCCCTTCCTTCCCTTCCCTTCCCTTCCCTTCCCTTCCCTTCCCTTCCCTTCCCTTCCCTTCCCTTCCCTTCCCTTCCCTTCCCTTCCCTTCCCTTCCCTTCCCTTCCCTTCCCTTCCCTTCCCTTCCCTTCCTTCCCTTCCCTTCCTTCCCTTCCCTTCCCTTCCCTTCCCTTCCCTTCCCTTCCCTTCCCTTCCCTTCCCTTCCCTTCCCTTCCCTTCCTTCCCTTCCCTTCCCTTCCCTTCCCTTCCCTTCCCTTCCCTTCCCTTCCCTTCCCTTCCCTTCCCTTCCCTTTTTCCTTTCTTTCCTTTCTCCTTTCCCTCTTTCTCCTTCCCCCCGTGCCCACAGACGACACCTTTCTGATGTACCCTCCCTCCATGGTGGCCACGGGCAGCATCGGCGCCGCCATCCACGGCCTGAGCCTGGCCCCGAGCGGCCTCGGCGGCGACGCCGTCACGGAGCTGCTGGCCGGGATCACGGGCACCGAGGTGGTGAGTGCAGCCAGGGGCAGGGGAATGCCTGATCCTCACAGGGTTCTGGAGCCTGCCTGATCCTCGGGAAGGGTTCTGGGGACTGCCTGATCCTCAGGGGAGGGTTCTGGAGCCTGATCCTCTCAGGGAGTTTGGAGCCTGCCTGATCCTCAGGGGAAGGGTTCTGGAGCCTCCCTGCTCCTCACAGGGTTCTGGAGCCTCCCTGATCCTCACAGGGTTCTGGAGCCTGTCTGATCCTCACAGGGAGGGTTTTCCACAGCTGCCGGGGCAGGGAGCGGGGCCTCGGCCTCTGGAGACATTCCAGAGGCAGCTGGATGGGGACAGCTGCTCCAGGTGGCCCTGCCTGCAGGAGGCTGTGCTGAGGGAGAGCCTGGGCTGGAGGGGGAATGGTGATGGTCAGTCCAGGATGGACTGGCCATGGTGATGGTCAGCCCAGAGAGGGACTGGCCATGGTGATGGTCAGCCCAGAGAGGGACTGGCCATGGTGATGGTCACCCCAGGGAGGGACTGGTCATGGTGATGGTCAGCCCAGGGATGGACTGGCCATGGTGATGGTCAGCCCTGGGATGGACTGGCCATGGTGATGTTCAGCCCAGGGATGCAGGGTTGGACCCCAGAGGGCCCTTCCAGCCCCAGCTCCTCTGGGATTCTGTGGAATTTTGCTGTTCAGACGGTGCTGCCCTGGTCTGAGGAGATCCAGGGGCTGTGGGATGATCCCAAACACAGCCCCGGGCAGGGCAGGGCGGGTTTGGAGCCTTTGAAACGCCACACAAAGGGCAGGATCTGTTCCCTGCCCGGGCAGGTGTTGGCAGGATCGAGTTCTCGGGCTGGGATGGGGACAGGGACACGCCGGGCTTGGCATCTGCTGCCCTCAGTGTCCGGTTGCAGGGGGTTTCGGGGGGGCTGGGACAGGAATTGTCCCAGATTTGGGGACATCGGGGTGGGGGCGCTTCTCCAGCCCCTCCACTGCCCTTGGAGACGGGACAGGGATCCTGTTGGGCTCTGCAGCTCGCTCCCACTGGGAGCTTTTCCCCTGCCCAGGTGAGTTACAGTCCCCTGCCAGGACCTGGAGGGGCTGCCCGAGGCTTTGTCCGGGCGGGAGGCTCCGATCCGGTGGTGCAGATGGAATTTTTTTTGTTCTCCGGAGCCTTTTTAAAGAAAGAATCGGTGCAGCCACCTGCTCCCAACCTGCTCGGGGAGGTCGGGGCTGTGCAGGGAACAGGTGGGAAGCAGGGAGGGTTCAGTGCAGGGAGAGGAGCTGAAATGGAGCCCTGTCCCCTCCTGTCCCCTCCTGTCCCCTCCTGTCCCTCCCCAGCATCTGCTGTGCCCCCTGCCCGCCTGTGGGGCGCCTCACAGGCAGCTCCAGCCTGGGCAGCTCCTCCTGGGATGTGTCCACTGAATTTTGGGGTGCTGGGAGAGCGCCTGGGCTCGGCCTCCCCCACCCCTGCAGTGCTGCTGCTGCTTCTCCCTGAGCGTGGCACCAAACGTGCCTCAGTTTCCCCTCCGGAGGAGCCGTCCCCTTCCCGCCCAGCTGGGGATGCAGGGCTGGAGCCTGGCTGGCTGTGGCCAGCGTGGCTTTGGCATCTCGGCCAGAATGGCCAGTGGGGAGCTGGGAGAGCCTGGGCATGGAGAGCCCGGGATGGACTGGCCACAGGGCTGGAGAGGCCGGGATGGACTGGCCACAGGCTGGAGAGGCCGGGATGGACTGGCCACAGGGCTGGAGAGGCCGGGATGGACTGGCCACAGGGCTGGAGAGCCTGGGATGGACTGGCCACAGGGCTGGAGAGGCTGGGATGGACTGGCCACAGGGCTGGAGAGCCTGGGATGGACTGGCCACAGGGCTGGAGAGGCCGGGATGGACTGGCCACAGGGCTGGAGAGGCCGGGATGGACTGGCCACAGGGCTGGAGAGCCTGGGATGGACTGGCCACAGGGCTGGAGAGGCTGGGATGGACTGGCCACAGGGCTGGAGAGCCTGGGATGGACTGGCCACAGGGCTGGAGAGGCCGGGATGGACTGGCCACAGGGCTGGAGAGGCCGGGATGGACTGGCCACAGGGCTGGAGAGCCTGGGATGGACTGGCCACAGGGCTGGAGAGGCTGGGATGGACTGGCCACAGGGCTGGAGAGCCTGGGATGGACTGGCCACAGGGCTGGAGAGCCTGGGATGGACTGGCCACAGGGCTGGAGAGGCCGGGATGGACTGGCCACAGGGCTGGAGAGCCCGGGATGGACTGGCCACAGGGCTGGAGAGGCCGGGATGGACTGGCCACAGGGCTGGAGAGGCCGGGATGGACTGGTCATGATGATGGAGACCCCAGGGATGGACTGGGGATGGTGATGGACTGGTCATGGCGATGGTCAGCCCCTGTCCATAGGGATGGTCAGCCCCTGTCCAGGTGTCCATGGGGACGGTCAGTCCCTGTCCAGGTGTCTGTAGGAATGGTCAGCCCCTGTCCAGGTGTCCATGGCAATGGTCAGCCCCTGTCCAGGTGTCTGTGGGGATGCTCAGCCCCTGTCCAGGTGTCCATAGTGATGGTCAGCCCCTGTCCAGGTGTCCATAGGGATGGTCAGTCCCTGTCCAGGTGTCCATAGGGATGGTCAGCCCCTGTCCAGGTGTCCGTGGGGATGCTCAGCCCCTGTCCAGGTGTCCGTGGGGATGGTCAGTCCCTGTCCAGGTGTCCGTAGGGATGGTCAGTCCCTGTCCAGGTGTCCCTGGTGATGGTCAGTCCCTGTCCAGGTGTCCATAGGGATGGTCAACCCCTGTCCAGGTGTCCGTAGGGATGGTCAGCCCCTGTCCAGGTGTCCGTGGGGATGCTCAGCCCCTGTCCAGGTGTCCGTGGGGATGCTCAGCCCCTGTCCAGGTGTCCGTGGGGATGCTCAGCCCCTGTCCAGGTGCCCATGGTGATGGTCAGCCCCTGTCCAGGTGTCCGTAGGGATGGTCAACCCCTGTCCAGGTGCCCATGGTGATGGTCAGCCCCTGTCCAGGTGTCCATGGGGATGTTCAGCCCCTGTCCAGGTGTCCGTGGGGATGGTCAGTCCCTGTCCAGGTGTCCATGGGGATGGTCAGCCCCTGTCCAGGTGTCCGTGGGGATGGTCAGTCCCTGTCCAGGTGTCCATGGGGATGGTCAGCCCCTGTCCAGGTGTCCATGGGGATGGTCAGTCCCTGTCCAGGTGTCCATGGGGATGGTCAGCCCCTGTCCAGGTGTCCGTAGGGATGGTCAGCCCCTGTCCAGGTGTCCATAGGGATGGTCAGCCCCTGTCCAGGTGTCCATAGGGATGGTCAGCCCCTGTCCAGGTGTCCATAGGGATGGTCAGCCCCTGTCCAGGTGTCCATGGGGATGGTCAGTCCCTGTCCAGGTGTCCCTGGTGACGGTCAGCCCCTGTCCAGGTGTCTGTAGGGATGGTCAGCCCCTGTCCAGGTGTCCCTGGTGATGGTCAGCCCCTGTCCAGGTGTCCATGGGGATGGTCAGCCCCTGTCCAGGTGTCTTTAGGGATGCTCAGCCCCTGTCCAGGTGCTCGGGGCCGGGCGTGCCGGGCAGGAGGGGCTGTGCTGCCAGGAAGCCCCGGGGAAGGGGAGCTGGGGAAGGGGAGCCGGGCGTTGCTATTTTCTATTTTCGCTCGCCACATCCTCTGACAGTTTCTAAGAACCCCTGGCGGATTCCTGGTAAGAGATTTCGGGTGTGACACTGTCCCGTGAGGTGCAAACTGTCACCAGGCTGAGCCGTGCCCGGGCTGCCCGAGTGGGAGTTTCCTCCTCTGGTTACGGCTCATGGGGGAAAAACCAGAGCGGGGTTTGCATTTCTGGCTGTGCTGCTGCTGCTGGCAGCCCCCTGCCCCTTCCCGTGCGTGTCCCCAGCTCTGGGGGCCCTGGGGGTGTCTCAGAGGGGACACGGGGGTGGAAACCGTGTGAGAAGCTCGGGAGGTGCTGTCCCAGCGTGGGTGGGAGGTGCTGCAGGGTGGGTTTTGGGGGGGTCCTGCTGCCTCAGGGGCACCCAGCAGGATTCCCGTGCCCAGCAGGACCACCCCGAGCTCCGGGCTGGGGAGCTGGAGGGGGATCCAGCCCTGTTTGGGGTCTGGGAAATTCGGAGCTGCCCTGCCCTTGCCACCCTGCTGGAGCCACACCCCGGCTCCCGGAATTTGGGAATCCCTGCTGGACACAACCTCCCTGCAGAGGGAGGTGGGAGGAGGACAGCCGCAGTGTGGGGCTCTGCCTGGGGAGGGACAGGCTGTGGAGAAAATCCCCTTTTTTCCCCGCGTGTTCAAATGCTCCGGGTGGGGGTCAGAGGTGCAGCCCAGCACCTCCTCTGAGCTTTTCCCGAAGCTCCAGCGCTGAGGAGCAGGGATCTGACGCCTCCCGTGTGTTTCCCTGTTCCAGGACTGCCTGAAGGCCTGTCAGGAGCAGATCGAGGCGGCCCTGGCCGAGAGCCTGAAGCAGGCGTCCCAATCCCAGCAGGAATTCAGCGCCAAGGCGGCGGCGTACGGGGGCAGCCAGCCCACGGGCACCCCCACGGACGTCACCGACGTCAACCTGTGACCAGCCACCCTTCCCTGGGGGCTCCGGGCCCTCCCTGAGCACCCCCAGCCCCCTGCGTCCCCCCCTGCCCGCCCAGCGCCTCCGAGGGGCCCTTCCCAAGCCGGGGGGGGAGCGGCCGAGGTGGGCACGGGGAGCAGGAGCCTGGATCAAGTTTGGAATTGTTTCTGTGTTGGTGTTCCCCGGCTCTCCGGGGCGTTCAGGGCAGCCCCGTGAGGGACAAGAATCAGGGAGAGCCGAACCCTGCAGGACCCGAATCCTCCTCGCCCCCTCGGGGCTCGTGGAGCAGCTGCTTGGTGGCCCCTCGGCGCCGATTGCTTCGTGCCACGTCCCCAGAGCTCCGGGGGAGGTTGTGCAGCTGCTTCTGCTTGGAGAGGACTGGCGGGGCTTGTTTGTTTTTTGCTGTTGGATGTGGGAATTCGGGCCGTGCCTCGGGAGGAGCGCGGGGTCCCCTCGGCTTTTCCGCCGGCCCACGGAGGCTGCTTAATTTATTGTTCACTGCTGGGAAATGGGGAGGGAGCAGAGCTGGCGTTCCTCGGGGTCTGGATGCCGCTCTCCTCTCCTTCCCCAAAAAAATAAAAGTGCCTTCCCCCTTTTGCCCCTTCCCTGGCTCCCCGGGCAGTGGGAGGCTCTCCTCGGAGGCTGGGTGGTCCTTGGGTAGCTTAGGCATCAGATTTAAGGAAAACCTTTGAATGTGCTGCTATAGTCTGGGCTGCATCATCTGCACTCTTCCAGGGCAGGGATTTCGGATCACGCTCAGGAGGGGGCTGCGTTCACCCACGCGGATCCCGAGCTGCCTCCTGAGAGAGGGTGGAAAACTGCTGCGCACTTGAGTTGGGAAAGCAATTACTGCGATTATTTTGTATTGTTGTTGTTGATCCTGTTAGTTTTTTATAAAAATTGTTGTAAAACAGGAAAAAAAAAACCAAAAAAACAATGCTGCTTTTCTATGAGAAAACCTTTACAGAGTGGAAGAATTAACCAGGAGACTCCACAGGGATGGGAGGCAGATGCTGCTGCTGCTGCTTGGGGACCTCTGGCTGCTGTCCTCCCACGGGGGATGTGGAAAAGGAGGTGGAAATCTTCCTTTCTGCATGCCAGCAGCCACACAAAAATCCGGCGGAAAAAGGTGGGGCTGCTGCTCCTCCCTGAGCCTGCCTGGTCCGGAAACCCACGGAGCCGCTGCCTCCTGCGAGCAGGAGGGCAGGGACAGCCTGGCTGTGCAAAAGGAAATGCGTTTCTTTCTTTTTTATATATATATATATAAATGAGGTTTTTAATTTAAGAGTAAATTGGTTTTGGTGTTCACTCGCACGAGTCCCGCTGCTGGGAGAGCCAGAGAACCCCGTGATGTTGCAATAAAATATTTTAAACAAAAAAACAAAACTGGCAGCTCGAGGGTTTCCCTTGCGCCGTTCCCAGGGTGGGGCTGGGATCTGGGGATCCCTTGGGAGCTCCAGCCCTGCTTGTGGAGGGCTGGAGAGGGCAGGCAGGACCCAAAGGACACCCGGGGCAGCTCAGGGGTGGTGATGGAGCCCAGCACCTTCTCCCAGCAGCCTGGAGGGCACTGGAGCAGCTCAAGTGGTGGCAGGAGAGGGCCTCAGTGCCTCTCGTGCTCGTCAGGCCCTGGCTGCTTCAAAATGAGATAAATCAGGAAGTCACAGAGGCTGCGGCGTGTGGGGACCCAGCTCCTGCCCCTGCCAGCAGAGGTGACAGCAGGCAGGGCTGGGCACGGCTCAGGCGCAGCTGGGGCTCCTCTCCGTGGCCCAAAGCTGCACGGCACAGTGACAATGACAGTGGCAGTGACAGTGGCAGCAGGGCCCGGGGAGGTGCAGCCTCCTGGAAAAGCCCCTTTGGGTTTTCCAGCAGAGGTGGCACTTGGGTGACAGGAGCAGGCCAGGCAGGTGGCCTCGTGGCCAGGTGAGGCCCTGTGGCTTCAAGAAGTAAACCCTGGGGGGACTTTGAGTGTTTGGGAAGATCCCTGGGCAAGGAGTTCCAGCAGCTGGTGGGGACAGGGACAGGCTGGGAGCAGCCCTGGCTGATGGACACAGCTCTGGTTTTATTTCCAAATACAGGAACGAGCCAAAGTGTCCCAGTGCTGGTGGCACCGGGCTCCTGAGGGGGACAGGGACAGGCTGGGACCAGCCCTGGCTGACGGACACAGCTCTGGTTTTATTTCCAAGTACAGGAACGAGCCAAAGCGTGCCAGTGCTGGTGGCACCGGGCTCCTGGGGGGGACAGGGACAGGCTGGGACCAGCCCTGGCTGATGGACACAGCTCTGGTTTTATTTCCGAGTACAGGAACAAGCCAAAGTGTCCCAGTGCTGGTGGCACCGGGCTCCTGGGGGGGACAGGGGCTGCCCTGTGATGCTGGCACGGGGCTCTCAGCCCGGCTCTGTGGGCTCTGTCTGTCCCAGTGCCCGCTCGGAGCAGCGGGATGCGGGCAGGATGCTCCTGCTGCAGGCTCCCAGCTGCACCCAGGGCCAGGCTCCAGCATTTCCCTCCTCATTCCATGGCCGGACCAGCCTCCAGCATTTCCCTCCTCATTCCATGGCCGGACCAGCCTCCAGCATTTCCCTCCTCATTCCATGGCCGGCGCCTGCTCCCCTTCCACGTCCCTCGTCTTGGAGTTCATCAGCTCGCGGCGGATCTCGGGCGAGATCTGCGGGTGGCTGTGGAACTTGAGCAGCTCCAGCAGAGCCTCCTTCTGCTCCGAGGACAAATCCTCCTTGTAGCGCTGCGCCAGGGCCAGCAGGCTCTGGTGCCACAGCACGGGCAGCAGCCGCTGCTCGGTGCGGAAGGCCAGGAAGTGGAAGACCAGCGCGTCCAGCACGCGGAAGGGCAGCGCGTACTTCTTGTCGATGAGCAGGCGCAGGAAGATGCTGTTGGCGCCGCTGTACTGCATCTCGGCCAGCTTCAGCAGCGCCGCGCTGGGGACAGGGACACGGAGGGTCAGGGGACAGGGACAGGGACACGGGGACACGGGGACACGGCAGGGGTCAGGGGACAGGGACAGGGACACGGGGACACGGGGACACGGAGGGTCAGGGGACAGGGACACGGGGACATGGCGGGTCAGGGGACAGGGACAGGGACAGGGACACAGGGCGTCAGGGGACAGGGACATGGGGACACGGCAGAGGTCAGGGGACAGGGACACAGGGACACGGGGACACGGCAGAGGTCAGGGGACAGGGACACGAGGACATGGGCGGGTCAGGGGACAGGGACACGGGGACATGGCGGGTCAGGGGACAGGGACACGGGGACACGGCAGAGGTCAGGGGACAGGGACACAGGGACACAGGGCACGGCGGGTCAGGGGACAGGGACACGGGGACACGGGGACACGGCGGGTCAGGGGACAGGGACAGGGACACAGGGACACGGCAGAGGTTAGGGGACAGGGACACAGGGACATGGGCGGGTCAGGGGACAGGGGATGGAGCCAGAGGGACACAGCGGGTCAGGGGACAGGGACACGGGGACACGGGCAGGTCAGGGGACAGGGACACGGGGACACGGGCGGGTCAGGGGACAGGGACACGGGGACACGGGTGGGTCAGGGGACAGGGACAGGGACACGGGGACATGGGAGGGGACAGGGACATGGGGACACGGCAGAGGTCAGGGGACAGGGACAGGGGGACACGGATGGGTCAGGGGACAGGGACATGGGGACATGGGAGAGATGAGGGAACAGGGAAACAGGAGAGGTCAGGGGACAGGGACACAGGGACATGGGAGGGGTCAGGGACGTGGGGACATGTAGGGGTCAGGGGACAGGGGATGGAGCCATGGGGACATGGAAGAGGTAAGGGAACAGGGACACGGGGAAATGGCAGAGGTCAGGGGACAGGGACACAGGGACATGGGAGGGGTCAGGGACGTGGGGACATGTAGGGGTCAGGGGACAGGGGATGGAGCCATGGGGACATGGAAGAGGTAAGGGAACAGGGACACGGGGAAATGGGAGGGGTCAGGGGACAGGACACACAGACACAGGAGAGGTGAGGGGACAGGGACACAGGGATATGGGGACACAGGAGAGTTGAGGGGTCAGAGGATGGAGCCATGGGGACCTGAGAGTGGCTTAGAGTCAGGACACAGAGCCACGGGGACACAGGAGAGGTGAGGGGCCAGGGGACAGAGCCACAAGGACCAGGCAGGGGCCCAGGGTCAGGGCATGGAGCCACAGGGACTGAGGAACAGGGACAGGGGCTCAGGGTCAGGGGACAGAGCCATGGGGACAGAAGAACAGGACTGGACCGGAGCCATGGAGCACCAGGCACTCAGGCACAAAGCTGAGCCTTAAATCTCAACCCCAGAGGGAGCTGAGTGACCCCTCACCACCCCCAAGGGGCTGGAGAGGCTGAGGGATGGATCCAAGACGCTCCCCAGGATCCCTGGAGGAGCAGCTCTTCCCCCCAGCCCCTCAGGGCCTCACCTGGAGTGCAGGACGGGGATGGAGCACTTGGTGAGGATGCTGCCGATGATGATGGCCTCCCTGAGCGAGCACGTGCCGGACTCGCACAGTGGGATGAGGATCCCTGGGGATGGGGACAGTCAGACACCCACCACATCCACCCACGGGAACAGCCCTGGGGCTCAGCCCTTCTCCCTGAGCCCTGGGGCTCAGCCCCTTCTCCCTGAGCCCTGGGGCTCAGCTCCTCCTCCCTGAGCCCCGGGGGTCAGCTCCTTCTCCCTAAGCCCTGGGGCTCAGCCCCTTCTCCCTGAGCCCTGGGGCTCAGCTCCTTCTCCTGGGGGCTCAGCCCCTTCTCCCTGAGCCCTGAGGCTCAGCTCCTTCTCCCTGGATCTCAGCCCCTTCTCCCTAAGCCCTGGGGCTCAGCCCTTCTCCCTGAGCCCTGGGGCTCAGCCCCTTCTTCCTGAGCCCTGGGGCTCGGCCCCTTCTCCCTGAGCCCTGGGGCTCAGCCCCTTCTCCCTGAGCCCCGGGGCTCAGCCCCTTCTCCTTGGAGCTCAGCCCCTTCTCCCTGAGCCCTGGGGCTCAGCCCCTTCTTCCTGAGCCCTGGGGCTCAGCCCCTTCTTCCTGAGCCCTGGGGTTCGGCCCCTTCTCCCTGAGCCCTGGGGCTCAGCTCCTTCTCCCTGAGCCCTGGGCTCAGCAGGAGAGGGGCGAGCCCAGGGCAGCTTTGGCAGGAAAGGCTGCCCTGAGCTGTGTCCTGCGGGCTGGGGACAGTCCCAGGAAATTGCCACTCTTGCAGCAGCAGCTGGAGGGTCCCTGCCATGCGAGAGCCCCTCAGGACCCCAGCCAAGCCCCAGAGGGGACCCTGCAGGACCCCTACCCTTGAACCAGGCCGCTGGCTTGAACAGAGCCTTCTTGAGAGCCATGTACAGGTGGAAGTTGAGCCGCTTGTACTCGGCGATGTCGTCGCGGATCCGCGGCAGCAGCACCAGGTTGTAGAAGCGCTGGGCCATCCTCTCCTTCAGGTTGGAGGAAAATATCCTGGCGACAGCAAAGCATGAAGGGGTGGGTGAGGAAAGGAGGCCAGGCAGGTTTTGTAAACCCCAGTGGGGGAAAAAAAAGCCAAAAATCTCACGTCAGAGGGTCCCTGAGGTGACCTCACCTGGTGGCCTGGTACATGGCAGCAGCCGTCCACGTCTCTGGCTCAGTGATGTAGAGGATCTGCTCCCAGTTGGACAAGGCAGGAATGATTTTAAACGCCTTGGGGAGCTTCCCGCTCCTGTACTTGGACAGCACCTTCAGAGACAGGGACACGGCCAGGCCATGACTGGGGGCAGTGACAGCAGGGACACGAGCGCGCTGTCCCCTCCCTCAGCCCCTCGGGGGGGTGGCTGTGGCTTCACCGGCTCCGGCCTCACCTCCCTGACACCCCTGTAGACCTCCAGGACACGGGGGTCGAGCTGGGGCATGGGGCGGCCCGAGATCTCCGACAGCGCCGTCTCCACCTCCGTCTGCTTCTCCGTGATCTTCTCCATGATGATGTCGGCCAGGGTGCGCCTGGGGCCACCAGGGGACAGGGACAGGGTCAGGGGGGGACCAGGGAGGGCTGGCAGGGGACAGGGGCAGGGGGGACCAGGGAGGGCTGGCAGGGGACAGGGGTGAGTCCAAGGGGACAGGAGCGAGTCCAAGGGGACAGGAGCGAGTCCAAGGGGACCAGGGAGGGCTGGCAGGGGACAGGGGAGAGTCCAAGGGGACAGGGTCAGAGTCAGGGGGAGACCAGGGAGGGCTGGCAGGGGACAGGGGTGAGTCCAAGGGGACAGGAGCGAGTCCAAGGGGACCAGGGAGGGCTGGCAGGGGACAGGGGCGGGTCAGGGGCTGATCAGGGAGGGCGGCCAGGTGAGGTCTGTGCAGGGCTCACACAGGAGCTGGGGAGAATCGGGGGTGGCAGGGGGATGACACGGGATGGGGTTGAGCTGGGGGTGACGTCCTGAGACAGGACAAGCGTGAATCGGGGGTGGCAGGGGGGTGACAGAGGACAGGACAGGGTCGGGGTCCGTGCAGGGCCCACACAGGAGCAGGGGTGAATCGGGGGTGGCAGGGGGGTGACAGAGGACAGGGCAGGGTCGGGGTCCGTGCAGGGCGGCGGCCCCGGCCCGGCGTAGCCCCCTCCTCACCTCAGCGGCGGGTTCTTGTTCATGAACATCTCGATGGCTTTCTCATCCTCGGGGTCCACCTCCACCTCCCCGCCGTAATCCCCGCTCCGTCCCGCGGCCGCCGCCGCCTTCTCCAGCGAGGGCCATTCCTCGTCATCCTCCGAGTCCGAGCCGGGACCTGCGGGGAGCGGCGCTGCCTCAGCCCGGGGCCGCGCACCCCCGGGGGTCCCGGAGGGTCCCGGCGGGTTCCGGGGGGCTCACCCAGCACCACGCTGCGCTGCCGGGGGGCTGCGGGCGCCCCGGGGCCGTGCTCGGCCTCCAGCTCCTCCTGCTGCCGCCGCGCCTGCTCCAGGATGCGCCGGGACAGCCGCGCGTCCACGAAGCCGTCGCCGCCGCCATCCCCGCCCCGCTCCTCCGCCCCGCCGGGCTCCCCGCGCCTCCCCCGCGCCCGCGGAGCCGCGTCCTGCAGGATCTGCTCGGCCAAGGGCAGCGCCGGGGCCGCGCCCGAGCCCCGCGCCCGCCGGGCCTTGGGCATCGCGGCGGAACCGGGGCGCACCGGCGGCGGACAGCGCGGAGAGACACGTGGGGACTGTCCCCGCCTGTTCCGGGGCGGCCCCGCCGCGTCCCGGTGACACCGGCCCCGCCCGTTCCGGTGCGGGCACCGGCACCATGGGGGTCACCTGGTGAGCGCGGGGGGCTCCGGGGTGGAGGGGAGAGCACCGGGAGCGGCTCCCGGAATGGGGAACGGCACCGGGAGCGGCTCCCGGAATGGGAGAGAGCACCGGGAGGGGCTCCCGGAATGGGGAGCGACAGCGGGAGGGGCTCCTGGAATGGGGGGACGCCACCGGGAGGGGCTCTTGGAATAGGGGGGCGGCACTGGGATAGACTCCCGGCGGGGACAGTCCCGGGGACACGGGGAGAATCTCCGGATGGAGGGTGCGGAGCAGTCCCGGACGCACGGGCAGCAGCCGGCGGTGCCCCGGTGGGTTCCATGAGCCTCAGTGGGGTCCGTGAGCCCCGGTGGGTTCCATGAGCCTCAGTGGGGTCCGTGAGCCCCGGTGGGTTCCATGAGCCTCAGTGGGGTCCGTGAGCCCCGGTGGGTTCCATGAGCCTCAGTGGGGTCCGTGAGCCCCGGTGGGTCAGTAAGCCCCGGTGGGTTCCATGAGCCCCGGCGGGTCCGTGAGCCCCGGCGGGTCCGTGAGCCCCGGCGGGTCCGTGAGCCCCGGTGGGTTCCGTGAGCCCCGGCGGGTCCGTGAGCCCCGGTGGGTTCCGTGAGCCCTGGCGGGTCCGTGAGCCCCGGTGGGTCCCTGAGCCCCGGCGGGTCCCTGAGCCCCGGCGGGTCCCTGAGCCCCGACGGGTCCGTGATCCCCGGCGGGTCCGTGATTCCCGGCGGGTCCCTGAGCCCCGACGGGTCCGTGATCCCCGGCGGGTCCCTGAGCCCCGGCGGGTCCCTGAGCCCCGGTGCTGTCGCAGCGTGTCGCAGGTGCCGGTGGCCGAGGGCAAGAGCGTGCAGCAGACGGTGGAGCTGCTGGCGCGGCGGCTGGAGGCGCTGGGCGCCGAGAAGCAGGGGACGTTCGGCGTGGACTGCGAGACCTATCACACCGCGGCCACCCTCGGCACACAGGGTCAGCAGCGCCGGGGGAACCCAGCCCTTCTCCGAGCTCCTCTTTCCCTTTTCCTTCCTGTCCTTTTGCTCCTTTCCGGCTCCTTCCCCACCTTCCCTGGAGGATGGTGAGATGTTTCCCCTGGCTCTGATGCTGGTTGATGGGGTTTAGGGGGTATAGTGGCAGTGCTGGGCTGAGGGTTGGACTGGCTGTTCTTGAAGGTCTCTTCCACTTTCATTAGTCTATGATTCCACAATTCCTTCTTCCCTTTCTCCTTTTCCTTGTTTCCTTTTCCCTTTCCTTTCTCCTCTCCCTCTTCCCCCTGGATCCCCAATCCCTCCCAGCACTGATGTGATGTTCACCACGGTGGCACTGACCCCACGCCGCCCTGACTCTGCTCAGCCTGGAAGGATGTTTTTCCCTTGTTGTTCCTGGCCAGACCCATTGGAGTCTTCCAGCTTTTTCCTGCTTTTTTGGCAGCTGGAACTTGGAGGAGAGGCCGAGCCCAGGCTCGCTCCGTGCCCGTGGGAGGTGGGTGGGAGGTGGATGCTCCTGGGATTCTCCTTTCGCCTCACCCCGAGCCGTGCTGGTGTTTTCTCCCGAGGATTTCTTTTTCCCCATAAACCTCCAGAAGCAAACCCAAGCTCTTCCCTGAATGGATATCATAACAAATATGAGGATCTGGAATTAAAGCAAGGAGGGCAGAGGCAGGGAGAGGAGCAGCTTTGGGCAGGAATGTTGGTTTTTGAGCCCATCTCCCTCGCTGTCATTCCAGGGCAGACGGGGAAGCTGATGTACGTCATGCACAACTCCGAGTACCCCCTGAGCTGCTTCGCCCTCTTCGAGAACGGGCCCTGCCTCGTGGCCGACGCCAACTTTGACACCCTCATGGTGAAGCTCAAGGGCTTCTTCCAGAACGCCAAGGCCAACAAGATCGAGAGCCGCGGCACCCGCTACCAGTACTGCGACTTCCTGGTGAAACTGGGCACGGTCACCATGGGCCCCAGCGCCAGGGGCATTTCCGTGGAGGTGAGAGCCTTGGGAAGCGTGGGGAAGGCAGGGAGAGGCAGGGAAATCCCGTGGGAGAAGCTGGAGAAGGAAGGTGTAGGGGTGATCTGATTGAGGGGGTCTGAAGCAGGAAGATGGAGAAAGATTATTTATTTACACGGGAGCGCCAGGAAAAAGTGGGAATGGCTTCACACTGCCAGATGGCAGGGATAGATGGGATATTGGGAAGAAATTCTTCCCTGTGAGGGTGGGAAGGCCCTGGCAGAGATTTCCCAGAGAAGCTGTGGCTGCTTCTGGATCCCTGTGGGGCTTGGAGCAGCCCGGGACCGTGGAAGGTGTCCCTGCCCTGGATGAGCGTTGAGGTTCCTTCCCCAAACCATCCCACAATTCTGGAATTCCCTGTCCTGTCTGTGTCCCAGGGGTGTTGCTGCTGCAGCAGGCAGCTTTGGATCTCCTCTCCCGAGGTTTAATCCAGGCAGGTGCTCCGGGGCTGTCCCTGCAGTGGGAATCCCTGCGGGAATGCCATCCAGACAAAAAGCTGATTAAATTCCAGCTGCACAGCACGAGCACCATCCCTCAGGTTAATCAGCATGGCAAAGGGGATGAAACAACCTCTCCAGTTGTTTATTGTTAATTCAGTGCTGATTTGGGGCTTGCTGTCCTTCCCTTTGCATTTTACCTTCCCTTCCCTTTGGAAAGGGTCTCTTGCATGTTCCCAGCATGTCCTGTCTTATTCACATTACCCATCCTTGTTAGATGCTGGATATTTGGGGCTGTTTCCATGAAAAGCCTTCCCTGCAGGGAGGCTCCAGGGCTCTGGGGATGTGTTCCCAGGTGGGACAGTGCCCAGCTCCAGAGCTCTGGGGAGTGTTCCCAGGTGGAATTCTGCCCCTGCCAGCATCTCCAGGGGGCTAGGGTATATTCCCAAGTGGAATTCTGCCCCTGCCAGCAGCTCCAAGGCTGTTCCCAGGTGTAATACTGTCCTCCCTGGCAGCTCTGGGGCTCTCAGGTGTGTTCCCAGGTGGAATTCTGTCCTTCCTGCCAGCTCCAGGGCTCTGGAGTATGCTCCAGGTGGAACAGTGCCCAGCTCCAGGGCTCTGGGGAGTGTTCCCAGTTGGAATTCTGTCCCTGCCAGCATCTCTGGGGCTCTGGGGAGTGTTCCCAGGTGGAATTCTGTCCCTGTCAGCAGTTCCAAGGCTGTTCCCAGGTGGAATACTGTCCTTCCTGCCAGCTCCAGGGCTCTGAGGTGTTTTCCCAGGTGGAATTCTGCCCCTGCCAGCATCTCCAGAGCTCTGGGTTGTGTTCCCAGGTGGAATTCTGCCCCTGCTGTCACCTCCAGGGAGCCTGGGATGTGTTCCCAGGTGGAATTCTGCCCCAGCCAGCATCTCTGGGGCTCTGGGGAGTGTTCCCAGGTGGAATTCTGCCCCTGCTGTCACCTCCAGGGGCTCTGGGGAGTGTTCCCAGTTGGAATTCTGCCCTGCCACCATCTCGGCTGTGTCCCCAGGTGGAATACTGCCCCTGCTGTCACCTCCAGGGGCTCTGGGGAGTGTTCCCAGTTGGAATTCTGCCCCTGCCACCAGTTCCAAGGCTGTTCCCAGGTGGAATACTGTCCTTCCTGCCAGCTCCAGGGCTCTGAGGTGTTTTCCCAGGTGGAATTCTGCCCCTGCCAGCATCTCCAGAGCTCTGGGTTGTGTTCCCAGGTGGAATTCTGCCCCTGCTGTCACCTCCAGGGGCTCTGGGGAGTGTTCCCAGTTGGAATTCTGCCCTGCCACCCTCTCGGCTGTGTCCCCAGGTGGAATACTGCCCCTGCTGTCACCTCCAGGGCTCTGGGGAGTGTTCCCAGTTGGAATTCTGCCCTGCCACCCTCTCGGCTGTGTCCCCAGGTGGAATACTGCCCCTGCGTGATCGCCAACGACTGCTGGAACCTGCTGATGGAGTTCATGCAGAGCTTCATGGGCAGCCACACGCCCGGGATCCCGTCGGTGTTCGGCTCCAAGCACGACAGCGCCTACAGCCCCGGGGACACCATGGTGCAGTACATGGAGCTCTTCAACAAGATCCGCAAGCAGCAGCAGGTGCCCGTGGCTGGCATCAGGTGAAGAGAATTCCCTGCAGCTCCTGCCTGCCTGGCTGGCTCAGGATTCCTCCAAAATGTGGCACAGGAGGCAGCCCCGAGGGGTTTTTTCTCTTTTTTGTCTTTGCCACGTCGAAGTTTTGCGGTGCTGTGTGTGATTCCGGGGTTTGGGATTGTTGGATCCGTGGCTCTGTGGTTCTCTGGACAATGTTTCATGCAGGGAATTGTTTATTCACAGGAAAAAGAGAAATCCCAGCCAAAATCAAGGACAGAGCTGCTGTGACTACAAAAACCTACAGGAGGAGTCTCTTAAATTTGTATTTTTTATATCCACGTGGGTGTTTTGTTGTATTTCATCCCAATAAAACGCTGGATTTTGGGAGGAGTCCCTGCACAGTGAGGGTTGTGCTGGTTTGTGTTGTTTATTCACAGATCCTTCCCTTGGATTTGTTTCAAGCGCTTTATGCCCCCAAAGCAAACATTTCCCTGTGAAAAAAAGCCAGGAATTCTCGCATTTTCCAGTTCCTGGCACGTTTTTACCTTGCCTTCATCCTCTGTAGCTGATGGGAATGTCAAAATCTGCTGCCTTTCAATGAAGGCTCTGGATAAATTAAAAAATAAAACAAGCCTGGCAGGAGCTTTGTCAGGCACTGAGAGAATTCCAGCTGCTTTATCCCATTGTTTTTAAGGTAGGTAATAAATTCCCTGTCCCCTGCACACCATTTGAGGAATCCTGATGGCTTCACATTCAATGGAATAAGGAAGGATTTGGGCAATAAGAGCCAAAAATTCATTGTAAGACATAATGACATCACTTTAATATATTTATTTCTTCATATTCCTGGGAAAGCACCAGCATGCCAGGAAAAATATTGTTGGCTCCTTGCGAGTCTGAAGAGCAAAGAAAACAAAAATAATTTGTCTTATATAGGTTTTTTTTCTGAAGCAAAAAGGAGAAAACAGCTGATTTGTGGCTTGATTTTCTGGCTGAGAACTGTTGTGCTTTTTTTAAAATATGATTTTCTGATTATTGTTTATACCTGGAAAGCTAATTAACTGTTAGAGTGCTCAGAGCTTTTAGAGAGCTTTTAATAAATTTAATCAGCGCAGGGCCCAGAAAGAGGCGGTTCATGAGCCATAAGAAATGGCACAATGTCCTCTAAATGTGGCAGAAATTCCAATATACTGAATTTTTTGCAGCTCTTAGCCCCGAGTTCATGACTTGTGTGGGACTGTTCAGTGGTGAAAATTCACTGAACAGTTCCACGTTGTTAAACTGGGAAAACTTAGGAAAGAAACCAGGATTTGTGGGGATGGTTATCCCTGTCCTGTTTCCCATTACAAGCCTTAAGGTTTAAAAAA
This sequence comes from Prinia subflava, assembly GCF_021018805.1. Lineage (NCBI taxonomy): Eukaryota > Metazoa > Chordata > Aves > Passeriformes > Cisticolidae > Prinia > Prinia subflava. The sequence goes on from NC_086269.1 coordinate 2,864,535, forward strand.
AAAACCCTCTTAATGAGCAGATTAGTCATGGTGAATGTTGGTAATGCTTTGTTAATTCCCGAGGCTGCTCCGTAACCGGAGATGTCAAAACTCTGCTCGTGTGCCTAAAAAACGTGGAAGTGTGTGCTGGAATCCCTGGGGATTCCTGGGGTTTTCTTAAGACACTCTGCTGTTCCTGGAGTTCCAAAAAGGAGCCACGTTCTGCCTTTAATTAACCCCTTGACGTCAGTGGGTTTCCAGAGCGTGAGGATGAGGAGGATTTAGTGCTTTATGTCCCAGCAAAGCCGTCGCTGCATTGTGGGAATGGAGACTCAGCTGTCCCAAATGGCTCTGTGGCTTTTCACTCCCTTGACGGCCAAAATTATTATTTTCTCATGAAAAAACCTCTCATTTTGCCTGTTAAATCACAATTTGGAAGTTGGTTGTTTTCTCGGAGGTGGAGGTGGCCACGCTGAGGTCCTGCTCCATTGTGGATCCTTTTTTTTCTGTTTCTGCACCTCTCAAAATCTTTGTCAGTGTTGTCTCATCCCCTAAACTGAAGCCTGACCAAGAGGGAGCAGGGATTTTGGGAATGGAGGCCTCACCCTTGCACGGTTTATTATTTATATTTATTTATTTGTACAGGTGATGTTCTCAGGGTCATGAGTGCTTCAGTGGCAGAGCCAGCCCCAAGTCTTGCTGCCACCCCAGGAGATTTTTGGGGTTTTGTTCTATTCTTGTGCTGTGGCATTTTTTTAATCTCACAAAGAGAGTAAAGATCGTGACTCTGATTTTAATTCTTAGACTTTGCAGGCTCATTGCAGCTGTGCCAGCGTGGATTTCTGCGTGGGTACAGGGTCAAAATGGGCCAGGCACTGGTGCCACCATCACCTCGGTGTCCTTGTCACCTCAGGGGCCATGTGGGGTGTGACCCCCATTATCTGAGAGCCCCCACCTCAGGTTCTCTGTCCTCTCATGGTCCCCACAGCCCTCCCTGGACCTTTCCCATCACCTCAGGGACGGTTTGGGGTGTCCCCTCATCACCTCAGGGACCCTTTGGGGTGTCCCCTCCTCAACTCAGAGACCCTTTGGGGTGTCCCCTCATCACCTCAGAGATCCTTTGGGATGTCCCCTCATCACCTCAGGGACCCTTTGGGATGTCCCCTCATCACCTGAGGGTCTCCATCACCTCAGAGCCCCCTCCATGGTCTCCCCATCACCTCAGAGACGCTTTGGGATGTTCCCCTATCACCTGAGGGTCTCCATCACCTCAGAGCCCCCATAGCCCCCTCACTGGTCCCCCCATTACCTCAGAGATCCTTTGGGGTGTCCCCCCTCAGGGCCTTCATCACCTCAGAACCTCCTTGCCTCCCCCCCATCACCTCAGGGACCCTTTGGGGTGTCCCCTCATTACCTCAGAGACCCTTTGGGGTGTCCCCCCTCATCACCTGAGGGTCTCCATCACCTCAGAGCCCTCACAGCCCCCCCATGGTCTCCTCATAACCTCAGGGACCCTTTGGAGTTCCCCCCTCAGGGCCTTCATCACCTCAGAACCTCCTTGCCCCCCCCATCACCTCAGGGACCCTTTAAGGTGTCCCCCCAATCCCCTCAGGGTGTTCATCACCTCAGAACCCTCTTGGCACCCCCCTCACCTCACGGTCCCCCTGGGGTGCTCCCTCATCGCCTCAGCATCTCCATCTCAAGGTATCCATCACCTCAAAGCCCTCACAGCCTCCCCCTTGTGCCCCTCATCACCTCCGGGACCCCCATGGGGTGCGCCCCCCCATCACCTCAGCACCCCCATCACCTCCGGGCCCCCGTGGGGTACCTCCCACCTCACACTACCCCCTCGAGGGCCCCCGCGCCGCCCCTTTAAGAGCCTCTTTGTCTCCGAGACACCCTTATTTACCCTCCCGTGCCTCAACCGAACTTCGGCCCCGCGATTCACAAAGCCCGGTACGTCACGGGCGGGGGCGGGACTCGAACCCGCGCCGGCCCGCCCCCCCCGGCGCCCATTGAACAGCGCCCCCTGCCGGCTGCGCAGACTCCGTACGTCCCGACACCTCTCTGCCCGCCGCGGCGTACGCTACGCCCTCGGGGTGCGTACGCTACGCAATCAGCGTAAATACCCGCGGTCCCAGCCTGTGTGCAGCGCTGCGCAATTGGCGTAAGCGGCGGGGAGGGAGGCGGGTGTTAGCGTTGAGTGACGTCCGCTCCAGCTAATGGAAAGGCGGGGCGGGGCGCGGCGGCCAATGGGCGGGGAGGGGGCGTGTCCGGCCGGGGCGTCTCGCGCTGGGTGACAGCTCGCGCGTGCTGGTGATGGCGGTAAATAAAGGGGACGGGGGGGCGAAGGGGGGGGGGACACACGGGACGCGACCCCTCCTGAGGACAGAGAGGGAGAGAGGGGTGGGCGGATGTGGGGGCTGAGGAAGAGGAGAGGAGGGGTCTTTGGAGCCCCCCCTTCAAAGGGACCCCCCCCGTTCCGTGGTGCGGTTGTGGGGCTGAGGCGGACCCCGTTCCCCCCCCCCTCCCCATCCATCATTGGGGTCGCCGCCTTTGTGTACGGGCGGGACCCCCGCGCCGGGCTCGGCGGCTCCGCAACTTTCCCTTTGTTGAGGGAACATCCTCCCCTCTCCACATTCCCCCCCCTCATCCTCGGGATCGACTCCCACCTCGCCAGACCCCCCCTCTTTATCCTCCTCAAGACCCCCTTCCTAAAATCCCCCAAACCCCCTTCCAGCTCCTCATGCCGCCCCTTCCCGGGACCCTCTCCCCACACGCTCCCCCCCTCCCCGAGACCGTCAGGGGGTGCTGGGGGTCGTGGCTTTGCTGGGAAGGGGAGAAAAAAATCCCTTTAAAAACTCCCCTTAAATCTCCGTGCTGAACGTGGTGGAGCGGGGAGAAACGGGGGAAATCGGGGCGGGTTTATGTTTATTTAGAAAAAAAAAAACAAAAAACAACCCCTAAAAGCTGTGCGTTTGTATCCCCAAGAGGGGGAAAGAGCTGAACTTCATCCGGGGAGGGCTCGGGGTCAGCTCCAGGCAGCAAAACTACTCCAAAATCCCTCTTTTTAAACCTCCAAAAGGGGTCCCCCCCTGCCACCAGGGCTCCCGGAGCCACGGGAATCACGGCTCGGGGATAACCGAGCCCCTCCAAACGGGAAAAGCTGCTAATTTTAGGAAAAAAGCGCCCCTTTAATCGCTTTACGTAGGGAACGAGCCTGATCCCTTGTGTCGCAGCAGCTCCAGGTGGAACAGCGTGGGGAGAGCATCCCGTTATCCCGAAATATTGAAGCTGGGAGAGTGGGAAGTTGTCCTCACTTTGCGGAGTTCTTTGCTGTAGTTTTCAGTCAGGGAGAGATGCCTGGAGTGGCTGGGCTCGTCTGGTGTGAAGCGATGCAGAAATTTGGTCCTTGCACGCTCCGCTGCCTCGGGGGAGATGCTGGTGGAGCCCAGGGAGAGAGGCGGTGATTCCAGGGAAACCGATGGATTTCAGCGGGAATTTTTCCTGGAGTAGTCAGTCTTTATGTGAGGAAGAAAGGCAGAAAGCAGTGGATTAAAAGGGATGATTTTGGGGGGCTGGAAGCAAAAATAAAGTGTTGAGGAAGGGAGCTGAGAGCTGAGCTGCTGCTGGAGCTGTGGAAACGTGGCTGGGATGTGGGAATGAGGATGGGAAAAAGAGCTGGAGGATGAGAGAGGATAAACTAGTGGAATTGTGAATTAAAAACTCTGTGTGGATTCCAGCAGCGTGGATTAAACTTGGATTAAATGAGTGTTGCTGTAAAGTGTTGGGAGCTGCCTCATGTGGAATTTTCACCAAAATTTGGCTGCTCTGCCTTGGCCAGCTGCACTCGGTGGTTCCCGTGCTTTATCCAGGGTCAGAGAGGTTGGGTGATGTTTAAAAACCCAAAAAGGAGATGGCAACAAAAGCCATGGGGTTTCATTTGGTGTTTTTAATTGCCTTGAGAACGGGCTGGGTGCAAATATTTGGGAGTGATGTGCCAAGCGTGAGCAGCATTTGATGTCTCCGAGCTTTCAGCAAACCATAAATGTGCATTTATTCCTCCCCTGATCATTCTCCCAATGAATACGAGCTGCCTCCAAGTGGAAAAGGGGGTTTTGAAGTTGGCAGATTTTTTCCAGCGTGGAATAATTCCGGGTTTTGTGCGAGTTTGGGTTTGTTACAAGGGAATTTTGCTTGTTCAGGAGCAGGGCTTGGACAATAGTCACACATGCAACGGGTTAGGGGCTAGAAAAGAGCCAAAAAACCCAAAGTGGGGATTTTTTTTGCTGTTGTGTGTCCAAGGATTGTTGAGGAAGGAATCTCTTGCTGCAATTCCTGCTGAGATTCCGGCTCCGTGTGGTCCAAGGTTTGTGAGGATGGAGAAATTTGGGATTGTCCTCGGTGCTGGGGCCGGGGGGAGCGTTTGAGTTGGGAAGGGAATTGTGACAATTGCTCAGTGGGGACAGAAAAAGGCACATTCGGGTTCTGGCTTTTTTTTTTTCCAGAGGATTTCTCGTGGCTGCTGCAGCTCTGCCCACATCACACGCTGCAGGTTGTTTTCCTCAGAGCTAAAACACACTCACTTGTTAATTATTATTTTTAAGCAGGCCTGTGTTGTCTCAGCACCTCCAAACACATGACAAGAAGCACTTTCTCAGCACCAGAAGTGGTTCATTCAGTAGAAAGGACTGAAAATGGCTTTTAGATCCTGTTTTTCTTGGCCTTTTTTTCCCCTTCGTTCACTGTTTTTATACTCAAATGTCACAGGGCTTCTGCTGGGACCCGTAAAGTGAAATTCAGTGTTTTCTCAGGCCTCAGAAGATGTTAATGGATTGATTTAGAACAGTTAACAAATGGAAATGCTTCAAAATATCACAAAATTCTAAAAAATACTACAAAATTCAGCTGCTGGTGTGTAAGTGTGGATTCCTTCCCGAGTGCTTTTAGCTTTGGGGAAGTGTGAAAGGTTTTCTGAAGTTGACCCCAGCTCTGAGGCAAAACAAAACCGAGAGGGTTGGTTTAAAATCATTGTAAATAAACAGAGAAATAATAAATGAGTTGTCAGACAACTTTGCCTGTAACTGGGAGCAGTGGGTGAGGTCAGGAGGAACGGGAAGATGGGGTTGTTCCAAAGATCTCCCCCTCCAATCTTGATTTTCCTCTCCAGTGAGAAGAAATTTTCTCACTTTGTTAAACAACCTTTGTGGTTTTCGGCTTGAATATTTCATCAAGGGTTGGGTTTGTTGCTGGGTTGGTTTGGGTTTATTTTTTTTTTCCCTTTGGGGAATGAAACCTTGGGAGATGTTTTTATCTCAGCAGCTTGGTGCTCATAAATCCTTCACCTTTCCCAAACCCCTTCACCTTTCCCAAACCCTTCACCCCAGGCTCTTGTCTACAAAAAAAGCCCCCCTTGAATTCCAGTGAAAAAAAGATCCTCATTAGTGTGAAACCCTTAATGAGTCTTTGCTCCTAAGGGTGCTGAGCAAATCCAAATGGTCGAACAGAAATTATTTTAAAAATCCCATTCAGAGCTGAGGTTATTGGTTGTTTTTTCCCTGGGTGCTCACAAATGATGCTCACGTTGGGATTTTAGGAGATTTTAGAAGATGAAGCAGGTGAGGCTTTTGTGGCTCAGGAGCCAGGGAATTCCAGAGCACCCCATAAAAACAAAACAGAATAAAAGGGAGAGCCGGTGAAACTCGAGGTGAGGTTCTGCCCTTTGCCAGTGTCTTTGGGATGGAATTTTAGGTGAACTAAAGCTGATTATTTATTTGCTGTAATCGATATCCTGATGCACTGAGGAAAATTCAGATTAAAACCCACTGTTCTGCTGGGTGTGAAAGGAAAAAAATCCCTTTTTTCACCTAAAAAATCCCTTTTTGCACCTAAAAAATCCCTTTTTTAGCGTTAAGGAGCATCTGCAGTAGGCAGAAAATAACACAAAGCTGCAAAGTTTATATTTTTTCCTAATTGTTTTTAATGAGCTTTTAGCTTGCAAGATGATAATGAGGAGCACGTGAGTTTTTACACCTCCAGTTGGTGACAAATCCCTCAGAAAACGCCAAATTGTTGGGACACACCTTGAGATTTCTGAAAAGAGCACTCGCTAGGTGAGTTCCCTTAATTAGCTAATTATGCTGTAATTCACCGAGAAGCCTGGCTTTGCTGAGGAAGTCGAAAATAATCTGAAAACCGGGAGCTTTTTTTTATTTTTTTTTTGTTCCTCCCCACGGCGCTCGCACTTTTATCGCCTGTCTGTGCTTGGCTGTGTAATTCAGCTTTCAGCTGCTTTTCCAAATGGAGACGGAGAGCAGGAATTCAGGGATGTGACAGCTCCAAGTTCCTCTGAAATGTGTCTGGTAAAGTGTCAGTCGTAACAAATGGACTGTTCAAAGAAAGGTTCTGACTGAGGAGGTGTTTTTGCAGCGGTTTGGGGGAGTTTGTTGGTTTAAAATCCAAAGGAAAAAACACATCCTCAGGCAGGGGAGTCCCCCCAGCAGGCTGGAATCGCTAAATAATTTGAATTTCAAAGGAAATAATTGTTTGGGGGGGGTGGTGTAAACCGCTGAAACTTTCAGCCTCTCACCGTGTGCACTGAAAAAACAGAATAATGTGGTTTTCCCTCTCTGGATGCAGCCAGGGATGGGGTTTGTTATTTGTTATTTTTTTAAAAAAAGGACAAATTTACTACAGCAAAGCTTTGGTGCATTTCTGCCTTTTTCGGGCAAAGTGTGGAAGATCAAGGCAAGAGTTGTGGGGCTGCATTGGGATGTTCTATAGGGTGCATTGAGATATTCTATAGGTGCATTGGGATGTTCTATAGGGGTGCACTGAGCTGTTCTATAGGGGTGCACTGAGCTGTTCTATAGGGGTGCACTGAAATATTTTATAGGGGTGCATTGAGATATTTTATAGGGTGAATTGAGCTGTTCTATAGGGGTGCATTGAAATATTTTATAGGGGTGCATTGAGATATTTTATAGGGTGCATTGAGCTGTTCTATAGGGTGCACTGAGCTGTTCTATAGGGTGCACTGAGCTGTTCTATAGGGGTGCACTGAGCTGTTCTATAGGGGTGCACTGAGCTGTTCTATAGGGTGCACTGAGCTGTTCTATAGGGTGCACTGAGCTGTTCTATAGGGTGCATTGAGCTGTTCTATAGGGTGCACTGAGCTGTTCTATAGGGTGCATTGAGCTGTTCTATAGGGGTGCACTGAGCTGTTCTATAGGGGCGCACTGAGCTGTTCTATAGGGGCGCACTGAGCTGTTCTATAGGGGTGCACTGAGCTGTTCTATAGGGTGCACTGAGCTGTTCTATAGGGTGCACTGAGCTGTTCTATAGGGGTGCATTGGGATGTTCTATAGGTGCATTGAGCTGTTCTATAGGGGTGCATTGACATATTCTATAGGGGTGCATTGAGATATTCTATAGGGGTGAATTGAGCTGTTCTATAGGGGTGAATTGAGCTGTTCTATAGGGTGCACTGAGCTGTTCTATAGGGGTGCACTGAGCTGTTCTATAGGGGTGCACTGAGCTGTTCTATAGGGCACACTGAGCTGTTCTATAGGGTGCACTGAGCTGTTCTATAGGGGTGCATTGGGATATTCTATAGGGGTGCATTGGGATATTCTATAGGGGTGCATTGAGCTGTTCTATAGGGTGCACTGAGCTGTTCTATAGGGGTGCACTGAGCTGTTCTATAGGGGTGAATTGAGCTGTTCTATAGGGGTGCACTGAGCTGTTCTATAGGGGTGCATTGAGCTGTTCTATAGGGGTGAATTGAGCTGTTCTATAGGGGTGCACTGAGCTGTTCTATAGGGGTGCATTGAGCTGTTCTATAGGGGTGAATTGAGCTGTTCTATAGGGGTGCACTGAGCTGTTCTATAGGGTGCACTGAGCTGTTCTATAGGGGTGCACTGAGCTGTTCTATAGGGGTGAATTGAGCTGTTCCATAGGGGTGCATTGAGCTGTTCTATAGGGGCGCACTCAGCTCTTCTATAGGGCGCATTGGGATGTTTTATGGGGTGCACTGAGCTGTTCTATAGGGTGCAGAGCTGTTCTATAGGGTGCATTGGGATGTTCTATAGGGCACACTGAGCTGTTCTATAGGGTGCAGAGCTGTTCTATGGGATGCATTGGGATGTTCTATGGGGTGCATTGAGCTGTTCTATAGGGGTGCATTGAGATATTTTATAGGGGTGCATTGAGCTGTTCTATAGGGGCGCACTGAGCTGTTCTATAGGGTGCACTGAGCTGTTCTATAGGGTGCAGAGCTGTTCTATAGGGGTGCACTGAGCTGTTCTATAGGGTGCAGAGCTGTTCTATAGGGGCACATTTAGCTATTCTATAGGGGTGCACTGAGCTGTTCTATAGGGTTCACTGGGATGTTCTATAGGGTGCAGAGCTGTTCTATAGGGGTGCACTGAGCTGTTCTATAGGGGTGCACTCAGCTCTTCTATAGGGCGCATTGGGATGTTCTATAGGGCACACTGAGCTGTTCTATAGGGTGCATTGAGCTGTTCTATAGGGTGCAGAGCTGTTCTATAGGGGCGCATTGAGATATTTTATAGGGGTGCATTGAGATATTTTATAGGGTGCACTGAGCTGTTCTATAGGGGTGCACTGAGCTGTTCTATAGGGGTGCATTGAGATATTTTATAGGGTGCATTGACATATTCTATAGGGCACATTGAGCTGTTCTATAGGGTGCAGAGCTGTTCTATAGGGCACATTTAGCTATTCTATAGGGGTGCACTGAGCTGTTCTATAGGGGTGCATTGAGATATTTTATAGGGGTGCATTGACATATTTTATAGGGTGCATTGACATATTCTATAGGGCACATTGAGCTGTTCTATAGGGCACATTTAGCTGTTCTATAGGGGATCAGCTGAATTCAGGCACGCTGAGCAGGCTCCCATCCCTCATTCCCTGTGACAGGCAAACCCAGCCCCTCCAAGGGGCAGCTCTGCCTCGGGACCGCCTTTCCCCGCTGGCGTTCAGATTTAATGAAGAAATGCCCTAATTGCGTTCTGCCCCTCTCTCCCGGGCTGGGAAAGCCTCCCGGGACAATTGGAGGGTTGGAGTTGGAGCAGAGGCGGTGTGGAAGGAGCTGGGCAGGGCGGGGTGAGGAGGTGACGAGTGGATTTTGGTGGAAATCCTAAAAGTTTCCTGAGGGCAGCACTCGGGGGCTTTATTCCCCCTTTTTTTTTCGGTGTCTGTGAGCCTGACTCCACTCCAGTAATTCCTGATAAAACTGGGAACCTTTTTTATATTTTATGATTTTTTTTTTAATTTAAATTGCAGAATTCCAGACTGGTTTGGGTTGGGAGGGACCTTAAATCTCACCCAGTGCCACCATGGGCAGGGACATCTCCACCATCCCAGGTTGTCCAAACCCCATCCAGGCTGGCCTTGGACACTTCCAGGGATTCGGGGACTGTGCCAAGGTCTCCCCCCCTTCACAGGGAAAAATCTTTCCCTAATATCCCATCTAAACCCATTCCCTGACACTTTAAATCCATCTCCCCTCGTCCTGTCACTCCCTGCTCTTGTAAATCTTTTCTTTGGATGTGCTGGAATCATTCCAGCTCCTGCCTGGTGCTGGAATTGAATTTATCCAGGAATTTCAGCTGGTTCAGAACTGCACCTTGTGTTAAATAAGTGCTGTGTGAATGAAGAAAATGTTGTTTTGTCTGACTCCTATCTCGAATGTTATTATTATCATTATTATTATTATTATTATATTTTTGTATTATTATTTTGTATTGGGGTCCCCCAGAACCAAATCATTTCTTCATGCACTGAACTTCAGCAAAATAAAATTGGGCATGGAAACCTCCCCCCTTCCTCAGAGTAACTCAAGGAATGAGGAGTTTATGGGGTTTATTGATTAATTTTGTTTGCGTTTGTAGTCACTGTGGGGGTTTATCAGGGGTCTGGGTGGAGGGAGGGGTGTAAGGATGGAGTGACACAAATCCAGGGATATATTTTAATATTTTAATATATTTCTGTGTGTTGGTAGAACTGAACAGCCCAGTCAGATTTTGGATGTATTAGGACTTTTGAAGTCATTAACAGTGAGAAATTAAATAATTCAGACATTGTGGCTGGCTCAGAGGGCTGCTTTAAAGATGAATTAACTGAAAATTGGGCTGTGTTATTTAAAAACCTTTTGATTTGGGATGAGGGGGTCTCAATCCTGGATTTCAGCATCCAGTGACCTCCCATGGCAGTGAGGTGAGGTTATTTTTATTCTTGAAATTCCTCTTAGTGCCTGCTGCTTCTGGTGGCAGGGATATTCCAAATTGCTGGTGTCACATTTGGAATATTTCATCTTTCATTTAAGAGCAAACCGTGTTGAAATGTCTGCTGGTTGCTGGATAGAAGTCAGCATTTGGACTTCCATGATTTTTGTGGATCTTTTCCAGCTCAGGATATTCTGTGATTTTTTTCACAGAAAAAATTCTGTGATTTTTTTTGTCTGCTCTGCAGCTGGAGAGAAATAATGGCAATATCATGTGGAAGAGGAGGTTGTTCTGTGAGGAGAACAAAATGAGGGTTATGTCCTTTAAAACCACACAAGCACAAAAAACATGTTTTAATTTTAAGGACAAACAATCTAGATCTAGAATGGCATTAATTATGCTGAAAAAAATCCTTGTAAAACTCTGCTATTCTTAAAAAAAAACCCAGAATCAGCTGTTTATTCCCTGGAGTTGTGAGAAAGAGCCCTGAGCTTGGATTTAATGATGTTTAATCATTCTTTCAAAAACACAAAGGAGGCACTAAAAGCTGTTCAGCTGAGCTAGAAAGAACTAATAGCTGTAACTCAGATTCAAAAGTGATTTAGTTCCAGAGGTAAATCCATAATCCGACCAGTCAGGAGTTAATCTGTCATCAGACTAAGACTAGAAGCAAATCTATTTAACTAAGAATAGTTAATTCACCTGAATCAGAGCAGGGATGAAGATCCTGCACACCAGAGTTTATTTGGAGGAAATGAAATATTCATGATGGAGAGTGGAAACAGCAAGTGGGGAAAAAAAATCTCCTTTGGAATTTGTTCTGCTCTTTTCCTGCACTTCCCAGGATGGCTGGACCTGCTGGTTTGGGTAATGTGGAAATTAGTGAGAATAAAGAAGGAAATATCTTGTTTATCCAAAAATTGGAAGGGTTTAGGAGCAGCTTTTTGTGGCATCAAACCCAAATTCACCTCTCCCTCTTTACTCTCCTTGTCCTGTTGTTGTTTCATCTGAGGACAAATTGAAGGGATGAACTTTAACCTCTTAGGAGGATAATTTATTAAAATAACAGATGCTGCCAGAATGGGGCCTGGCTTGATCTGCAGTTCTTAAGGAAGATTAACAACCTGAGAGTTCACAAATCGGGGTCCTGCTTCCGACCTCGGCCTGTGGGCAGGACAAAGGCACCACTCACATCCTGCAATTCAGAAAAAAAAATAGATTTAACCCAGAGCAGGATTCCTGTATGCAAATCAGGAATAATTCCAGCAGGAGATGGCAGGGCGAGGTGGATTTGAGCACGTGAAATTCTTCCTTTGGTACCAAAAAATAGAGGCACAACCCTTGGGGCTGAAAATATGAATTTTAGCTTTATTTATGCCATTTCAGATGCCTGTTTGGACACTGAGGAGGAGCAGGGGTTGCTGCCTGGATTGGATTTTCCCAGCACAAACCAGGCCCAGCAGCTGAGCAGGGGAAGAGGATGTGTAAATCCCTTAATTCTTTGTTGGCAAGAAAACACAGAAGCCCTTGGTGGAGCCCCAGGGTCCGAGTGGAGGGCTCAGAGATTTTCTGTTTCCAGAGCTGGGCACACAGCAGCGCTCTGGGAATGTGGGAATTTGGGAATTCTTATGGATCCTGGACAGAAATCCCATGGAGCACCTTGGGGTTTGCTGGGCAGGCAAATCAAACACCAAAATCCTCTCTGTGCTTGAATAAATTGGATAAATGACCGTGATTTACTCATTTTTTTACCATTTCCCAGCATTTATAAAACCCGTAGAAATTTTCCTGCTGTTACAAAACCCACATTAAATTTTCTGCTGTTCCACCTCACTCGTTCGGGGTTAAAAACCCCAAATAATTGATCGGCAGTGACAAAACCGGGTTTTGTATTTTTGTCTGGGGCTCTTTCCCTGCTCCCAGCCCAGCCTGTGGAATTGTGCCCTCCTTTTTGATGCTCTGTTCCTTCTGGCTGGGGACAGAAAAATCAGGCACAGCTTTATTCCCTCCGAAATGGCTCTGACACCTCGCAGTGCCCCGGGATGGGCTCCTTCCTAATCTGGGGAAGGTTTCACTGGGATGGAGCCGAGTTTTGTTCCAAAAAGAGCAGCAGAGGATTCCCCAGAAGTCAGCAAAGTGTTCTCCCCGTGCTGTAATCCCTCTTTGTGTGTGTGTCACAAAGAGAGGCTGGCACTGCTCTGCTGGGTCCCTGCGGGGCTGGAGCTGCCCAATTTCCCCATCCCTGTGCCGTGGAGGGCTCTGGGGTTATTTTGTTGGAATTCCCTGGGGTTTGAGGCAAAATTAATCAGATTTTGGAATGCTGGAGGTGCTCGAGAATATAACCCACTCTGCCTTTGCAGACATGGAATTGTTGAAACTGGGTGTTTAAACCTTTAAGGTGATCAAGTCCAAAATAATGATGGATTTTGGTGGTGTTGGGAAGAAGCTGGATGGGTTTGGAGAAGGATTTTCCCTGTGAAAATGTTTGATATTTTTAATCCACAATCTGTGGGCTGTTGCTGGGAACCTCAGCTGTGGATGTGTTGTTTTCCTGACGATCGGTGATAAATGGGATGTGCTGAGCGGGATCAGGAGCGTGGGGAAAAGCAAAAACGCTTCCAGCAGGCTGGAAAATGCAGGGATTTGTGTGGCTGGCTGTGATTTAAAGCAGTGATAAATCAGGGAAAATGGGAATCTGAGGGAAGGGTGCTGATCTCTGCTCCTGCTTTGTCACCTTGGGATAATTTGGTTTAACCTGTCCCTGGTTCATTATTCCGTGGGCACAGATCCCTGGGTGGAAGTGTGGAAGGAAGCAGAGATGCTGGGTTTGGTGGGATGAGAGGCACAAAAAAAAAGTGAATTTCCAACACATTTGGAGTCGGTGCTGCTGATTTTGTGCCCTTAAAGTTCCTCTCGTGCCTGCTCTAACTGAGCTGTTCCAGGAGGGAAATGTGGGTGGAAAACTTTGGGATATGGAACATCCCCCTCTGCTGTTGTCAACCCTGTGCACACAGGGAATTCTTTGGGAATTCCGGGGTTGTCCCAGGCTGGTTATAAAGTGAAATCAGAATTTTTATCAGTCAGAATCGGCTCTGGGCCTGTTCGAATTGTTCTTTTTCCTGCTCCGGGCTGATCATTCCAATGGTGTGGTTTTGCTGGAATTGCTTCAGGCTTCTCCAGATGGAAGAGGCAGGGAAGGGCTGTGAATTCCAGCAGGAATGGCTGTGAATTCCAGCAGGGAATCTCTCTGAATTCCAGCAGGAATCTCTCTGAATTCCAGCAGGGAATCTCTCTGAATTCCAGCAGGAATCTCTCTGAATTCCAGCAGGGAATCTCTCTGAATTCCAGCAGGGAATCTCTCTGAATTCCAGCAGGAATCTCTGTGAATTCCAGCAGGGAATCTCTATGAATTCCAGGCGGGAATGGCTGTGAATTCCAGGCGGGAATGGCTGTGAATTCCAGCAGGAATCTCTCTGAATTCCAGCAGGAATCTCTCTGAATTCCAGCAGGGAATCTCTCTGAATTCCAGCAGGGAATGGCTGTGAATTCCAGCAGGGAATGACTGTGAATTCCAGCAGGGGATTGCTGTGAATTCCAGCAGGGAATGGCTGTGAATTCCAGCAGGAATCTCTGTGAATTCCAGCAGGAATCTCTGTGAATTCCAGCAGGGAATCTCTCTGAATTCCAGCAGGAATCTCTGTGAATTCCAGCAGGGAATCTCTGTGAATTCCAGCAGGAATGGCTGTTAATTCCAGCAGGAATGGCTGTGAATTCCAGCAGGGAATGGCTGTGAATTCCAGCAGGAATCTCTCTGAATTCCAGCAGGAATCTCTGTGAATTCCAGCAGGAATCTCTCTGAATTCCAGCCGGGAATGGCTGTGAATTCCAGCAGGAATCTCTGTGAATTCCAGCAGGGAATGGCTGTGAATTCCAGCAGGAATCTCTGTGAATTCCAGCAGGAATCTCTGTGAATTCCAGCAGGAATCTCTGTGAATTCCAGCAGGAATCTCTCTGAATTCCAGCAGGAATCTCTGTGAATTCCAGGCGGGAATGGCTGTGAATTCCAGGCGGGAATGGCTGTGAATTCCAGGCGGGAATGGCTGTGAATTCCAGCAGGGAATGGCTGTGAATTCCAGCAGGAATCTCTGTGAATTCCAGCAGGAATCTCTGTGAATTCCAGCAGGAATCTCTGTGAATTCCAGCAGGAATCTCTCTGAATTCCAGCAGGAATCTCTGTGAATTCCAACAGGAATGGCTGTGAATTCCAGCAGGAATCTCTCTGAATTCCTTTCCTTTGGACTGGTCCAGGGGCACTGGAGTTGCTCAGGAATTCTGAATTATTTTAATGCCCAGATCCCAGTTTATTGACCCTTCCAAAAGCCATCCCAAAAATAAAACCTGGATGGAAAGAAAGAGGAGAAAGGTTTTTTTGTGCTGGATTAAATAGAGAAATTAACTTCTAGGACATAAATAACATTTTAACAATGCTGTTTAACATGCAGGGTCATTAAATAGAAATTCCCACATTTTCAGAGATCTGTAGGATATGGATCTTGTTTGGTTGTTTTCAGTGACTCTGAGGAATGTATCAACAATATTTCACCTGGACAAGGAGTTTTAAAGCTGAAGTCAAAGGTGAAAATTAAAAATTCAGCCACATGAGGTTTTAGTTCATCTCTCCGATGAGAAACTGAGCTTGGCTCAATAAGAATATTCAAATTTCATCTTTAAAATACTTTAAATTCTAAAAACTTTAAACTCACACGGCAGCACAAACAACTCATCCTTTTGTGAACTGAAGGATTTCACCTCCTCTTTGCCTTTTCCATGATTATTTCCAAACCCTGCTCCATTCCCAGGGATTTTCATGGGGAAGGAATGTGAATGGAAGACACATGTGGAGCTGGAATTCCAGCTCTTGGAAGAGGTGGAGTCAGAAATTTCTTTCCCAATCAACCCAAAAGGAGTTTGGTGCCTTCTCTGACTCCTTGGAATTCCCCAGGAAAAGCAGAGGGAGGTTTTGGGGTAGTGCAGCTCCACCAATTCCCCAGGAACAGCAAAAAAAAAAGGCAGGATTGGGTTATTTTATCCATTCCAGCCTTTAGGAATGGATAAAATTAATTTCCTTTTCACTCTAGGTGAGGTAACAGCACATTCCAATTTTCACAAAGCTCCAAGTTGTATTTAAAGTCTTCAAGAACTTAAAGGTTTTTCTGAAGAAAATTCCAGAGTTTTAGGGAAATGAGGTTTTTCATTCCCTGAGAACTTCATTTATCTGGAGCAGTTTGGTTGATGTGGAGGTTGGACCTGAAAATGCTTTATTTTTATATTTGTTGTGTTCTGAAGTCAAAGATGGACCAAAATCTGCCAAAATTCAGCTTCCTGAGAGAATCCAGACTACAAATCCTGCAGGAATCCTGTTTATTCCCACCAGGAATGCTGGGAATAGGATTTCCTTATCTGAATGCTTTGGGGTTTCTGACTCTTTTTTTGGGTTTGGTTGGCGTTTTAAAATATTTCCTTGCAAACTGATTCCTGACAATTCCAGCTTCGAGCCCAGAGTGGATTTTGGGAGCTCCCAGGAAGAGCTGAACCCATCCAGAGCCGGAATTAACCGGGAGGACTTCACAAACCTCAACTTGCAGGGGAAGTTGGCAGGAAAATCCCATTTTCTCACACTCCCTTGTGGCTGTGGCTGGATTTTGGCAGGGCTGGGTGGGGTGTGGAGCCCTCCTGGATCCAGCAGGAATTTCTCCGTGGCTCCTGTAGGATCCTGGCACGGGAAAATCGGGAATTGCCAGGATTTGGTGAGATCCAGGTGGAGGATTTGTCTTCCTCTTTTTTTTTTCCTTGTTCATTTTCCTTTACCTGTCATCTCAGCCTGCAGAGAGGGAAAGCAGCAATTTTAGGATAGAAAAAGCCTGAGAGTTTTCAGGAAAAGAGCTCCAGAATAATTGGCAAAACCTCTCTGGAAAATCTCTGTAGCCCCTCAGGGGTGGAATTTGCAGGTCTGAACCCAGCAGGGTTTGAAGGAGAGGAGCAAAGGGAAGAAACCCTGCTGGATTTTTTGGAGAAAGAGCAGGAAAATGAAATTTCTGCCTCTTTTCCTGGGTATTTTCCACGCTCTGAGTGAGTAATTGTGGAGCACGAGGGTCTCTAAGGACAGAGGATAAGGGGGTGTGGTGCTGCCACTCCTTCCTTGGAACAGCAATTCCTATTTTCTGACAAAATATCAATTTCATGAGGTTTTTTTCCTTGAAAAAATGTCACTTTTAGTGTCTTTGGACTGCAAGGAAGAATTCAGGAGGAATGGGGAGGTTTGGAGCCTCCATCCCTGGAGGTGTCCAAGGAATGTGACACTCCTGGAAGTTTTTCCAAGTGATCCTGGAAGTTTTTTCAGTGATTCTGGAATTCTGTAAATAAAAGATTTTTGCCTCCTGGGACAGCTCCTGCCAGAACTGGAAGGGGGATGCTGGAGCAGGAATTTATTCCCCATTTTCTGGGCAGCTCAGATTACAAGTTTACGTTTTCACATCTGGTTCAATAATTGGTGCCTCACAAACAGGGAGGTGAAAACAATCAGGGGAAGAAAATTCTTTTTTTTTTTCTGGAATTCTTGGAGATCTCTCTGATATCCCCACATTTCCATTTCGGAGTGTTTGCAGCAGAAATTGGAGAGTTATTGGAGAGTTCCACATTAAAAAAATGATTTATTGGGGTGGGAGGTGGGAAGTGCTTGGGTTTGGTCAAATCATAGTGAAAACTGAAAGGGGGAAGGTTCAGATCAGATATTGGGAATAAATCTCTGGGAATTCCATCCCAGCCCCTCCCAGGGAGGAATTTCTTCCCAATATCCAAACTAAACCTTCCCCCTTTCAATTTTCACTATGATTTGACCAAATTTCTATCTACTCCTTATGCAATTCTGGTGGAAAACAAGAATATATAAGGATTTTTTGCTACAATTCTGCAAAAAAAAAAGGTTAAAAAAAGGCAAACGTGCTTTATTTAATGTGGCACCAATTCCCAAAGGTTCTGTGCTTCACTTCTGCCGTTCCCAGGAGAGGGATGAAGGAATGAGTGAAAAAAATCCTTCAGTCTCAGCTTCCCACCTGTCCTGGCAGATGATTCCCGGCACTTTGTGCTCTCTTATTTATTCTGGAATCACCTTTTGGACAAATAAAATCAGTGTCACTCCAGGCTGGAACATCCAGCACCTCTCCTGGCCCCTGGATTGATTTTTTTTTTGGCTTTTTGCAGGTTTATTTAGAAAAAGAAAGTAGCTGCTGTCACCAGATGCCTGCAGATGGCTTTAATCAGGTTCCAAATGTGTAACAATGGCACAAAGGAGCGGAATGAGCTCGGGTGGTTTCTTTTAGGGGCAGCAGCCAAATTATTTCTGCTGCTTTTGGTTCTGGGAGCTGTTAGAGGATCTTGCCGGGGGTTTTTTCCAGGATTCTGAGCCCTGCAAGGCAACAAAAGTGGGGTTTGCCCCAGTGTTAAAGTGATTTACAAGGTGAGAAGTTTTCAAACAGGCTCTAAAATGTTATTAGCTGGACTAATACCCCTGTTTGGCTTTTATTCCCTGTTATTTTATTTCAGTTTTACTCATCTTTAGTGAGTTGCAGCGCTCCATGTGAATTCCTTCTCCCTCTTTTCCATCCTCTCCCCTTCTCCCTCTTTTCTCCTTCTCCCTCTTTTTCCCTCTTCCCTCTTTTCCCTCTTCCCTCTTTTTCCCTTCTCCCTCTTTTCCCTCTTCCCTCTTTTCCCTTCTCCCTCTTTTCCCCCTTCTCTCTTTTTTCTTCTCTCCCCCTTTTTCCCTTCTCCCCCTTTTTCCCTTCTCCCCCTTTTTCCCTTCTCCCCCTTTTTCCCTTCTCCCCCTTTTTCCCGTCTCCCTCTTTTCCCGTCTCCCTCTTTTCCCCCTTCTCTTTTCCCCTCTCCCTCTTTTCTCCCCCTTTTTCCCTTCTCCCTCTTTTCCCTCTTCCCTCTTTTTTCCCCTCTTCCCTCTTTTTTCCCCTCTTTTCCCCCTCTTTTTTCCCCTCTTTTCCCCCTCTTTTTTTCCCTCTTCCCTCTTTTTTTTCCCTCTTTTCCCCCTCTTTTCCCCCTCTTTTCCCCCTCTTTTCCCCCTCTTTTCCCCCTCTTTTCCCCCTCTTTTCCCCCTCTTTTCCCCCTCTTTTCCCCCTCTTTTCCCCCTCTTTTCCCCCTCTTTTCCCCCTCTTTTCCCCCTCTTTTCCCCCTCTTTTCCCCCTCTTTTCCCCCTCTTTTCCCCCTCTTTTCCCCCTCTTTTCCCCCTCTTTTCCCCCTCTTTTCCCCCTCTTTTCCCCCTCTTTTCCCCCCTCAGCCCTTCTCTGAAAAAGATCTGCGTAGGCAAGAAAAGCAACATTTTATAGAGATTCCTTAAAACCAGCTTTTAGGAAAAAAAAAATTTAAAAAATGCGAACCCAAGAGCTGAAGCTGATAATTCCAAAGATCAGAGCTCTGAGGGTTTCTTTCCAGAGCCTTTCCAATCCCGGGTGTTCCTTCCCCATCCTGAAATCCCAGTGTTGCTCACAGCTCATCCCCGGCAGCAATTTGGGATCTCAGGGCAGCCCCAGCCCTGTGATCTCTGCCAGTTTTGCTTTTCCCTCCCCTCCTCCTGCGTTTCCTGACTCACAAACCCTGCCCTCCTTTCCCTCCCTTCATCCCAGCCCCGGGATTCCCACTGAGATTGTAGCAAAGTGTTTGGAAAAGCCAGGAAAACTTCTCTGCTCAGTGCTGTGCCAGCTTTTCCAGGGATTTATTTCACTCCGTGGTGCAGGGCTGGACCTGCAGCTGCTCCAGCTGCCTTTGGAACGTGTGAGAGTAGATTCCAATCCTTTTTTTTAATTTTTTTTTTCATGGAAAGAGTCAAAAATATGAGTCAGCAACAGAAATCCTGAATGTGAAGAAGAGCTCTGAAGCCTGGTGGGTGGAGAAGTTTCACTTTCGAGGAAAAACCTCTCATTCAAGTGCTTTGGGGTTAAATAAACATCATTTATTCCTAATTTTCAGATGCACTGGGATGAGGTCTGGATTTGTAAGGGAGATATCTGTGGATACCTAAAAAGAGACAGGTGGGGGAATATCAAATGCAGCATCAAAGGTGCTTTTGTGCTGAGAAATTCTGAATTTCCACACACAAAGCTGCTTTGTCAGCCCACTGAGGTGTTTGGAATCTCTTCCCTTTCCCAAGCAGGAAATTTCTTGGCCCAGCACAGGAAAAGCCAAATCAGTTGACAAAAGGCTGCTGATTTATCTCCTGCATTGTCAAACACCATTCCTTAATCTGGTTTTATTTTTGTCATTCCCTGGATCTGCTGTGGGAGGGATTTCCTGGTACCCTGCTGAACCCAGCAGCTTTTCCTCCTTGGGAATTGAGAAGAAATTCAATATTTTTTTAAAAATTCACACGCTGAGACTTCACAGAGCTTGTGAGCAGCCAGCTGCTTGATGAATCCCTAAACAATTGTATTTTTATGCCTATTTTTTGTTCCGAATTCAGACCTGGTGTTGTGGGGAGGCTGAAGGGTTAAACTCCCCACACTGTCGCATATGGCAGTGAGCAGAATCACAGATGTTGATGATACAACATAATTAGTATTCTTTTATGTAAATGAAGGCTGTCAATGTTACCACAGTGTCTGCACTCCTGCAAGCTGGAATTTCTGCCACTTGCTCCCTCAAAATTCTGTATTTTATATCCACACCTGAGGAGGAAAATCGGGAGGAAAGAGGAGGAAAAAAGGCGCAGGGAGGTGGAAAGGTGGGGAAGGGATTTTTCCAACTTGGGGGAAAAAAAGACCAAATCAATCCTTTGTTTAGGTTTTCCTAAAATTTAAATCCTAAATCCTAAAATTAGGATTTCCAAAATCCTTTCCACTCCTGGGATTTGGGAGGGGATGAGCCCAGCCCGAGGGAAATGTGGGAATTTCTGAGCTGGTTTAAATAAAAACCTCAACAGTTCTTTGGGTGCTGAAGTGGCCACTTGAGCTTTCAGTGGAGTCCAGGAGAAAAAATTGAAGAGCTTTGATTTTTCTCTGAGAGATCCCACCCTCAGCAGCAACACCACTGATAAAGGTGGCAATTAAAGCAAATTTGTGTCATTTGGGGCCACCAAAAATGCATTTCCTTCACTCTGTGCCCACCCATGCAGGTGAGGCTCAATCCCTGCCTCAAAGCTTTGGCAAGTGTTAAACTTTGCACCTCATAAAATCATGTTTTAACACACATTCTGTGTGCCAGGTCCATGTGTAACCAACTTCATTCAGATCTGGTTTTCCTCTGTTTTTTTCCCATTTTCCCCATTTTTCTCTCCTGTGTGGTTCTTACTTTGTTGCAGTTTGCACCTGCCCGCTCCTCACTGCTTCCTTTTTATTGTTTGAAAAACCACCTAGAAATGAGATTTAACTCAGCACAGCTTTGCTTTTTTTTAATCTTTCCCCTTTCTCCTCCCCCTGTCTCTCACCAAGTGATCGAAGCAGCCAAAAATCCAAATGATCACAGGAGGGGCACGTTTTTCCTCCTGTGGTTTGTTGGTTTTTTTTTTTAATTCCCATTTTTTCCCTCTGCCATATGTTGGGTCATCCACTACAAAAGCCTCACCATGAAGAAGGCTCCATGTGATCAGCAGATTTTTACAGCCTGTCCAAAAAAAAAAAAAAAAAAAAAGTAATAAAACCAAACAAAAAAATGAAAGCAGAGAATGGAGTGGAATTTTGTGTGTGACATGAGGATCCTGGGGGTGATTCCAGGGAATTATTTCAGGAATAAATGAGGGGGTTAATGATGCTCCTGCCAGCGTTCCAGGGGTGGTTTCTGTGCATCACCAGGGTATTTTCCCTCTCTCTCTGCAGGGTTTTGGAGCTGCCTGGCAGTGAGGACTTCCCAGGGGCTGAATTCTGCGGGATCCGTGGGAAGATGGGGCTGCAGCGCGCCCGCGGCGCGGCGTGGCCGAGGAGAGGCTGTGGGAGCTGCACCCCGTGAGTATCCGGAGTGTGGGGGTGCAGGACACCCCTCTGGCTGCCCTGGGGGGTTTGGAGACCCCAGAGGAGGGTCTGGGGTCTGTCCAAGGGGTCAGAGCCTCACACAGGACACCGCCTCTGATCCCTGGCCATGTATCGGAGTCCAGGACACCCCTCTGACTGCCCTGGAGAGTTTGGAGATGGGACAGGGGGTCTGGGATCTCTACAGGGGGCTCAGCCAGCCCAGGAGCCCAGGAGGACACTGCCTCTGATCCCTGTCCAGGTGTCGAGGTCTAGAACGTCCCTCTGGCCACCCTGGAGGGTTTGGAGATGGGACAGGGGGGTCTGGGGTCTGCACAAGGGGTCACACAGAGCCCAGGAGGGCACTGCCTCTGATCCCTGTCCATGTGTCAGAGTCTAGAACCTCCCTCTGGCCGTCCTGGAGAGTTTGGAGACCCCACAGGGGGGTCTGGGGTCTGTGCAAGGGGGTCAGAGCCTCACACAGGACACTGCCTCTGATCCCTGGCCACGTGTGGGAGTGCAGGACATCCCTCTGGCTGCCCTGGAGATCAGACAGGGGGGTCTGGGGTCTGTCCAAGAGGTCACACAGAGCCCAGGAGGGCACTGCCTCTGATCCCTGTCCATGTGTGGGAGTCCAGGACATCCCTCTGGCCACCCTGGAGAGTTTAGAGATGGGACAGGGGGGTCTGGGATCTCTACAGGGGGCTCAGCCAGCCCCACACAGAGCCCAGGAGGGCACTGCCTCTGATCCCTGTCCATGGCAGTGAACACTCACATGCAGAAAGAATCACAAGCCAAAAGAATTTAAAATAAGTAGTAGCTAGTTTATCATAGAATGTAAATATAGAAATTAGGATTTTTAGTATATGGGGCTGAAGAGACAAGATGGAGGAATTGGGGAGTGGCCCCTGTGCTCCTTGTTCTTGCTCTCGTCCCCCATTTTCTGCTGAGTTGGATCACAAGGATTGATTTAGAGTAGAAATGACATGTTAGCATAGGTAGTAAGTGTTCTAAGATTTTGTAGATCAAAGTTTGTTGTGGACAGTGGTTGGGTCAGGGAGACAGGACATAAAGCCCAGGACCCTCTGATCTGCCCAGTCCTGCCGCGTGTCCTGCTCTGCTGGGGACACCTTGCAAAGCTCGTTAAGAACTGAGAGATAATTAAGAATAAACAGCCTTGATAACACGAACTGCTGGACTCAGCTTGTCGTCTCTGGCTCCGGTGTGAAACACCCAGGGCGAAGAGAAGCCAGAAAACCTCATTACCTCAGGGAACAGCGACTCCGAGGAGAATCCCAGGGAACAACAACCCTGAGAGCTGAGGGCTGCTCTGCCCTCCCTGCCTGCCCTCAGAGCCTGCCAGGGCTGCACAGAGGGAGCCACAGTCCACTGGGAGTCTCCTGAAATCCTCAGGATTTCAGTTTGTTTTTGTACATTTGTAACCCTGCAGTTCTTGGGTGTGTAACTCCAAACTCCACACGCAGCGTGAGCTCCACTTTGGGCAGACACAACAAATCCTCTCCAGGGAATCCAGGACACCTCCGGCCGGAGAGATGTGAGCAGAAGTGAACTGAGAGGGAGCAAACTTGGGAGAGATTACTTCATTACCTGAAGCTGTAATTGGAAGATAAAGGTGCAAATGAGGAATTGGGGGTGTCCTGTGCAGGGCCAGGAGTCAGATCTGATGATCCTTTTGGCCCCATTCCAATCAGGATATCCCATGACCCTACAAGAAGATTTCAAATCCGTGTCACAGCACCAAAATCCTTCTCCTTCTGTTCTTTGCCTCCACAGGTCAGAGCAGTGACACCTCCTGTGAGGCATGGACAGATGCAAACAGGGGGAATTTGGGGTGTCCTGTGCAGGGCCAGGAATCAGATTAGATGATCCTAACCCTTCCAATGACCCTAAAATGAGATTTCAAATGCGTGTCACAGCTCTAAAATCCTTTTCCATGTGTTCTTTGCCTGGGCAGGTCAGAGCAGTGACACCTCCTGTGAGACATGGACAGATGCAAATGAGGAATTGGGGGGTGTCCTGTGCAGGACCAGGAGTCAGATCTGATGATCCTTTTGGCCCCATTCCAATCAGGATATCCCATGACCCTACAAGAAGATTTCAAATCCGTGTCACAGCACTAAAATCCTTTTTCCTTATGTTTTTTACCCCCAAGGTCGGAGCAGCGCCGCCTCCTGTGAGACATGGACAGATGCAAACAGGGGGAATTTGGGGTGTCCTGTGCAGGACTAGGAGTCAGATTTGATGATCCTAACCCTTCCAGTGACCCTACAAGAAGATTTCAAATGCGTGTCACAGCTCTAAAACTCTTCTCCTTTTGTTTTTACTGCCCAAGGTTGGAGCAGCAGTGTCTCCTGTGAGACATGGACAGATGCAAACAGGGGGAATTTGGGGTGTGCTGTGAAGGGCCAGGAGTCAGATTAGATGATCCTAACCCTGATCCTTCCAGGGTCCTACAGGAAGATTTCAAATCTGTGTCACAGCTCTAAAACCCTTCTCCTTGTGCTTTTTGCCCCCAAGGTCGGAGAGTGACACCTCCTATGGGGAATTGGGGGTGTCCTGTGCAGGGCCAGGAGTCAGATCTGATGATCCTTTTGGCCCCATTCCAATCAGGATATCCCATGACCCTACAAGAGGATTTCAAATCCGTGTCACAGCACTAAAATCCTTTTTCCTTATGTTTTTTACCCCCAAGGTCGGAGCAGCGCCGCCTCCTGTGAGACATGGACAGATGCAAACAGGGGGAATTTGGGATGTGCTGTACAGGGCTAGGAGTCAGATTTGATAATCCTAACTCTTCCAGTAACCCTAAAATGATATTTCAAATCTGTGTCGCAGCTCTAAAATCCTTTTCCTTGTGTTTTCACCGTCCAAGGTTGGAGCAGCAGTGTCTCCTGTGAGACACAGAGAGATGAAAACGGGGAATTTGGGGTGTGCTGTGCAGGACTAGGAGTCAGATTTGATGATCCTAACCCTGACCCTTCCAGTGACCCTAAAATGAGATTTCAAATCCGTGTCACAGCGCCAAAATCCTTCTCCTTCTGTTCTTTGCCTCCACAGGTCAGAGCAGTGACACCTCCTGTGAGGCATGGACAGATGCAAACAGGGGGAATTTGGGGTGTCCTGTGCAGTACTAGGAGTCAGATTTGATGATCCTAACCCTTCCAGTGACCCTACAAGAAGATTTCAAATGCGTGTCACAGCTCTAAAACTCTTCTTTTGTTTTTACTGCCCAAGGTTGGAGCAGCAGTGTCTCCTGTGAGACATGGACAGATGCAAATGGGGAATTTGGGGTGTCCTGTGCAGTACTAGGAGTCAGATTTGATAACCCTGACCCTTCCAATGACCCTAAAATGAGATTTCACATCCGTGTCACAGCACTAAAACCCTTCTCCTTGTGCTTTTTGCCCCCCAAGGTCGGAGCAGCACCGCCTCCTGTGAGACATGGATAGATGCAAACAGGGGGAATTTGGGGTGTCCTGTGAAGGGCCAGGAGTCAGATTAGATGATCCTAACCCTGATCCTTCCAGGGTCCTACAGGAAGATTTCACATCCGTGTCACAGCTCTAAAACCCTTCTCCTTGTGCTTTTTGCCCCCAAGGTCGGAGCAGCGCCGCCTCCTGTGAGACATGGACAGATGCAAATGGGGAATTTGGGGTGTGCTGTGCAGTACTAGGAGTCAGATTTGATAACCCTGACCCTTCCAATGACCCTAAAATGAGATTTCACATCCTTGTCACAGCACTAAAACCCTTCTCCTTGTGCTTTTTGCCCCCCAAAAGGTCGGAGCAGCGCCGCCTCCTGTGAGACATGGATAGATGCAAACATGTGGGGCGGCTACGACTCGCCCAGGACCACTCGATCCTGAACCCTCAGAAGTGGCACTGCGTGGACTGCCACACCACCGAGTCGCTCTGGGCCTGCCTCAAGTGCTCGCACGTGGCCTGCGGCCGCTACATCGAGGAGCACGCGCTGAGACACTTCCAGGAGACCCGGCACCCCCTGGCCATGGAGGTGCACGAGCTCTACGTCTTCTGTTACCTGTGCCAGGACTACGTCCTCAACGACAACCCCGAGGGCGACCTGAAGCTGCTGCGGAGCTCGCTGTCGGCCATCAAGGGGCAGAGGAGCGGCAGGACGCTGCGCTCGGCCGCGCTGCCCCAGGACGCCTGGAGGAGGAGGAGCCCTCAGGGCCAGTCCCAGATGCTGGTGGCACTTTGGCACCGGCGCCAGGCCCTGCTGGCGAGGACTCTGCGCACCTGGTTCCACAAGAGCTCGCGGGGCCAGCTGAAGCTGAAGGAGAAGAGGGAGATGGAGGAGCTGGAGAAGAAGAAGGAGGCGGCGCGGCAGCGGCGGCGGGAGATGAAGAGGCAGCTCCTGGAGGAGCTGGCTAACACGCCGCCCAGGAAAAGCGCCAGGCTGCTGTCCCACGTGCACAGGGAGAGCTTGATCCCCAGGAAATTCAGGGAGGTGGCCACAGCTTCCCCTACCTCAAGGCAGGTGCAGAGCAGCAGATTGAGGCAGTTCTACTCCATCCGGCGCCAGCCGCTGATGACGCCCGGCGTGACGGGGCTGAGGAACCTGGGCAACACTTGTTACATGAACTCCATCCTGCAGGTGCTCAGCCACCTCCAGAAGTTCCGCGAGTGTTTCTTGACTCTTGACCTGTGTGAAACAGAAGAACTTTTAGCTAAAACTGTGAACGGGAGGGCCAGGATGGCCGGCAGGCTGGCAAACGGGGCTGCTGCCGCCGAGCCTGGGGGGAAGCCTGGCGGGGTGGGCTCGTCGGGCACGCAGAGCTCTGCGGCCGGCCCCAACGGGGGCACCCTGGAGCTGATCCAGCCCAAGGAGCCCAGCTCGAAGCACATCTCGCTGTGCCACGAGCTGCACACGCTGTTCAGGGTGATGTGGTCTGGCAAGTGGGCCCTGGTGTCGCCGTTTGCCATGCTGCACTCCGTGTGGAGCCTGATCCCGGCGTTCCGCGGCTACGACCAGCAGGACGCGCAGGAGTTCCTCTGCGAGCTCCTGGACAAGGTGCAGCAGGAGCTGGAGTCCGAGGGCACCAAGCGCAGGATCCTCATCCCCTTCTCGCAGAGGAAGCTCACCAAGCAGGTCCTCAAGGTGGTCAACACCATTTTCCACGGGCAGTTGCTCAGCCAGGTATGGAATTGCTTTTCCGCAGGGATCAGCTCTTCACACCAAGGAGCGAAGGCTCTGCAGGCTGAGGATCCCGTTTAGGAGTGGCTTAGGAATTCCCAGTTCCTGACTAAAAAATCCCTTGGGTTTTCCATTTCCATCCTTGTCACATTGAGCACAAATTCACTTCAACTGTGCCACTTCTGCACAAGCACAGAAGTCCTGAGCTCCCGGTTTTAGGGTTTGAATGTGGTTTAAAGGTTCCTTTGCAATTTTTTTTTGCTTTTTTCTGGTGTTTCTGTGCCTGGGAAGAACATGATGAGGCACCTCTGGACAAGCAATTTATGACAGTTTTTTTTTTTTGCCAGCATGAGAGACACTCAACGTGCTTGACAGAGGTTCTGTAGGAGGTGTAAGTGCCTGTGGAGCTGTCTCACCCCTTTTTCCTGTCCTGTTCCTTGCTGGAAGTATTTCATTCCCCACAATATGATAAATTCCAGCCAGGGTTTATTCCAACACACCGAAGGGAATCAGAGACAAAAGGCCAAGCTCAGAGGAGTGCACAGGTTTAAGCAGGGGTCAGGGATCAATGGTCTGAGGGTACAAAGGGCAGGGCCCTACAGGGGACACAGGGCAGTGCCACCAAGGATGTCACAGCCAGTGGGGAAACAGGGAAAGGAGAAACCACAAGAATTAGGGACATTTGGGGAAAGCAAAACTTGGATAATCACATGGTTTTCAAGGCACTGTGGGGGAAGGCTTTTCTTTCAGCTTAGGTGTCCACCTCTATCCCTCAGTTCAGGAAGGACATTGAGTGCTGTGTCCAGTTTGTCCCCTCAGTTTAGGAAGGACATTGAGTGCTGTGTCCAGTTTGTCCCCTCAGTTTAGGAAGGACATTGAGTGCTGTGTCCAGCTGTGTCCCCTCAGTTCAGGAAGGACATTGAGTGCTGTGTCCAGCTGTGTCCCCTCAGTTTAGGAAGGACATTGAGTGCTGTGTCCAGCTGTGTCCCCTCAGTTCAGGAAGGACATTGAGTGCTGTGTCCAGCTGTGTCCCCTCAGTTTAGGAAGGACATTGAGTGCTGTGTCCAGCTGTGTCCCCTCAGTTTAGGAAGGACATTGAGTGCTGTGTCCAGCTGTGTCCCCTCAGTTTAGGAAGGACTTCCAGACCCTTGAGCACGTCCAGAGGAGGCAGCGAGGCTGGAGAGGGGCTGGGAACACAAACTCTGTGAGGAAGGGCTGAGGGAGCTGGGGGTGTTTATCCAAAAGGAGACTCAGGGGTGATTTTATCACTCTCACATCCCCCTGGAAGGTGCCTGTGCTCAGGTGGGGTTGGGCTCTGTGACTGGAAAATCTCCTCATCCAAAGAAGTGACCCCACAATTTACACCAGCGCCTTGGTGTCAGCATCAGGGGTTACAAAGACTAAAATTCATATTTAGGAAAATCAGCCCTGACAGAAGGAGAGGACACAGCCCCAGCTGAGCCAAGGGAAACACAGGTTGGAGATCAGAAGTTTTTCACAGAAAGGTGACAAAGCCCTGGAATGGCCCTGCCCGGGGAGGTGCTGGAGTCACCATCCCTGGGTGTGTTAAACAAAGCCTGGATGTGGCACTGGGGCCAGGGTTTATTGAGGAGTTAGGGCTGGGTTGGACTCGATGGTCTTGGAGGTCTCTTCCAACCCGGTGACTCTGGAATTCTGTGATTCCATGATATTTTTTTCCATGGCAATGCCCTGGGCATCCCCCTCGGTGTCCCAAGGACTCCACACCCATCTGGCTGTCCCTGTGTGTCCCCTGCCAGGTCACCTGCAGGACGTGCAACTACAAATCCAACACGGTGGAGCCTTTTTGGGACCTGTCTCTGGAGTTCCCGGAGCGGTACCACGCCCTGGAGAAGGGGCTGGTGCCCGTGGCCCAGGCTGAGTGCCTGCTCACCGAGATGCTGGCCAAATTCACCGAGACAGAGGCCCTGGAGGGGAGGATCTACGCCTGTGACCAGTGCAACAGTGAGTGCCACTGTCCCACTGTCCCCTGCCAGGGACATCTCCTGCACCCCTGCAGATGTGCAGTGGGACCTGGCAAATTCCTTTTCCTGCCTGCTCCTGCTGCTTGGGCTCCTTTGGGCTCTGATGTGTCAGCTTTTGGCTGTGATGTGTCATTTTTTTAGCTCTGAAATGCCATTTTTTAGCTCTGAAATGCCATATTTTAGCTCTGAAATGCCATTTTTGGCTCTGCCGTGTCATTTTTGGGCACTGCCAGGTCAATTTTGGCTCTGATGGGCCATTCTTTGCCTCTGCTGTGTCATTTCTAGGCACTGCTGTGTCATTTTTGGGCACTGCCAGATCATTTTTGGGCTCTGCCAGGTCATGTTTGGGCTCTGAAATGTCATGTTTGGGCTCTGAAATGTCATTTTTGGCCTCTGAAATGTCATTATTTTGGCCCTGCCATGTCATTTTTGAGCACTTAGGTGGCTCAGGGATTTTAAACGGCTTTTAAGGAATTCTGAAAGACTTTTAAGGAATTCTAAATGATTTTTAAGGAATTCTTAATGACTGAAGAATTCTAAATTACTTTTGATGAATTCTAAATGGCTGAGGTATTCTTAAGTGGCTTTTAAGGAATTTTAAATGGCTTTTAAGGAATTCTGAATGGCTGAGGAGTTCTTAAGTGGCTTTAAAGGAATTCTAAATTATTTTTAAGAAATTCTTAGTGACTGAAGAATTCTAAATTACTTTTGATGAATTCTAAATGGCTGAGGAATTCTTAAGTGGCTTTTAAGGAATTCTGAATGGCTTTTAAAGAATTCTAAATTATTTTTTAAGGAATTCTTAATGATTGAAGAATTCTAAATGACTTTTAAGGGATTCTAAATGGCTTTTAAGGAATTCTCAATGACTCAGGAGTTCTGAATGACTTTTAAGGAATTCTTAGGTGGCTTTTAAAGAATTCTGAAAGGCTTTTAAGGAATTCTAAATGATTTTTAAGGAATTCTTAATGATTGAAGAATTCTAGATTACTTTTGGTGAATTCTAAATGGCTGAGGTATTCTTAAGTGGCTTTAAAGGAATTCCAAATGGCTTTTAAGAAATTCTGAATGGCTCAGGGATTTTAAATGGCTTTTAAGGAATTCTAAATGGCTGAGGAATTCTGAATGGCTTTTAAGGAATTCTAAATGATTTTTAAGGAATTCTTAATGACTGAAGAATTCTAAATGACTTTTAAGGGATTCTAAATGACTTTTAAGGAATTCTGAATTACTTTTAAGGAATCCTGAATGGCTCTGGAAGCGTTTTCCAGCTGGAGGGAGTCATGGAAAAGGCCCCAAGTGCCAGGAACAATCAGGGCACTGCTGCAGGAGCTGGGGCTGCAGCGAGGGGCACAAATCCAATTAACAGGACAGCCCTAATTGGGAGCTCTGGCAGCCACCTGTCCCCTTCTGCTCCAGCTTTTCCTGGGAAGAGGAGGGGGAAATTCTGTTTTTTCCAGCTTTGCTGTTGCTGGGAGCATTTTTTAAACGCTCTTGAGCTTCTGTGAGAGGCTCAAAGCATCAGGGAGAATAAAATACAGAATATTTCTGAGCTGGGATTCACCTGCTGGATGGAACTGGGTATCTCTGGCTCAATATTCCTGGAGTTTTTCCAGCTCAGAGGCGACAAAAGTTTGTGTGGTGAGGAGAAGGGAGAGTTTGGATCCCACAGAAGTGCTGGAGGAATTCAGAAATGTTTATTCCCCGTGCTGGAAAAAACAAAACCTGTGCTGGTTTTTCTCTTTGGGGGATTAAAGGGATCCTGATAATCTTTGCCTTGGGGGGTTTGGGTTTTATTTTTTTGGCAGGCAGACGGCGAAAATCTTCTCCCAAACCTCTCGTTCTGAGTGAAGCTAAAAAGCAGTTGCTGATCTACAGACTACCTCAGGTCCTCCGGCTGCACCTTAAACGCTTCAGGTGAGGCATTTTTGGGGGAAAAGTGACCAAAAATGTGCTTTTCACCTCCCTCAGTTGCAGCTGAGTGACTTCTGAGCCATCAGATTTGTGCACCCCGTTTGCAGGGGGTTTTCTGCCACAATCGAATATTTTGTGCGCACTAACCTTCATTTCCTTGGGTTTTACTCTTGGGTTTTTCACTTTTTTTGGGTTTTTATGTGCCTGAGTTTGCAGGCAGCTTGGAAGGAGCAGTCAGTAACTGATGAAGGATTTGGTGTAGGTGGGAGATGGAGAGAATTCAGTGCCAGTGTTGGCTCTGTACCTGCTGAACAGAAAGCAGGAAAAGCTCAAAATATTAGGACAAGTTTCTAAAGTGGTTAGGTTGGGTGTGGGGGTGGTTATTGGTAGAACTGAGGATTTTAAAGGTGGTCAGAGGAGAAATCTGGTTTAAAAATAGCCCAAAAATATCAATGGCAGGGGGAGAC
Organism: Prinia subflava; assembly: GCF_021018805.1. Lineage (NCBI taxonomy): Eukaryota > Metazoa > Chordata > Aves > Passeriformes > Cisticolidae > Prinia > Prinia subflava. Next base: position 2,895,323 of record NC_086269.1, read on the forward strand.
CCCACCTAAAATAAAAAAATATCAGTGGTAGGAGGAGATCACCTAAAATAAAAATTATTAATGGGAAAGGGAGACCTCACCTGAAACAAAAATCATCAATGGCAGGGGGGTGGATCCCCACGGGATTTTGGGGTGAATCCTCGGGGGATTTGGGGGTGAATCCTCAAAGGATTTTGGGGTGAATCCTGAGGTGTCTGTAGTGGATTTTGGGGTGAATCCTGAGGTGTCTGCAGGGGATTTGAGGTGAATCCCCAGAGGATTTTGAGGTGAATCCCCAGAGGATTTAGTGGTGAATCCTTAAAGGATTTTGGGATGAATCCCCAGGGTGTTTCAGGTGAATCCCCAGGGGATTTGGGAGTGAATCCTGAGGTGTCTCCAGGGGATTTGGGGTGAACCCCCAGGTGTCTGCAATGGATCTTGGGCTGAACCCCCAGGATTTGGGGTGAATCCCCAGGTGTCTGCAGAGGATTTTGAGGTGAATCCCCAGGTGTCTGTAGTGGATCTTGGGGTGAATCCCCAGGGGATTTTGAGGTGAATCCCTGGGGATCTTGGGGTGAATCCCCAGGATTTGGGGGTGAATCCCCAGTGGATCTTGGGCTGACCCCCAGGGATTTTGGGGTGAATCCCCAGGGATTTGGGGGTGAATCCCCAGGTGTCTGCAGAGGATTTTGGGGTGAATCCCCAGCAGATCTTGGGCTGACCCTCCAGGATTTGGGGGTGAATCCTGAGGTGTCTGTAGGGGATTTTGGGATGAATCTGCAGGGGATCTTGGGGTGAATCCCCAGGGGGGGGGTTGGGGTGAATCCCCAGATGTCTGCAGAGGATCTTGGGCTGACCCCCAGGATTTGGGGATGAATCCCCAGTGGATCTTAGGCTGACCCCCAGGGATTTGGGGGTGAACCCCCAGGTGTCTGTAGGGGATTTTGGGGTGAACCCCCAGCGGCTCTCAGGCTGCCCCCAGGATTTGGGGGTGAATCCTGAGGTGTCTGTAGGGGATTTGGGGGTGAATCCCCAGGGATTTGGGGGTGAATCCCCAGGGAATTTTGGGGTGAACCCCCAGGGAATTTTGGGGTGAACCCCCAGCGGCTCTCGGGCTGCCCCCCAGGATTTGGGGGTGAATCCTGAGGTGTCTGTAGGGGATTTTGGGGTGAATCCCCAGCAGATCTTGGGCTGAACCCCCCAGGATTTGGGGGTGAATCCCCAGGGATTTGGGGTGAATCCCCAGGTGTCTGTAGGGGATTTTGGGGTGAATCCCCAGTGGATTTGGGGGTGAACCCCCAGCGGCTCTCGGGCTGCCCCCCAGGATTTGGGGGTGAATCCTGAAGTGTCTGCAGTGGATTTTGGGGTGAATCCCCAGGGATTTGGGGTGAATCCCCAGGTGTCTGTAGGGGATTTTGGGGTGAATCCCCAGGGATTTGGGGGTGAATCCCCAGCGGCTCTCGGGCTGCCCCCAGGGATTTGGGGTGAATCCCCAGGTGTCTGTAGGAGATTTTGGGGTGAACCCCCAGCGGCTCTCAGGCTGCCCCCAGGATTTGGGGGTGAATCCTGAGGTGTCTGTAGGGGATTTGGGGGTGAATCCCCAGGGATTTGGGGGTGAATCCCCAGGGAATTTTGGGGTGAACCCCCAGGGATTGGGGGTGAACCCCCAGCGGCTCTCGGGCTGCCCCCCAGGGATTTGGGGGTGAACCCCCAGGTGTCTGTAGGGGATTTTGGGGTGAATCCCCAGCAGATCTTGGGCTGAACCCCCCAGGATTTGGGGGTGAATCCCCAGGGATTTGGGGTGAATCCCCAGGGATTTTGGGGTGAATCCCCAGGATTTGGGGCTGAATCCTGAAGTGTCTGCAGTGGATTTTGGGGTGAATCCCCAGGGATTGGGGGTGAACCCCCAGCGGCTCTCGGGCTGCCCCCCAGGATTTGGGGTGAACCCCCAGGTGTCTGTAGGGGATTTTGGGGTGAACCCCCAGGATTTGGGGGTGAATCCTGAAGTGTCTGCAGTGGATTTTGGGGTGAATCCCCAGGGATTTGGGGTGAACCCCCCGTGGCTCTCGGGCTGCCCCCAGGCCCGGCCGCGCGGCGCTGAGCGCGGGCTCTGTCTTTGCAGGTGGTCTGAGCGCAATCACCGCGAGAAGATCGGGGTCCATGTCCTCTTTGAGCAGGTATTAAACATGGAACCTTACTGCTGCAGGGACTCTCTGCCCTCCCTTGCCACAGACACCTTTGTCTATGACCTCTCGGCCGTGGTGATGCATCACGGGAAGGGGTTTGGCTCAGGACACTACACAGCCTATTGCTACAACACGGAGGGAGGTGCGTGTGCTGGCCACGGGCAATCCCCACCCAAACCCTCTTCCCTCCCTCGGGATTTCCCTTCCCCAGCATCCCAGATCCTTTGGATTCACTCCCTGCCCTTCAGAGTTTCCCCCCTTCCTTGTATTCCTATATTTTTTAAATTTTTTGGGCATTTATTTACGCGGTTTTATTTGGGTTGTTTTTTTGTTTTCTCGTTTTCCTGCATGAATTCTTCACCCTGCCAGGCAGAGCTGCTGCAGCTGGGTTTGCTCAGGATTGAAGCCTGAGGATTGAGGGGATGAACAGAAAGTGTTTTGAGGCTGGAAAAACAGGAACTATTCATGACTAACATCCGCAGGGGGCTGGGAGATCCCAGCAGCTGGACCAGGACGGGCTCTGCCTTCCTGGCTCCACAAACTGCCTGGCCCCAGGGAATTTTTGGGCTGCCTGATTCAGCTTTTGGGCTGGTGAAATGAAGATTTGATATTTCTAAAGCACAAAAAAACAATAGATAATATTAAAAATTATATTAAAACCATTTTCCGGGTTAGAGGAGAAGGCAGAGGTGCCTTTTCTCCTGTGGATGTTTCATGTGAGCAGTTCCAAAATCCAACAGGATCCTGCCTCAGCTTAGAGCCTTTTTTTGCCCTTTTTTCCCAGGTTTTTGGGTGCACTGCAATGACTCCAAACTGAATGTATGTAGCGTGGAGGAGGTGTGCAAGACCCAGGCCTACATCCTCTTCTACACTCAGAGAACGCTGCAGGACAAAGCAGGAATCCCAGAAAAACAACTCCGAGCTCAGGTTTTTGCCACCCAAAACCAGTGACAAGGACACAAAAGTGACATTGCCAGGAGGGGAAAACGCTCCCAGCTCCTCTCGGGAAATTGCGGTGTTCGCCTTCCCCTTCTCTGGGGGAATCTGCAGGAATGGGATCAGCAGGGATGGGATCAGGGATGGGATCAGCAGGGATGGGATCAGGGATGGGATCAGGGATGGGATCAGGGCAGGGATGGGATCAGGACAGGGATGGGATCAGGGATGGGATCAGCAGGGATGGGATCAGCAGGGATGGGATCAGCAGGGATGGGATCAGGGCAGGGATGGGATCAGGGCAGGGATGGGATCAGGACAGGGATGGGATCAGGGATGGGATCAGGGATGGGATCAGCAGGGATGGGATCAGCAGGGATGGGATCAGCAGGGATGGGATCAGGAATGGGATCAGGGCAGGGATGGGATCAGGGATGGGATCAGGGCAGGGATGGGATCAGGGCAGGGATGGGATCAGCAGGGATGGGATCAGGGATGGGATCAGGGCAGGGGTAGGATCAGGGATGGGATCAGGGCAGGGGTAGGATCAGGGATGGGATCAGGGCAGGGGTAGGATCAGGGATGGGATCAGGGCAGGGATGGAATCAGGAATGGGATCAGGGCAGGGATGGGATCAGGAATGGGATCAGGGCAGGGATGGGATCAGGGCAGGGATGGGATCAGGGCAGGGATGGGATCAGCAGGGATGGGATCAGGAATGGGATCAGGGCAGGGATGGGATCAGGGGAGGGTTGGGATCAGCAGGGATGGGATCAGGGATGGGATCAGGGCAGGGATGGGATCAGAGCAGGGATGGGATCAAGGCAAAATATTTGGAAAAGCCGGAGCTGGGCACTTCTGATTTGGGGCAGAATCTCTGGTTTTGGCTCCAAACAAAACAAAACGATGACGTTTGATGCTGTTCATTCACCCCCTGTCAAAGAGGAATGAGCACAAGCAGGAAATGGGAGAATCCCGCTGGATCTGCACCCTTCAATCCCTAAAATTCCTGATCCAGCTCCGAGAGGAACGGGAACAGTGGCCTTGAGTGGCCTGGTGAACCCCAGGGCTGTTCCTGCTGGAAAAAAATGATTTAATTCTTCTCAATGCCTCCCTCTGCTGCCCCTGACACCAATTCCTGTGCCCTGGGTGGAGCAGTGCCAGCAGCTCTCTGTGCCTGTGCCACATTCCAGGGTTTTCTCGGGGCTGAACTCGGCTGGCAGCTAAATTCCCTCAAAAATGGGATTATCACGGAGTTCTGCTGTGGAGAAAATGGGGTTTAACCCCCCAAAATGGGGTTTAACACACAAAAAATGGGGTTTAACACACAAAAGTGGGGTTTAACGTCCAGAAATGTGTTTAAACACACACAAAAAATGGGGTTTAACCCCTCAAAATGGGGTTTAACACACAAAAAATGGGGTTTAACCCCTCAAAATGGGGTTTAACACACAAAAAATGGGGTTTAACACACAAAAAATGGAGTTTAACCCCCCAAAATGGGGTTTAACACACCAAAAATGGGGTTTAATGTCCAGAAATGTGTTTTAAACACACACAAAATGGGGTTTAACCCCCCAAAATGGGGTTTAACACACAAAAAATGGGGTTTAACCCCCCCAAAATGGGGTTTTGACACACAAAAAAAGGGGTTTAACATCCAGAAATGTGTTTAAACACACACAAAAAATGGGGTTTAAACCCCCAAAATCTGGTTTAACCCCCAAAGATGGGGTTTGACCCCCAAAATGGGGTTTAACTCACAAAAAAAGGGTTTTAACCCCCCCAAATGGGGTTTAACACACAATAAATGGGGTTTAACCTCCAGAAATGTGTTTAAACACACACAAAAAATGGGGTTTAACCCCTCAAAATGGGGTTTAACACACCAAAAATGGGGTTTACCCTCCATAAATGTGTGTAAACACACATAAAGTGGATTTTAACCCTCAAAAAAAAGAGTTTTAACCCCTGCAAAAAACTCCAGGAATGTGCTCCAGGTTTCACCTGGGATTGGGAAGAATTTCCAAAAGCTGAGGCAGCAGAAGTTGGAATTGGGGAGACAAATTCCCATTTTTTTTTTTTTTTTTTTGGACAAACGTGGCTGCATTTCCTCAGGGGAACGGGGTTTTTTGGGGGTGAAAAACCCGTGGGAAATGTCATTTTTTTTTCACCCTTGGAGGTCTCCATTCCTGCAGGGCCACCCAAGGGGAGGAATGTGAAATCCCAAATTCCCGAAAACACAAAGTCTGTACCTGAACCCGGATTTGGGAATTCTGTGGGAAAACAGAGCCTTATTTGGATTATTTCATTTCTCAGCCTACAGTTGCACCTCAGGTGTGTTTTTTTTGTCATTTTGGGCCTTGGCTGTTCATATTTCACATTTTAATCGGAATATTAGACCTGCTGTTTGTTCATCTGGGTTATTTTTTTTTAAATGATGGAAAATATGAGGATTAAAAGAAAAAAAAATTCATTTTTCAGGCAGGGAAGTTCTCCAAGTGTTTTCTCCTCCTCCGTTTTTGCTCCTTTTGTCTCATCAGATAAACACGAGCTGCCAGCCTTGGTTGTTGTGGGAGAAAAGCTCCCAGATCCTGCTTTTTCCTGGGAATTTGAACCTCCTGTCCTTGAAAAGCCAACAAAAAACTTGGATTGTGTCAGAGAAAAATTCCCATTTCCCATGTTCTGCCCAAGATGCTGCGTCCTGAGCCTAAAAGAAATGTCCTTATGAAAAATTAAATATCATTTTGGGGTCATAATTTGGTTTTTTTTTTGGAGATCAGGCAGTTTGCAGCAATTCTGATAAAAAAGTTTGGTTTTGTTTCCCTAAATGCAGCAGGATTCTGGAAGGATTCCTTGGGAGGGAATTTTTGATGCTGCCAATAAATCAAATTAATCCCAATACAACGGGATAAACCAAGATCCAGGGAGAGCAAAATGAGCTCAGCCAGGGAAAAGTTGATATTCCTGAAAGAATTAGAAATGTTTGTGCTTTGTGGATTAATCCTGGAGCGAAGCAGGTTCTGGGAAAGAGAGAAAATTAAAATTAAATTCAATTTTTCCCCATTGTGGGATCCTGGCAAACAGGAGGGATGGGATTCCTTGGGAAGAGCAGCCAGGCTGGAGTTTGGGTGGGTTCCACAAATTCCCATTTTTCTGCAGTTTTTCAGCAGTTCTAAATCAGATTTTTCTGGATTTTCCCAGTGGTTTTATATCAGAATTTTTTCCTGCAGTTCTTTCAGCTGTTTCAAAGCCGATTTTTCTAGAATTGTTTTCCTCCCAGCAGTTTTAAAGCAGATTTTTCTGGAATTTTTTCCTGCAGTTTCAAATCAGATTTTTTTGATTTTCCCAGCAGCTTTAAATCAAATATTTCTGTATTTTTCCAATGCTTTTAAATCAGATTTTTCTGGATTTTTCAGCAGTTTTAAATCAGATTTTTCTGGATTTTTTTCAGCAGTTTTAAATCAGATTTTTCTGGATTTTTCAGCAGTTTTAAACCAGATTTTTCTGGATTTTTCAGCAGTTTTAAATCAGATTTTTCTGGATTTTTTTTCAGCAGTTTTAAATCAGATTTTTCTGGATTTTTCAGCAGTTTTAACTCAGATTTTTCTGGATTTTTTCCAGCAGTTTTAAATCAGATTTTTCTGGATTTTTCAGCAGTTTTGACTCAGATTTTTCTGGATTTTTCAGCAGTTTTAAATCGGATTTTTCTGGATTTTTCAGCAGTTTTGACTCAGATTTTTCTGGATTTTTCAGCAGTTTTAAATCAGATTTTTCTGGATTTTTTTTCCAGCAGTTTTGACTCAGATTTTTCTGGATTTTCCAGCAGTTTTGACTCAGATTTTTCTGGATTTTTCAGCAGTTTTGAATCAGATTTTTCTGGATTTTTCAGCAGTTTTGACTCAGACTTTTCTGGATTCCCCCCCAGCATTTTAAATCAGATTTTTCTGGATTTTCCATCCATTTTAAGTCAGAGCAGCCCCGAGTTTGTGCTCCAGGCTCATTCCTGGTGTCACTGCCAGGCCTGCAGTGCCCTCCTCAAGGACAGCACCCAGCGACACAAGAATCCAATTAAGCAATTAATTAATTAAGGGCTACAAATGAAGGGCCTTGAGGAGCAGGGGGGGCTCATTGGGCTCCTCCCCAGGGCTGATCCCTGTGGGTCCCTTCCAGCTCAGGATATTCCAGAATTCCTGACAATTCCTGAGGATTCCTGAAAATTCCTGAAAATTCAATTCCTGACAATTCCTGACAGACAATTCCTGACAATTCACTTCAGTTCAATTCCTGACAATTCCTGACAATTCCTGACAGACAATTCCTGACAATTCCTGACAATTCACTTCAATTCAATTCCTGACAGACAATTCCTGACAATTCCTGATAATCCCTGAGAATTCCTGGCAATCCCTGATAATTCCTGACTGACAATTCAATTCCTGACAATTCCTGACAATCCCTGACAATTCCTGAAAATTCAGTTCCTGACAATTCAATTCAATTCTTGACAATTCCTGACAAACAATTCCTGACCATTCCTGAAAATTCCTGACGATCCCTGACAATTCCTGATAATTCCTGACAATTCCTGACAATTCCTGAAAATTCAATTCCTGACAATTCCTGACAATTCCTGAAAATTCAATTCCTGACAATTCCTGACAATTCCTGACAATTCCTGAAAATTCAATTCTTGACAATCCCTGACAATTCCTGATAATTCCTGACCATTCCTGACAATTCCAGACAATCCCTGACAATCCCGGAGAATCCCTGACAATTCCTGACGATTCCTGACAATTCCTGACAGACAATTCCTGACAATCCCTGACAATTCCTGAAAATTCAATTCCTGACAATTCCTGATGATTCCTGATAATTCCTGACAGACAATTCCTGACAATCCCTGACAATTCAATTCCTGGCAATTCCTGAAAATTCAATTCCTGACATTTCCTGACAATTCCTGACAGACAATTCCAGACAATCCCTGACAATTCCTGACAATTCCTGACAGACAATTCCAGACAATTCCAGACAATCCCTGACAATCCCTGACAATTCCAGACAATCCCTGACAATCCCTGACAATTCCTGACAATTCCAGACAACCCCTGACAATTCCTGACAATTCCTGACAATTCCTGGCAATCCCAGACAAACCCAGGATTAACTCCAGGGGCTGGAACACCCTCAGGAATTCCCTTTCCCGCAGGATCTCTGCGGGGCTGGGATGATCCATCCCCGGGATTTCACAGCTTGGGAGGAGCAGCTTGGAGGGAAAACTTTGGAATTTTGGGGTTTGAGGGAGCAGCCCCGGGGTCCCCAGGGCTGCGGGGGCGGCTCTGGAACATTCCAGGCTCAGCCCTGAGGGCAGGGACTGCAGGGCTGGGAGCTGCTGCTGCTACACTGTGAGTAACCTGTGAGTAACCTGTGAGTAACCTGTGAGTAACCCACAGCCTGCGAGTAACCCACAGCCTGTAACTCACAACCTGCGAGTAACCCACAGCCTGCGAGTAACCCACAGCCTGTGAGTAACTCACAACCTGCGAGTAACCCACAGCCTGCGAGTAACTCACAGCCTGCGAGTAACCCACAGCCTGTGAGTAACCCACAGCCTGTAACTTACAACCTGTGAGTAACCCACAGCCTGCGAGTCAATCACAACCTGTAACTCACAACCTGCGAGTAACTCACAGACTGTGAGTAACCCACAGACTGTGGGCAAATCACAACCTGTGAGTAACCCACAGCCTGTGAGTAACTCACAACCTGTGAGTAACTCACAACCTGTAACCCAGAGTCTGCGAGTAACCCACAGCCTGTGAGTAACCCACAGCCTGTAACCCACAGTCTGCGAGTAACTCACAGACTGTGAGTAAATCACAACCTGTAACTCACAACCTGCGAGTAAATCACAACCTGTGAGTAACTCACAGCCTGTGAGTAACTCACAGACTGTAACTCACAACCTGTGAGTAACCCACAGCACCCCCTGTGCAACCTGTAACTCACAGCAGCCACTGTGGAACCTCTGAGTAAATCACAACGTGTGAGTAACTCACAGCAGCCCCTGTGCAACCCCTGAGTGACACAGCAGCCGCTGTGCAATCTGTGAGTAAATCACAACCTGCGAGTAACTCACAGCAGCCCCTGTGGAACCTGTAACTCACAGCAGCCCCTGTGCAGCCTGTGAGTAAATCACAGCAGCTGCTGTGTAACCTGTGAGTAACTCACAACCTGAGTGAATCACCTGTGTGTGAAACACAGCAGCCACTGTGCAACCTGTGAGTAATTCACAACCTGTGAGTAACACAGCAGCTCCTGTGCAATGTGTAACCCACAGCAGCCACTGTGCACCCTGTGAGTAACTCAGAGTGGCCACTGTGCAACTTGCGAGTAACTCACAAACTGTGAATAACTCACAACTTGTGAGTAACCCACAGCAGCCCCTGTGCAACCTGTGAGTAGCTCCCTGGCTGTGAGTAACTCCCAGCTGTGAGTAAGTCCCAGATGTGAGTAAATCCCAGCTGTGAGTAAATCCCAGCTGTGAGTAACTCCCAGGCTGTGAGTAACTCCCCAGCTGTGAGTATCCCCCCATGCCCCCCAGGCTCTCAGTGCTATGCAACACCCACAGGCTCCTCCTCCTCCTCCTCCTCCTCCTCCTCCTCCTCCTCCTCCTCCTCCTCCTCCTCCTCCTCCTCCTCCTCCTCCTCCTCCTCCTCCTCCTCCTCCTCCTCCTCCTCCTCCTCCTCCTCCTCCTCCTCCTCCTCCTCCTCTTCCTCCCGTCCCAGCCTGGATTCCCCGGCAGGAGCAGCTGAGGGTGCCGGGGCTGGGCTCGTCCCCCTGGGCTCTCAAACACAAATCATGGTTTTATGATTTTTTGGGGTTTTTTTTGTAAATCTTTTACTCTTTTTACACCTTGTTTTTTGTAAGCTGAAGTTTCTTATTAAAAAGAAAAGAAAAAAACAAAGGAAAAAAAAGAAAGAAATCTCGGTGAGCTGTGTTATTCCATAAACTTTATTTTATTTTATTTTATTTTATGTTTATTAAACATCTGGGGGTGAGGGGCACGGGAGGGAATTCCGTGCACATCCTCCAGGAAACAATTCCCAAAGGGATGAACGGAATTCAATTTTCCCTCTCAGTATTAAACTTTTGTCCTTGTCACTGCTCCAGGCAGGACAGGGGGGACCAGAGCAGCTCCAGAGGGATCAGAGGAGCTCCAGAGGGACCAGAGCAGCTCCAGAGGGATCAGAAGAGCTCCAGAGGGATCAGGGCAGCTCCAGAGGGATCAGGGCAGCTCCAGGTGGGATTAGAGCAGCTCCAGAGGGATCAGAGCAGCTCCAGAGGGATCAGAGCAGCTCCAGAGGGATCAGAGGAGCTCCAGAGGGATCAGGGCAGCTCCAGAGGGATCAGGGCAGCTCCAGAGGGATCAGAGGAGCTCCAGAGGGATCAGGGCAGCTCCAGAGGGATCAGAGGAGCTCCAGAGGGATCAGGGCAGCTCCAGAGGGATCAGAGGAGCTCCAGAGGGATCAGAGCAGCTCCAGAGGGATCAGGGCAGCTCCAGGGGGATCAGGGCAGCTCCAGAGGGATCAGAGGAGCTCCAGAGGGATCAGGGCAGCTCCAGAGGGATCAGAGGAGCTCCAGAGGGATCAGAGCAGCTCCAGGTGGGATCAGGGCAGCTCCAGGTGGGATTAGAGCAGCTCCAGAGGGATCAGGGCAGCTCCAGAGGGATCAGAGGAGCTCCAGGTGGGATTAGAGCAGCTCCAGAGGGATCAGGGCAGCTCCAGAGGGATCAGAGGAGCTCCAGAGGGATCAGAGCAGCTCCAGGTGGGATTAGAGCAGCTCCAGAGGGATCAGGGCAGCTCCAGAGGGATCAGAGGAGCTCCAGGTGGGATTAGAGCAGCTCCAGGAGGGATCAGGGCAGCTCCAGGTGGGATTAGAGCAGCTCCAGAGGGATCAGGGCAGCTCCAGAGGGATCAGAGGAGCTCCAGAGGGATCAGAGCAGCTCCAGGTGGGATTAGAGCAGCTCCAGAGGGATCAGAGCAGCTCCAGAGGGATCAGGGCAGCTCCAGAGGGATCAGAGCAGCTCCAGAGGGATCAGAGCAGCTCCAGGTGGGATTAGAGCAGCTCCAGGGGGATCAGGGCAGCTCCAGAGGGATCAGAGGAGCTCCATGGGGATCAGGGCAGCTCCAGAGGGATCAGAGGAGCTCCAGAGGGATCAGGGCAGCTCCAGAGGGATCAGAGGAGCTCCAGAGGGATCAGAGGAGCTCCAGAGGGATCAGGGCAGCTCCAGAGGGATCAGGGCAGCTCCAGGGGGATCAGGGCAGCTCCACAGCTCCGGTCCTGGTGGGAGGGCGAGCTCTGCTCCCGGCAGCTCCGGCTCCTTCCTGGGACAGGGATTCAGCACCGTCAGGGGAGGTGGTTCTGCTCTAAAATCTGTGTCAGGAGGGGTCCTGAGGGGTTTGGGGTGGGCTCTCCCCCGGTTTGTGTCACCTCACGTGGTGCCAGCGCTGTCCTGAGGGGTTGTTCAGCCTCGGGGGCAGGGACAGCACCCAAGGAAGGGCTGGATTTGGGAGATTTGGGATGGATTTTGGGAAAGGTTCCTCCCCCAGAGGCTGCTGGCACTGCCCAGGCTCCCCAGGGAACGGGCACAGCCCCAGAGCTCCGGGAGCGTCCGGACAGCGCTGCCAGGGGTGCCCAGGGCAGGATTTGGGGGTGTCTGTGCAGGGCCAGGGTGGGATTTGGGGGTGTCTGTGCAGGGATGCCCAGGGTGGGATTTGGGGTGTCTGTGCAGGAATACCCAGGGCTGGATTTGGGGTGTCTGTGCAGGGATACCCAGGGTGGGATTTGGGGTGTCTGTGCAGGAATACCCAGGGCTGGATTTGGGGTGTCTGTGCAGGGATACCCAGGGTGGGATTTGGGGGTGTCTGTGAAGGGCTCCCAGGGGCTCCCAGGGTGGGATTTGGGGGTGTCTGTGCAGGGCCAGGGCTGGATTTGGGATGTCTGTGCAGGCTCCCAGGGGTGCCCAGGGCGGGATTTGGGGTGTCTGTGCAGGCTCCCAGGGGTGTCCAGGGTGGGATTTGGGGTGTCTGTGCAGGGCTCCCAGGGGTGCCCAGGGCGGGATTTGGGGTGTCTGTGCAGGGGTGCCCAGGGCGGGATTTGGGGGTGTCTGTGCAGGCTCCCAGGGTGGGATTTGGGGGTGTCTGTGCAGGGCCAGGGCGGGATTTGGGGGTGTCTGTGCAGGGGTGTCCAGGGTGGGATTTGGGGTGTCTGTGCAGGCTCCCAGGGGTGCCCAGGGCTGGATTTGGGGGTGTCTGTGCAGGGCTCCCAGGGTAGGATTTGGGGTGTCTGTGCAGGCTCCCAGGGTGGGATTTGGGGGTGTCTGTGCAGGGCCAGGGTGGGATTTGGGGGTGTCTGTGCAGGCTCCCAGGGTGGGATTTGGGGGTGTCTGTGAAGGGCTCCCAAGGGTGCCCAGGGTGGGATTTGGGGTGTCTGTGCAGGCTCCCAGGGTGGGATTTGGGGTGTCTGTGCAGGGCCAGGGCTGGGTTGGATCTCTGGGGGTCCCCTCGCGCTGAGCCCACCCCAGGGCGCCCCCGGCCGGCACTGACCGTGCTAGGGCACGGGCTGCGGGGCCATCAGGTCGATGTCCGTCAGGTTCCGGGCCACCCAGACCCCCGCAGCAAACAGCCCCAGGTTCACCAGCAGGTTCCTGGAAATGTGAAATCCCACAAAAACTGAGGGTGGAAAAGACTTGGGGAAAATCCATCCGAGTCCCAGCTGTGCCCTGAGCACTCGGTGCCACCTCCAGGACGGGCACTCCAAACCTCCCCGGGCACTTCCAAGGCCTGAGCGCCCTTTCCATGAGGAAATTCCTGCTGCTGCCACCCTGAGCCTGCCCTGGCACAGCCTGAGGCCGTTCCCTCTCCTCCTGTCCCTGTGCCCTGGGATGAGATCCCAAATCCCCCCCGGCTGCCCCCTCCTGTCAGGAGCTGTGCAGAGCCAGAAATTCCCCCTGAGCCTCCTTTTCTCCAGGCTGAGCCCCTTCCCAGCTCCCTCAGGATCCTCCAGACCCTTCCCCAGCTCCCTCAGGATCCTCCAGACCCTTCCCCAGCTCCCTCAGGACCCTCCAGACCCTTCCCAGCTCCCTCAGGATCCTCCAGACCCTTCCCCAGCTCCCTCAGGACCCTCCAGACCCTTCCCCAGCTCCCTCAGGATCCTCCAGACCCTTCCCCAGCTCCCTCAGGATCCTCCAGACCCTTCCCCAGCTCCCTCAGGACCCTCCAGATCCTTCCCCAGCTCCCTCGGGATCCTCCAGACCCTTCCCAGCTCCCCCAGGATCCTCCAGACCCTTCCCCAGCTCCCTCAGGACCCTCCAGACCCTTCCCCAGCCCCCTCAGGACCCTCCAGACCCTTCCCCAGCTCCCTCAGGATGCTCCAGACCCTTCCCCAGCTCCCTCAGGACCCTCCAGACCCTTCCCAGCTCCCTCAGGATCCTCCAGACCCTTCCCCAGCTCCCTCAGGATCCTCCAGACCCTTCCCCAGCTCCCTCAGGACCCTCCAGACCCTTCCCCAGCCCCGCTCCCTCCCCTGGACACGCTCCGTGTCCTCCCTCCCGGGCTGAGGAGCCCGAACGGGACGCAGGGAGTGAGGGACAATCCCTGCTCCTGCCGGACGCGCTGCTCCTGATCCAGGGACAAACACCGGGATCCCGATCCCGGTCCCTGTCCCGATCCCGATCCCACCTCCGACCCCTGTTCCCGTCCCGGCCTCAATCCCGACCCTCACCGTGACCCTGACCCCGTCCCTGACCCCTGTCCCGCTCCCGCTCCCGGCGCGGACCTGCGGAAGTCGTTGCGGTCGGTGGCGAAGCGGAAGGCGCTCCGCAGCCAGGCGCGGATGCCCCGCGGCGGGGCCGCCACCGGCGCCGCTCCCGCTCCCGCTCCCGCCGCCGCCATCGCTGCGCCCGCCCGCCCGCGCAGTGACGTCAGCGCGCTCACGGGATGTGACGTCACCGCCGGCGCGCGGAGCGCCACGTGCGGGCGGGGAGCGGGACCCGGAACTGGGAGCGGGAATGGGAATGGAAATGGGAACGGGAATGGGAACGGGAATGGGAACGGGAATGGGAACGGGAACGGGAATGGGAACGGGAACGGGAATGGGGATGGAAATGGGAATGGGAACGGGAATGGGAACGGGAACGGGAACGGGAATGGGAATGGGAATGGGAATGGGAACGGGAACGGGAACGGGAATGGGAACGGGAACGGGAATGGGAACGGGAACGGGAACGGGAATGGGAATGGGAATGGGAATGGGAACGGGAACGGGAATGGGAACGGGAATGGGAATGGGAACGGGAACGGGAACGGGAATGGGAATGGGAACGGGAACGGGAACGGGAACGGGAACGGGAACGGGAACGGGGACGGGAATGGGAATGGGAATGGGAATGGGAATGGAAATGGGAATGGGAACGGGAACGGGAACGGGAATGGGAATGGAAATGGGAATGGGGATCGGGAATGGGAATGGGAATGGGAACGGGAACGGGAACGGGAATGGGAATGGAAATGGGAATGGGAATGGAAATGGGAATGGAAATGGGGATGGGGATGGGAACGGGAACGGGAATGGGAACGGGAACGGGAATGGAAGTGGGAATGGAAATGGGGATGGGGATGGGGATGGGGATGGGGATGGGAACGGGAACGGGAACGGGAACGGGACTGGGAATGGGAATGGGACTGGGAACGGGAACGGGAATGGGGATCGGGAATGGGAATGGGAATGGGAACGGGAACGGGAATGGTGTGAAATACAAAGTTCTGTTTCGTGTCAGGGAAATGAAGAAAATCTGTGTGATCATAGTGGTGGAACAGAGCCATGGGACAGTTATAAAGATGAGTTCTAATAAACAGCTGAGGAAAGCATGGAAGGAAGTTTTTGAATAAATCTTTTGCTTGCAATTATCTATTATAAGTCTCAAGCTATTCTGCAATAAGTGTCCTTTAATTATAACTTTAGAAGCTTGCTTTGTATTAAAGAATTTTAAACTGTAGTTTTAGAGTGCAAAAAGGGTTTTTTTAGACAAAAGAAGGAAATAAGGAGGGGGCTCAGGCCTCACACAAGGTGGGAAAACATCCTGGACATGAAGATATGACTTCAGCTCACTGATTTATGGCTCCTGGAGAGGAAAACTGGACATTGGAGATTGATGGACTTGAAAATAGAGATGGGGGACCCCACATCTGGAAGCCAGATCCCACCACCTGGAAAAACATATCCTGGAAGTACATCCTGGAGTATTGAAATATCAGAATAGATCACAATGGTCTATAGAATTATACAGGACAATCTATAGATTTATGGCTGTTAGGTATTGAATTGTGACGTTAAAACTAGAAATGGAAACTGCTGAGAAAGCTTATGAATATGTATGAATATAGCAAATAAAATATCATCAAATCCAGCAATGGGCGTGCAGTTGGAAGGGAAAACTCCTACCACTGTACCCAGCGCTGCCTCTTTGCTCACACTTTACCATGTTAATTAATTAATTATTAAATTGCTGCTTGATATATTGGCCGTGTCAAGCGTCTTATTTTTAACACATGGGACTGGGAACGGGAACGGGGATCGGGAATGGGAATGGGAATGGGAATGGGAATGGGAATGGGGATGGGAATGGGAATGGGGATGGGGATGGGGATGGGAATGGGAATGGGGATGGGAATGGGAATGGGAACGGGGATCGGGAATGGGAATGGGAATGGGGATGGGAATGGGGATGGGAATGGGAATGGGAATGGGAATGGGAATGGGAATGGGAATGGGAATGGGGATGGGAATGGGGATCGGGAGCGGGACCGGGATCAAGATGGGAATGGGCACCGGGATTGGGATCGGGACCAGGATTGGGATTGGGACCGGGATCGAGATGGGGATGGAAAGCGGGACCGGTACCGGGATCGGGAGCAGGATGGGAATGCTGATGGGGATCGGGATCGGGACGGGGATGGGGACCAGGACCGGGATCGGGAGCAGGATGGGAGTGGGGATGGGGACCGGGATCGGGACGGGGATCGGGACCCGGATGGGGACCGGGATCGGGATCGAGAGAACGACCGGGACCGGGCCCGGGAGCGATCTCGGGGTGCCGGGTGTGCCACGGTGCCGCGGGAATGAAGGAGCGACTTCAGGGATCCCTTGTGGGATGAGGGGGTTACAGTCGGGTTTATTACCATTACTGTGGTAGGAATGTCAAACAAAATCCAATCCAAACAATTGATATAGCAGCAAATAAGTTTAATTGCATTAATCAAGCAAAAGCATATATTCAAATAAAATGTATTCCATCCTTTATAAAAGTATTTTAGCAGTGATAAGGCAATAAGTCTAAAACAAACATCTGAATTTGTCTCACTTTCTCTGGACTCATCCCAAACCTGTTTTTAGCAGCTCAAGGACACCACTACTCCCTCCTAGCAGAAGTTGCTGACCTTTGGTCTTGTTCCATCCTGTTTCTCACAATATTTTACCAAAGAAGGGGGGACCCTTCTAACACTCCACCTTTATTACTGGAGTTAGTTTTACTAATTCTGTTAATATTGATTAAATATAAAGTTACAATTTAGCACTAACCTGTTAATATTAAATATATAAAGTTACAATTTAGCACGAACCACATCCATTTATCACACAATGAGGTTTATTACTATTATTATGTAAAGCTTTTAACAATAAAAGTAACTTATCCTTGCACAGAATTTCTGGAATTGGCAGAGTTCTGTCATTGCCATTTCCCTCCTCCTCTCCGGGGACACACAGGTCACCAAACCAGGCTTGGGTAAGATCCGTGGGGACATCGTGCCACCCTGCCACTGGGTTCTCTCCCCAAATCCCAGCCAGCTAATTGATTTATGGCAATTAGAGACACTCATTAAGGGACCAGCTGGACAGCCAGGCCTTGGGGAGCAGCTGGATCCCGGGGGAGACCCCCACGCCCTGCTTGGAGTTTGGGAAGGGTTTTCCCCCCTTGGCTTTGGGTTTTCCCCGCTCACCCCTTTCCTTTGTTGACATTCAGGATCAGCGCGTTCACCCCGAGCCTCCCTTTCCCTCCTTTTCCTTTTTAATTCACATTTGTGCTCAGCCAGAGCCTCCCTTTTCCTTTTTTATTCACATTTGTGCTGAGACGGGGCCTCCCTTTCCCCCTTTTCCTTTTTTACTCACTTTTGGGCTCAGCCGGAGCCTCCCTTTTCCCCTTTCCCCCCTTTTCCCCCTTTTGCCCCTTTTCCTTTTTTATTCACATTTGGGCTCATCCCAAGTCTCCCTTTTCCCCCTTTTCCTTTTTTATTCACTTTTGGGCTCACCCCAAGGCTCCCTTTCCTCCCTGCCCAGGTCCTGGAAGGTCACGCCGCGCTCACCCCGTGGGGACCCGCATGGCCGGGCGGACCAGTTCGGACCAGTTCAGACCAGTTCGTTATCGGAGCGTCCCGGCCAAACCCCCAGCGCGGCCGGGGCTGTCCCCTTGGGAAGGCGACAAATCCCCCGGGGGCACGGCCGTGCCGTGAGCCGGCCCCGCGGCCCCGGGAGCGCCGTTCCCGGTGGGAATGCGGGGGGAGGCGGCGCGGAGGGGATGAGCAGCGATTTTGGGAGACCCCGCTGGGGCGTGCCGGGCCCCAAAGCCGGGAGGTGACACCCGGACCCGCTGGGAGGTGACAGCCACCCGCAGCTCCCCCCGGCATGGCAGCAAAGGTGGGTGCGGCGGAGCCCGGTCCCGCCGGGGGTCTCCGAACCCTCCCAGCCCTCCCTGCCCCCTCCAGCCGCGGGAACGGGCGTCCTGCTCCCCCGGATATCCCGGCACAAGCTGGGAGCGCCCCGGGGACGGAGCGGGATGGTGCTGGGGGGGAGGGGATGGATACCCTGGGGGTGCCGGGAGCCCCAGTTTGGGCAGATAATCCATGTCCTGGGGGTGCAGGACCCCCTTTTTCGTGGATATTCCATACTCTGGGGGTGCAGGGACCCCCTTTTCCATGGATATTCCATGTCCTGGGGATGCGGAACCCCCTCTTCCATGGATATCCTATGCCCTGGACCCCCTTTTCCATGGATATTCCATGCCCTGGTTCCCCTCTTCCATGGATATTCCATGCCCCGGGGTGCAGGACCCCCTCTTCCATGGATATTCCATACCCTGGATCCCCTTTTCCATGGATATTCCATGCCCTAGATATCCTCTTCCATGGATATTCCATGCCCTGAGGATGTGGGACCCCCTTTTCCATGGATACCCCATGCCCTGGGGGTGCAGGACCCCCTTTTCCATATCCATGGAAAATTCATTCAGGAATTTCATACCCTGGGGGTGCAGGACCCCCCTCCCAGGGGCACTCCGGCTGCTGCTGGGTGCAGTGTGCGGGTCTTTGATCCCACCTCGCCGATGGCTCCGGGATTCCCGCAGGAATTTGGATAGCCCGGGGGAGGAGGGGAGCGGCGCCGCCCGGGGTCTGCGCGCTCCCGCCGCGCTCGGGGGCGGAATCAGAGCCGGGAGCCGGATGGGAAGAGGAAGGGAAACTGCCGGGGGGAGGGACGGGAGAGCTCCGGGAGAAATCCGGGAGAGCTCCGGGAGAGCTTCGGGAGAAATCCGGGTGAGCTCCGGGAGAGCTCCGGGAGAAATCCGGGAGAGCTCCGGGAGAGCTTCGGGAGAAATCCGGGAGAGCTCCGGGAGAGCTCCGGGAGAGCTCCGGGTGTGCTCCGGGAGAGCTCCGGGTGAGCTCCGGGAGAGCTCCGGGAGAGCTCCGGGTGAGCTCCGGGAGAGCTCCGGGAGAGCTCCGGGTGAGCTCCGGGAGAGCTCCGCAGGAGGGATCGGCTCCCGCCGGATACTGGTGTGGAAGGAGACCCGGGAGCGGGGCGGGAGGGCTGGGCTGCAGGACTGGGGTGCAGGATTGGGGTGCAGGACTGGGGTGCAGGACTGGGGTGCAGGGTTGGGGTGCAGGACTGGGGTGCAGGGCTGGGGTGCAGGATTGGGGTGCAGGACTGGGGTGCAGGATTGGGGTGCAGGACTGGGGTGTAGTTGCAAAGTTACAGGTTTGGGGTGCCAGGCCCAGGTGGTGGGGGTCAGGATTGGGGTGCAGGGAAGGATTTGGATTCAGGATTGGGGTGCAGGATTGGAGTGCAGGGAAGGATCAGGATTCAGGATTGGGGTGCAGGGGTGCAGGGCTCTCCATCCCACTCCCCAGTGCTCCAGTGCTGCTTTGCAGGACCTGAGGCTGTCACCCCGCAGTTCAGGGACAAGAGCGGGGGTTCAGCCTGGCGGGGTTGGGGTCACCCTTATCCCGACTCCGGCGTCCCTTGGGGACATCGCGGGGTGACTTGCGGGGTTGGCGGTGACACGAGGCAGGGACAGGCAGAGCCTCGGGCGGGCAGAGGAGGTGCCAAGGCATTGCCAGTCCCGTGTCACCCCCAGGGGACAGCGAGATGGTCTTTGTGTCCCCAGCTCTGCCGTGTCCTCGCTGGTGACCATGCCAGTGGCTCTGGGGGTGTCCCAGTGGATCTGGTGGTGTCTCATTGACTCTGGGGGTGTCCCAGTGGCTCTGGAAGGGTCCCAGTGGCTCTGGAGGTGTCCCCATGACCCTGGGGGTGTCCCAGTGACCCTGGTGGTGTCTCATTGACTCCGGGGGTGTCCCAGTGGATCTGGGGGTGTCCCAGTGGCTCTGGAAGGGTCCCAGTGACTCTGGAGGTGTCCCAGTGACTCTGGAGGTGCCTCAGTGTCCCTGGCATGTCTCAGTGGCTCTGGAGGTGTCCCAGTGTCCCTGGCGCTGTCCCAGCGCTCCGGGCACGGGGCTGGCAGCACCACGGGTGTCACCTGGCTGGCAGCGTCCCCAGGCCGGCAGTGACGTCCTGTGGGCCGTGCTGACCCGGCCTCTCCCTTCCAGCGGATCCCGCAGCTCCGGGAGCCCCCGGCGAGCCCGGGCCCGGGCAGGATGTTCCCCCGGCGGGGCCGCAGGAGGGGCGTCCCCAGGGAGGTACGTGGGGCTGGGGAGGGGGCGCAGGAGCTCCCCGGGACCACCCCGGGGATGCCGAGGGGGCAGGAGGGCAGCGGCGCGGTCTGGGGAGGGATTGGGGATGGGGATTTGGCCGGGTGAGCTCGGTGAGCTCCGACCTCCCCATCCCTGCGGGGCTCTCTGCTCTCTCCACAGCCCGGGCCGTGGTGGGACGGGCCACGGCCGTGTCCCCCTCCCGGCCACGAGGACACCTGGGACGGGCCACCCTGGGACGGGCCACCCTGGGACGGGCCACCCTGGGATGAGCCACCCTGGGAGCACCAGGACAGGATGGGTCAGGTAAGGGACAGGGCTGGGGGAAATGTCCCCGGGGTGTCACAGGCACGGGGGGAGTGCCCGGGTTTGTCAGGGAGAGCCCCCCAGGGACCCCCCGGGCACAGAAAGGAGCCCCTGGCTCCCCAAACTCCTTCCCCAAAATGAGTCCTGGATCAGGTCGTGCACCTTCAAGTGCTCTGAATTCCCAAAAGGAGTCTGGAAACATCTGGATCCAGCTGTGGAGCTGGCCAGCAGTTTGTGTCTAAAGGGTTCCCTTAAATCTTTACCCCCCAGGATTAAGAGTGGCAAAACAAATATATTTACATAGCTTAAATGAGTTATTTATTTTGGTGGATGGTGAAGCTTGGGTGAAAGGATCTCGACCAGATCCTTTAGTGTGAATGGTGATAGCCAGGATGCTGTTTATTAATTCAATAGTTTCAAAGTTAATTAGCAGTCATGAAGTTTAAATTGATGTTGCTCACCCAGACCCACCCAAACCTCTTTGGCTCAGCCTCCAGGAGTGACCCTAAAGGTCTCCACAAAGGAATGCACACTCACTCCCGGGAGGAAAGCTGGAAATTCCCCTGTTCAAAGTGGGCTGGAGGTTTTACAGCCTGCAGTGAGGGGGGGTTTTGGACCATTTGTCCTTAAAAAAGCAACTGCTGCCCTCCGGTTCCTCCCAGGGAACATCTGCCCCCGGTTCCTGCCGGTGCCAGTTGCTCAAGGGGTTTCACATCCTCGTGGGGTTTCGTGCTGGCATTTTTGGGTGGGGCTGCTCTCGGTGCCCTCCACGGCTGCTCATTTTCACAATTAGGTGAAATCTGAGCTGCTTCCCCCTAATTACATCCCGCAGCCAGGAGGGATTCACCGGGAAACCCAGGGCAGCCCAAAGCAGGGGCTCCCCCCGGGGCAGGACAGGCAGAAAGGGCCGAGGGGGAAGAGCAGGAAAACCTGAAAATCCCAGAAAATCCTCATCTGTGGCTGTCCCCATCGCAGCCCAGGGGCCCCGGACATTTCCCGTGGAAGGAGGAGGAGGACAGGAGCTGGGGACCC
Source organism: Prinia subflava (assembly GCF_021018805.1). NCBI lineage: Eukaryota > Metazoa > Chordata > Aves > Passeriformes > Cisticolidae > Prinia > Prinia subflava. The sequence goes on from NC_086269.1 coordinate 2,916,804, forward strand.
CACGAGTGTCCCCCACGGCCGCCCTGGGATGACAGAGAAGACTTCCAAGGATTTCAGGACGGCTTTGAGGAGTGCTGGTACCTGGTGAGGATTGCTGCCCTGGGGCTGGTGGCTAAAATGGGCCAGGGGCCACTCGCTGGTGACAAGGACGGTGTGTGGGGACCCTCTGCAGTCACAGCGGGTCCTGTTTTACCCTGTCCCGTTCCCTGCAGGATCCGCCGCCTGATCCCTGGCCAGAATTCCCCGAGGAGGAGCAGCGCCCACCCTGGCCCCCCGCCGGCCCTCCACGGTGGGTGCCGCGCTCGGGGGGCTCGGGGGTGACACTGAGGGACACCAGGAGCGGCGGAACTGTCCCTGCATCGCACAGGGACCCCTCCCAACCCAACCCCGCACCCCGGGGCTGTGCTCCCGCAGGAATCCCGGAGCTGTCCCGCCCTGGAGCCAGCCTGGCAGACGCCGCCCCCGCAGGAGCCGCCCCCGGCAGCTGACCCAGATCCCGCGGGCGTGGTGCCCCCGAGCCCCCCGAGCCCCCCGAGGTCTGTGCTGAGCCCGGCCCCTCGGGGCTCCCCAGCCTGGCCCGGGGCAGGCTGAGGAGCCTCTCCCGCTGTTCCCCACCCCGCAGGGCACCGGCCGCACTCCAAGCCATCTCCTGCCCCCTCCAAGCGGAGCCAGCCGGCGGCCGGGAAGGAGCTGCAGCCCCCGGGTGCCCCCCAGCCCCCCGCTGCCCCCCGAGGTGCTGCGGAGGGGCCGGAGCAGCCGCAGGTTGGGGGTTTTACCCATCCCTCGCTCGTCCCAGGGCGGGTTGTGGGGTTTTACCTGTCCCAGGGTGGGTTGTGGGGTTTTACCTGTCCCTTGCCCGTCCCACCGCAGGTTGTGGGGTTTTACCCGTCCCTTGCCCGTCCCACCGCAGGTTGTGGGGTTTTACCCGTCCCTTGCCCGTCCCACCGCGGGTTGTGGGATTTTACCCGTCCCACCGTGGGTTGTGGGGTTTTACCCATCCCACGGCGGGTTGGGGGGTTTTACCCGTCCCTTGCCCATCCCACCGCGGGTTGTGGGGTTTTACCCGGGCCTGGGCAGGTTGGGGGGTTTTACCCGTCCCTTGCCCATCCCACCGCGGGTTGTGGGGTTTTACCCGGGCCTGGCACGCTGTCCTGGTTCCTGCAGGATGTGCCAGCGGGCAGTGGGGATGTCCTGGAGCCCCCCGGGCTGGCTGGGAGCCCTCTGCAGAGCCCGGCTGACGACCCCGGCGCCGCGGAGCCGCCGGTAGGAGATCCCCCCGCACCCAGGGGTGCTCCCACCCCCGGAGCTGCCGGGCTCGGGGGTCTCCTTGGCTGCTCTGGCATCTCCTCTCTCATCCAGCCCTTCCCCTCTCCACCTCGCTGTGTCTTTGCCAGGCGTGGGATCTTTCCAGGCTCTTCTCCATGATCTCCTTTGGGTGTTGGCGCCCTGTCTGTCCCTCCCTGGGGTGGACACGTGTCCTCACATTTCCATTGCCTGTCCCCAGGTGGAGCTGGACGCTGTGGGCAGCCAGGAGCAGGATCCCTGTGCCTTGGGAACAGATCCAGCCCCTCCTGAGATCTCCACCGAGGAGATCTGCAGCTATCCTGAGATCCAGGAGCCCCTGGAGGTATGGGGCTGCTGGGAAGTGAGCAGGACCAGCTCCAGGCTCCCCGAATCCTCCCCAGCAGCAGCACAGCTTCCCCAGGGGACGTTTTTTATTCCCACCCTAAGGCAGAGCCTGGAGGGAGGCACAGGGGGACAAACCCTTTGTCCCCTGTAACGCTGGCACAGGTAGAGCCGTGCAGTCCCGGTGTCCCCAAGGCTGGCACCGGTCACGGGTCACATCCCCAGAGCCTGGCAGCCCCTCCAGAGCCTTCCACGAGGGAGCTGCTGGGATCCAGCTCCTCTGGGGAGGCAGGGGCTGAGCTCAGCCCACACTCCTGGGAGCAGCCTCCGCGTGGAGCTGGAGAAGGCGAGGCGGAAGCTGCCCGGGATGGGGTGAGTTTGGGATGTGGGGCAGCTCCGTGCCGTGTCCCCACCCCGTGTCACAGCCCCCTGAGGCCACTGCTGCCAGTGGGGCCGTGCTGGCAGCGCTGTCCCTGTGTCCCAGCACAGCCACAGCCACTCTCTGTCCCTCAGCCTCCACAGAGCCTTCAGCCACCCCAAAACCCTCAGGTCTCCCCGGGATCTGCAGCAGAGCCCGAGGCCCAGCCCAGCCAGGCTGCTCCTGCTGCCAGCACCACACCAGAGACATCCCCGTGCCCCCAGTGCCCGCCCGGCTCCGGTGAGACAAACCCGGTGGGTGTCCCCCGGGTCCTGGGGGTGTCCTGGGGGTGTCCTGGGCTTGGGGACACCGCCGTGGCCACGGGGGGATCCCTGTGGCCTGCAGGCTCCCGGGCTGGGGTTAGAGGGCAGCTTTGTTCGGAGGCAGAGCCCGTGTCAGCCCCGCTGCCGGAGGTGCTGGTAAACGGGAGAGGGCTGGGAAAAGAGCCAGGGAGGAACCAGAGGCTGGGGAGTGCTGGAGCGTGAACAGCCCAGCACTGGAGCTCTGAGGGAGCCGAGGAGAGCCCTCCAGAGCAGCTTAATCACTGCCTAACGAGGGAGAGAAATTGGGGCAGAGGGGGAGCGGAGGCAGCTCTGGCACCCAAGGGTGACAAACCAGTGGCTCCTTCCACAGGGTCCCGGGCTAGTGACCAGCACTGCCAGCCCCAGTTTGGCTCAGCCCCTTTCCCCTCTGACCCTGCCTTGCCTTTTCCACCTCCCAGGCTGGCATCGATTTCCGCTCGGCCGTCGTCCTCGCCAAGACGGCAGAGATCGAACTGGTGAGCGCTGGCAGCCCCTGCTGGAGCACCTGGGGGTGGCTGCAGGATGGGGAATCTCACCTGGGGAGCTTTGGGAGCGACGCTGGGTGGTGGGAGCTGTGAATTTGGGATTTTGGGGGGCTGTGGGGAAGGTGCTGTGGGCACTGGGGGGTTTGCAGGTGCTCAGGTGATGCTGGGGGGTTGTGGACTGGAAGCAGGGGTTGTTTGGTGCTGGTTCTGGGGTGCTGACCCACCTTGCAGTCCTACCAGCAGTTCAGCCTGATGGTTGCCGTGGTGGCCACGATGCTGCTGCAGAAGGAGCCCTCGATGGAGGCGGCGCTGGGGCTGGCACTCAGGGCCAACCTCCGGCAGCGCCGCTTGCACCACCTGCAGGAGCTGGAGGAGTTCATCAACAGCTACGACCTGGCCACCGCCAGCCTCTGAGGGCAGCCAGCCCCTCCTGGGGGCGCTGGGGGCTGTGACAGGGCAGTGACGGCGCTTTGGGGTGCTCGGGAGGACGCTGGGACGAGGTGGGAGGTGTTGGCAGCCCCGCTCTGTCTCAGGGAGAAGGAGGGTGAGCAGGGTGTGTTTGGTTTTAGCCCTGCCCAAAGCCCTGAGTGCAGCAAAGGTTTTATTGGAAGGCAGCAGTGCCTCTCCTCAATGGAGAGGTGGCTTTAGGTTTGAGGGGTGTCCGCAAACCCCAGCGAGTGTTTTTGGGTTTAAATCTGAAATAAACCTTGTTCTCTTTGCAGCCACTGTTCTGTTCCTGTTCGGGGTCCCACAGTGAACCCCGGCTGTGGCAGAGGGCAGAGGCCACCCCTGGGGACCTCCCTGCCCGGGTGACATTGTCAGTGTCACAGCGGGCCGGGAAGGAACGGGGCACACCCTGCGTTCAGATTTCAGCTGAACTTTATTGGAGCTTCGTCAGTGGCAGCAGCAGAGCTGCGCCCCAGGTCCCCTCCCCGCGGTGGCAGCGGCACCAGGTGCCACCAGGGGTGGAGAGGAGGTGGCAGTGGGGCACGGAGGGGTCCAGGGAAGGATCCCCAGCCGTGGGGTGATGCGGGCAGTGCCCTTGTCCGGAGCTGCCGCCCTGTGGGAGGTGCCGCCGGCCCCGCTCCCTTCCTGCTTTACCTGTTCCTAATTGCGGGAGGGGCTGGCAGGAACGGCAGGCTCTGCTCTGCCAGCAGCCCCCGGGGGAACCATCCCAGCAGCTTCTCCCACCGGCCTTGGGCCGCGTCCAGGACGCGCTCGGAACGTGTTGAGGCCCTGGCAGGACCTGGCAGGACCTGGCAGTGCCACTCAGGGTCCCCGCTGTTAGGACACGCTGCAGTGCTTGGCCGTCCTGCCCCTGCCCCTGCCTGCGGGCTCCCTGCCCAGGGAGTTCATCCCGGGCTTGGGGATGGGCTTCCCGAAAAAGAAACCCTCCTCCTCCGAGTCTGAGTCCGAAGATGAGGAGCAGGTGGGACACCAGGAGTCCTCCTCCTCCTCCTCTGTGCCGTGCTCTGCCCGGGGGCCGTTCCGGGGAGGGGAGGTGCCCGCTTGGACGCGTGGGTTTCCATTGCCTGCTGCCGTTTGGGGGTCAGGGCCCCCCAAAAGCGGGTGACCCAAGGCTCCAGGCTCGTCAGGCCGCTCTGGGCTGGGCTGGGGGGCCGGGGGGTGCCCGCCTGGGGGTCCCGGCACCCCTGGGTGCTCCTTGGCAGCATCGCTGCTCCTCTGCCGTGCGGCCCCCCCGAGATCCTGGGGGCTCCTGAACGCGGGGTGCACTGGGGCCGCATCCGAAAACGCCTCTGGAAGGGGAGAAATGGGCGTGAGGGAGGAAGGACAAGCTGAGCCTGCCCTCCCACAGCCGGGGCTGCCTTGGCACACCACGGCTGGCACCGAGCTCCCACCGTGGCGGGTGCACTGATGTCACACTTCCCACCGTGTGACACCCCCAGGAAAGTCCCCAGGGCTGTGCAGAGCCTGGGTTTGCCCCGCTCCCCTCCCACCCCACGGCAGCAGGACCCTACCAGCCCCTTCCCCGCGGCCCCTGCCGGCTCGGGCCAGCGGCGTGGCGTCGGGGGACGGCGCTGAGGCGAAAGCCGAGTCGGAGGAGTCGGAGGCGCTGGAAGGGGCGTCCTGGCCGCGGCTGCAGGTGTCGGAGCAGAAGAGGCGGCCGCGGCGGCAGGTGAGCGCCCGGCCCCGCAGCGGCGTGCGGCACAGGCTGCAGCAGAAGCAGGCGGCCCGGGCGTGCCAGTGCAGCCCCTGGTGTGTGACCTCCTCTCCGTCAGCTCCTGCGGGGCAAGCAGGGGTGAGGGGAAGGTGCCCAGATCCGCCCTGGCGGCGCCCTGAGTGTGGTATCCCCTGAAAAATGGTTTATTCCCCCAAACTCCATCCATGGTTCAGCGCCCATGTCTGTCAAACCCAACTGTTATCCCATCATCCCAGACCCACCTCCCAGTTCTGGAATGTTCTCCCCAACTCTGTTCCCCATTTGGCAACATGTTCAAATCACACCTTCGTGTTTTCCCTGATTTGTTCTCTCCCTATGGGGTGATCCCATACCCCACCCCTGAAAGTTATTGGTTCCTGATTTTTGTATCACCCCTCTTTAAAAAGGCTCGCATTTCTTTGTTCTGGGTCTTCTGTCGTTAGCTCCCTTTGGACAATGAAGTGCTCTGGAACTGCCAACCCTTAAGACCCCGCGTGGTCCTTTATCATCCCTCTGTCACCACCCCACTTCTTTTAGACCTTATCACAATCCCCTCCACCGAGCCTGCCGGGGTTTAGGAGTCCGGGATTGTGACTGGACATGGCACTTAAAAAGACTGGACATGGCCCTTAGTGCTATGGTCTAGTTGAGGTGTTAAGGCATAGGTTGGACTTGATGATCTTAGAGTTCTCTTCCAACCTCATTATTCTGTGATTCTGTGATTCTGTGACACCCGAGGGTGGCCGTACCGATGGGGTCCCCGCACGCCTGGCACGGCTCGGCAAAGAGGCTCTCGAAGCAGCCCCGGCAGCAGGGCCGGCCGCTCCTCATCACGTAGCGCTGCCCTCGCAGGGGCTCGTCGCACTCCAGGCAGCAGAAATGCTCCAGGTGCCAGCGCCGGCCCTCGGCCTCGATGCACTCCTCCATGAAGATCAGCTGGAACGGGAAGAAGGGCGCCCACCCTCTCAGCAGCCCGCTGGAAAAGCCGCGGTGCTTTGCTGAGGAGGAGCCCCCCCAGCCCCTGGGGCTCTCTGCAAGGCTCAGGAGGGAATATTCCTCCTCTCCTCCAGGGTGGTTCTGATGGATTTGGAGCCCCCAGCCGAGCTCGGGGGCATTTAAGAGCCAAAGGGAGGTCAAAGCCTCCCCCTGGCCGGCACCCACCTGGTCGCAGGAGGCACAGCGGGGTCGGAAGAGCTCGGCGTGGTGCCGGCCGCAGTAGATCCTCCCATCCTGCTGGAAGTAGATGAGATCCACCAGCTGCTGGTGGCAGAAGTGGCAGGAGAAGCAGGACGGGTGCCAGAATTGGTCCCCCAGGCGAGACGCCGCAATCCCCGGGTCCCCTTTGTTCAGCCTCCGGCCGCACTGCAAGGCAGAGGGACACCGGGTTTGGGGCCGGGCCGGCTTTTGGGGACGGGTCCCTGCCAGGGAATGGACGCTGGAGGGGACACCTCACCTTCCTGCAGGGACAGCCGTGGCACGGACCCGGCACGGGACACGCCAGGCCCTGTCCCAGAGCCTCCTGCCTGCGGCGGGCGCTGAAGGCTCGGAGCTGCCGCCGCTCCTCCTCGGCGAGGTCGGGGCAGAACCGCTCCTGTGGGGCACGGGGGGTCAGGGGGGCTGCGGGTGATGCCCCAGGGTTTCAGCTTTTCTGTCTTTTGTACATCTAAAATCCTGCAATTCTCACAGTGTGAGCTGCTGCTTTCCCGTTTTGACAATTCCCCTCCGGCCCTGGGAATCAAGGACACCTCACTGCCCCAAGCCCCAAGAGATGGGAGCAAAAGTGAGTGGGGGGGAGCAAACTTGGGTTAAATTACTTCATTACCTGAAGATGTAATTAAAAAATTAATCCCCAGCATGCAAATGGACCAAACTTATAAAAGTATCAAAACCCAAGTCCTCAGTTTTTGGGTGAAGCCCCTGGGGGGCTTTACTGCCCAAAATACACCTGAAGGGCCCCCAATAAAACCAACTGCTTTTTATTCTCCTAACTCTGTCTGGCCTCTGTTTTTAGGGAATCCCAAAAAGGCACGAGGTGAGAGTGGGGAGGGGGCAGCACCCGAAGGAGAGGGGTCTTACATCGCAGTCCTGAGGCGGCAGCTGCTGCAGCAGGGCCCTGGCGCGGAGCCGGCTCCGGTCCGAGGGAGAGCCCGGCTGCGGCGCCAAGCACGGCAGGACCTTGGGGGAGACAGGAGGGATTTCAGGGGGTTAAACTCAGCTCTGAGCTGCTGGAACGTGCGTTTGGGGATGGGGGAGTGTGGTGCTGCCCACCTCGGGGGGCGCGGGCTCGGCGGAGGGCTCCAGGTACTCTTCCAGGGCACAGCCGGAGTCGCTGTCGGACGAGGCCGGGGGCAGAGCGGTGGTGGCACTGCAGGGGGAGGGCTGGTCCCGCTGGGGCCATGCAGGGCTCGGCAGGGACATCAGCTGGGGACAGAGAGGCGCTCAGACAGGGGCAGGGGCAGGGATCCATCCCTGGACACGTGGCAGCAGGACAGGCAGCCCCTGGTCCCTGAGGCACGCCCGGCTGGGGTGATGCTGCAAACCAGCGCCACCTCGAGACCTTTGGCTGGACCACTGCAGGAGTCCAGGGAGTTTTGGGGAGCTCCTTTTGTCTTTAGGGGTTACAGCAAACCCACGGCGAGGATATGGGCACTCGGCAGGGCTGGGGCTTTGTGTGCTGAGCAAGGAAGGGATGGGATGGGATGGAATGGGATGGGATGGGATGGGATGGGATGGGATGGCATGGGATGGGATGGGATGGCATGGCATGGCATGGCATGGCATGGCATGGCATGGGGATGAAGCCAGGCATGGCAGACCCCAAATGCCCAAGCTCAAGCTGAAATGGGTTTTATTGTTTCCCACAACACCCACAGCAGGAGCTTTCCCACCAGCTCGTTGCTGGCTAACCCCGGGTCTGGTGGCCCATCCCTGAGTGGGAACAGCCCGAGGCTGAGCCCAATTCAGTGGAAAATAATTCCCTGCCCTGCGGCTGCCATTGTTCTGCCCGGGGCTGTCCCAGCCCACAGCGCACGCCTGGCTCGGGGTTAGGCACTGGAAATTCATCCAGTCCCGTCCCTCCTCCCCACGGGCGCTTCCCACCGCGCTTCCTTCCTGCCCTGGCTGCCCAAAACAAAGGCGAGATGCTGATGTGGTGGCTCCTGGGGTTCCCTGGATGCCAGCCCAGAGCCTGACGCCCTCAGCCCGCGCTTCCTGCCCTGGCACGGCCAGCCAGGGTGGGCTGGGGCCGAGCTGCTGCTCCCCGGGGAGGAAATCACGGGGCTGTGACCGAACCCCCCCAGGGATTCGCCCCTGCAACGCCCACCATGGATGGATCAGCCCCTCTGGAAAATGTTCCATGCCTGAAACGGTCTCAGGGATGAGGGGTGAGAACGCCCAGGCCACGAAATTTTGGTCCTGCTACACCTCTGCCTCCACGAGGACCCGATCCCAGCTCCACAGTGGGATGGAGATGGTGTGTCTCCCCTGTCAGGGACACCCCAGTGTCCCCGCCACGAGGACCTGATCCCAGCTCCACACTGGGATAGAGCTGCTGTGTCTCCCCTGTCAGGGACACCCGAGTGTCCCCCCTGTCAGGGACACCCCAATGTCCCCACTGCTCCCACCAAACCCCTCTGACACCCTCAGCTCGGCCCTGCTCCCCGTGTGCCCCTTCCTGGGCAGCAGCACCCCGGGGTGCCGGGATGTGGCACCCAAAGGGGGCAGCCCCGGGGGCGGGGGCAGGTGGGATCGGCGGGGGCAGCTCGGGTTTCCCTGCCCTGCTGCCGGGTCAATGATTAACGCTGCGGGTCGGCAAATCAGAGAGATAAAACAAGAGGCTGCTGGCTTTTTCCTGGCGTTTGGGGTCTGGAAGCCCGGGGGGACGCAGGGCTGCTTGCAGGGTGTTGTTCAAAGCTCTGCTTTGGGGTAGGGGTGAAATTACCTGGCTTGGCTGCGAGTTTGCTGCCCAAAAAGAGCCCTGGCCTCGCTGCTTGGTGAGGAGCCACGGCTGGGCCAGGAAGCAGCCCTGGCTCTGGAGGAGGAGCAGGGTTTGTGTGACACCCCGGGGATGCTGACAGGACCCTCGTGCCCAGCCCCACTGCTGCTCCCGCTTTGGGAACGGCGTCCCCGTTTCTCCCTCCCCTTGGGATGTGGGTGGCATTCCCAGGCTGTGCTTGGCTCATTAAGCCTCCAAGCTGCATTTGTGTAATCTCTTGGAACTTGGCTGTTAATTAGACCCCTCCGACGCTCCGGGGGCTCGGCAGGGCTGGCAGTACCAGCCTGGTCCTCACCCCACGAGCACAGGGACCCCATCCAAGGGCCACCAGCCCGGTGGGGTGACACCGAGGGACAGCGGCTCGGGCAGGGCTCCCGGCCGCTGTGAAGGCAGGGGATGTGCCACAGAGCCCGGCCCAGCCCGGTTTGATGTGATTAGCCCGGCTGGCAGCCGTCTGGGCTGTAAACAAGTCCCTGTAATTAGCCCCAGACGGTGACAGAGGTACGCGCCTCCCATGCTAAAGAGCCAGGCAGCCCCGACAGGTCTGGCTCCTCTGCTCGCCGGCCCTGTCCCCTCTTCCTTCCTGCCCTCCCTCGCTGCCTCCAGGCGCTGCTGCTGCTGCTGCCCTTCCCCGCTGGCCTGCCCAGGGATGCTCCAGCCTGCCTCAAACCCGGCCATCAGGCGGGGGGAGGTGGCACCGTGGTGGCACTTTGGAGGAGCTGCTTGTCCCTGCCAGCGTGTCCCCGAGAAGGGACGGGTGACAGACCAGTCGGGCAGGCTGGGTGGCACTGGCTGTCGTTTGCCTTGGCTGTAAATCCTTTTGTCCAGCCTGTGGGAGCTCCTCTGGATGCGTTCGAGCTCCTCTTGCCCTCCGAAGGATCTGAAGCTGCTGCAGCTCCGCGGGTGCAAGAGGCTGAAATTCCTGGGATCACTAATCTGATTTGGCTCCCCAGGAGCAGCCCCTGCCTCCAGCTGGCTGTGGGAGCCCGTGTGGGCTCGCAGCCCTCTGCTGCCAAGGTCACACATTAACCTGGAGCTCAGCCACCCCCAGCTCGCTCGGAATTCAGCACAGGCTCCCTGTTCCCAGCCAGGGAACTGCATCCCCACCTCTGCTTCTGCAGAGTCCCCGGGGAACACAACGCCTCCAAAAAAGCCCCTCAAAGCACCCAGCAGCGCTGGCAGCTCCGCGCTGGCCTCACCCACGGGATAACCTGTTTGTGCTTGAGCTCCCGTCAACACAGCTGCGCCGGAGGAGCGCGGAACGGAGATGTAAAAATGCAGAGAGGTGAAGATGTAGAGAGGTAAAAATGCAGAGAGGTAAAAATGCAGAGAGGTGAACATGCAGAGAGGTGAAGATGCAGAGAGGTGAAGATGCAGAGCAGTAAAGATGCAGAGGTAAAAATGCAGAGCAGTGAAGATGCAGAGCAGTGAAGATGCAGAGAGGTAAAGATGAGAACAGTAAAGATGCAGAGCAGTGAAGATGCAGAGCAATAAAGATGCATCTTTTGGGCTGAGATAAGCCGAGGTCTGGCAAGGAGAGCCGGAGCAGCAAGTCCTGCCCGACCTGGAGCCGGTCCCACCGAGGAGCCCACGGCGCCTCTTGGACCCGGGGTGGCACCAGGTGGAGCAGCCCTCGGTGCTGGGCACAAAGAGAGGGACCCTCGCTTTCAAAAAGGCCTTTGCAGCCCCCCAAAATATGGGGAAGGGGCTCAGCGCCCTGCTCTGCCACACAGCGCCGTGTCACCGGAGGGGACGGTGGCCTGCTGGCTCTCCAGGGGATGTGCCAGCGCTGCAAAGGCTTTTCCTGCTGTGTTTTCCCTCCGTCGCGCAGGGAGCGGTCACCCATTAACCCAGCCCGGCTCAGCCGTTCGTACATCCGCAGGTACGGAGCGAGACCCCCGCCACCCCCAGCCACCGGGGCGAAGATCCGCGACCCCTCCTCTCCCCGTGACCACCGGGATGAAGCCCCCCACCCCTCCCTGTGACCACCGGGATGAAGATTCTCGACCCTTCCTCTCCCCGTGACCACCGGGATGAAGCCCCTCAATCCTTCCTGTGACCACCGGGATGAAGATCCGCGACCCCTCCTCTCCCCGTGACCACCGGGATGAAGCCCCCCACTCCTCCCTGTGGCCACCAGATTTAATCCCGGCACTGTCCGAAGGGGCCCAGCTCCATCCCCAATCCCGACACATCCCATTCCCGGGGAATCCCCGCTGGAGCAGGGCTGGTGGGACCGGCCCCCCTTCCCGGAGCCCCCGGTGCCCCGGGCGCACCTGCCCGCTGCGGGCTGGCACAGCCTGGCACCATGGGACACGCGTCACCTCCTGCTCTCGGGGGACATTTTCCCGAAAACAAAGACCGCTGGGACAGCGACATTATCTCCCCGTTCAAAAAACCCCAAAAAATCTCCAAACAGCCAAAATCCCCTTGCTCTGCCTCATTCCCTTCCCCTGGCAGCAGCTCCCGGGACCCTCCCGCTGCCCCCTCCTCTCGATCTCCCTCTCCCCCACCTCCACTTCCCCACGGAGCAGGGGGAGCGGAGCCCGGGATCCCTTCCAGCCGCACGTACCTGCCCTTTCCCGGCGCTCCGGGCCCCGCGCTCCGCCGCTCCGGGCTCGGCCGCCCGCTCCAGCCCCGCGCCGGCCGCCGCCGTCCCGCCCTGCTCCGGAGGACGCCAGCGAACGGAGCCTGGGCTGGGAAAACTTTGCAAAGCGAAAGGAAAACATCCAAGCTCAGTCGGGGAAACACTCTTTTTTTTTTTTAGGTTTTTTTTTCCCTTTCCTCTCTGTCTTTTTTTTCCCCCCCTGCCTGCCCAGGCACTGGCTGCGCGGCAGCCGGGGTCCTAATTAGAGGCTTTTTAGCCTAAACCTCGGGAGCCAGCCAATGGCTGGAATTCCAGGGCAGGCAGGGAGGGGAAGGCGGGGGGGGACATTAACCCTACAGGGGAAAGAGCTGCCGATGACATCTGGCTCGCTCCTACCTCTCATTTTCCGAGCGCCCGCGCCCTTCCCTCCCTCCGCGGCTCGGTTCACCCCAGGTTGCCGTTTGATGACTTTTATGATCCCGCGCGGTGATTTATTTCCCTGCCGAGATCAGAAAGAGTTGAAGCATCATGAAAGAGGGGGAAGTGTCATTACACCCCAATTTAGAGGTGGAGAAACTTTGGCTGGGCTCTCACAAAGGAGTTAGCCAGCGGCAAGTCAGGATGTCCTAGTTTCCACAAGCCCTGAACACCTGACGAGGCTCCTCCAAGCCATTCCAGACCGGCTCCGGCTGCAGCAATTCCACCCGGGCGGGAGTCAGGGGAAAAATTTAGCAGAGCCTGACGCGAGGCACAGCGTCCTGCTTGTGTTTCCGTGGATTTCTCAGCGTGCTGTAAGATTTTCCTGTCATTTCCTGTGGGGATGAGAAGGGACACAGCATCCCCAAAAACCCCCCACATCCACGGGGACCGGGCTGGATCTCGGCCACCGGCTCATTTTGGGAGCCCCGAGGGGTGGAGATGGCTGGTGGAGGTTCAGAATCAGCGTGGGGAGTGCAGCCAAAATTCACAGGGCTGGTGATTTGGCAGAGGAGGTGCCAGGCTCCGTGACAAGGCCGTGGCACCGCTGGGCGAGGCTGGGCAGGGCCGGGTTGGGGCACAGGTTGTTGTGGTTGCCCCATCCCTGGAAGTGTCCAAGGCCAGGTTGTTGCGATGCCTCAGGATTTCAGCTTTTCTATTTTTCATACCTCTGTAATCCTGCAGTTCTTCGGTGTGTGGCTCTAAACTCCACACACAGTGTGAGCTGCTGCTTTTCCCAATAATTCCTCTCCAGGCCTGGGAATCAAGGACACCTCCCTGCCTCAGGCCTGAGAAGTGCAAACAAAAGTGACTTTTGGGGGGAGCAAACTTGGAGTAAATTAGTTCATTACCTGAAGAGGTAATTGGAAGATTGACCCCCAATATGCAAATGGACCAAACTTATAAAAGTCTGAAAGCCCATGACCTGTGATCCATTTTTTTGGGTGCAGCCCCTGGGGGCTTTGTCTGCCCAAAGTGTACCTGGAGACCCTTCAATAAACAGAGCTGCTTTTTATTCCCTTGATTTTGTCTGGCCTCTGTTTTGGAGCAACCTGGGACAGTGGGAACTGTCCCAATCCATGGCAGGAATGGGATTTTTGATGTCCCTTCTATCCCAAACCATTTGAGGATCCCCTGCAAAATCCCCTGAGCAGGGGGAGAAGCAGGAGGAAGAGGAGGAGGGATGAGCACCTCCACACTTGGCTGCTCTCCCTCCCGGTCCCACCGGGGCTGGCACTGCCCGGGGTCCCTTCGAGGTCCCCGATGTCCCCTCGCTGTCATTCTGGCTCCGCTGGGAGCTTGGTCCCTGCAGCTTTATCTTGGCGCGGCTGCTGCTCCGGACTTTGTCCCCGCGGGTGGTGACAGGGCCCCCCCTCGTCCCCTGCTCTCCCCAGGGTGCTCCATCCCTCCCCAGGGCGGAAGGATTCACGGCCAAAGTCCTCCTCGGGCACGGGGACAGAGGGGTCACTCGGGGCTTTCCCGGGGTGGCAGCGGCGCGGTGGCACCGGCGGTGTCCCCGCAGAGGGCAGGGGACAGCTCGGGAGGGCAGGGGACAGCTTGGAGGGGCAGGGGACAGCTCGGGAGGGCAGGGGACAGCTCGGGAGGGCAGGGGACAGCTCGGGGGCTCCGTGCGGGAGCACTGGCATGAGGAGCCAGGTCCCAGCCGGGGTTGGGACTGGAACTGTAAAAGCTGGGATTGCAGAATTGAAATTGTAAATAAAATCTGCAGCTGGGATGAACTCTCCCCGTGGGCTCTGTGTGTGCCCTGGGCCCTGCCCTGGTGTTCCTGGCTGGAGGTTGTGCCCCGTCCCGGGTCAGGGGGGGCATTCTGGGCTCAGTCAGGATCCGGCATGGGCAACCAGGACCCCCCCGATGGCTTCCATCCCAGACCCTGCAAAATCCCCCTGCACCGACCCCCGAGGGCATCCTTCCATCCCAGACCCCACAAAATCCCCCTCCACTGACCCTTCCTTGAGCAACCCTCCAGCCCAGATCCCCCAAATCCCCCTGCCCGACCCCCAGCCCCTCTCCCTCCCCAGATCCCTCCCCAATTCCCCTCCATTGATCCCCCAGGACCATTCCCTAACCCCAAATCTCTTCCACTGCCCCCCCCCCGCCCCTCTCCTGCCCCAGAGAGAGGGCGGGGCCCTCCCCAATTCCCCTCCACTGATCTCCATCCCCAGACCCCTCCCCAATTCCCCTCCAGTGATCTCCCTCGAACGTCCCCCCAAACCCAAATATTCCACCCATCCCCCAGCCCCTCTCCTACAGACCCCTCCCCAATTCCCTTCCACTGATGCCCCTCGAGCTTCTCCTGAACCCAGACCCCCAAACCCCTCTGTGCTGACCCCTCCCAGCGTCCTGTCCTGTCTCAGACCCCCAAACCCCCCTGTGCTGACCCCTCCCAGCGTCCTGTCCTGTCTCAGACCCCCAAACCCGACCCTGACCCCCCAAACCCCCCTGTGCTGACCCCTCCCAGCGTCCTGTCCTGCCTCAGACCTCCAAACCCGACCCTGACCCCCCAAACCCCCCTGTGCTGTCCCCTCCCAGCGTTCTGTCCTGTCTCAGACCCCCAAACCCAACCCAGACCCCCAAACCCCCCTTTGCTGCCCTCTCCCAGCGTCCTGTCCTGCCTCAGACCCCCAAACCCGACCCTGACCCCCAAAATCCCCCCTGTTAATCCCCTTACCCCGACCACGCCCACTCTGTGACCACGCCCACCCCAGGCCACGCCCCCTCGCTCAGCCACGCCCCCTCGCTCAGCCACGCCCCCTCGGCTCAGCCACGCCCCCTCGGCTCAGCCACGCCCCCTCGGCTCAGCCACGCCCCCTCGGCTCGGCCGCGCCCCCCTGGCGCCCCCTGGCGGCCGCCGGCGCTGGCGGTGTCGCTGCTCCGCCGGGCCCGGCCCGGCCCCGATCGCTGCGGGCCCGACCGGGGACCCCCGGACCCGCCGGGCCGGGCAGGGCCAGGGCCGGGCCGGGGGCCCCGACACGCTTCGGGCCCCGCGAAAGGCCGGGCCGGGAGCCTGGACACGCTCCGGGCTCCGGGGGCCCCGGGCCGCAGCTCCCGGACGGCGGAGCCGGGAGCGCCTCAGGTACCGAGCCCCGCCTGGAGCGGGGCCGCGGCATCGCCCCCGTCCCCCGCCCCTCGGGCGCTCCCCGGGCTCCCCCGGCCGCCCCTCGCGGCCAGTTCCCCGGTACCCCCGGGATTCAGGCCCCTCGTTCTCTCCCGGGCTCTGCAGGCCCGTCCTCCTCCCTCCATCCCCTTCCTCATCCCTCCATCCCCTTCCTCATCCCTCCATCCCCTTCCTCATCCCTTCATCCCCTTCCATGTCCCTGCAGCCCCGTCCTCCTCATCCCTGCAGCCCTTTCCGCCTTTCTCCATCCTTTTCCCCATCCCTCCATCCCATTCCCATCCCTCCATCCCTTTCCTCCTCTCTCCATCCCCTTCCCCATCCCTACATCCCCTTCTTCATCTCTCCATCCCTTTCCTCCTCTCTCCATCCCTTTCCTCCTCTCTCCATCCCCTTCCTCCTCCCTGCAGCTCTCTCCTGACTCCCCCATCCCTCTCCTCTTTCCTCCAGCCCCTTCCCCTCGCCCCCTGCCCCCAGAGCTGCCCTCTGCTCCCTCCTTTTCCCAGGAGGATGTGTTGGGTCTGTCCCTGCGTGTCCCGGAGGGGTTGATGCGGGACCGGGCGCTTTTCCACCCGAGTGTGTCCCTGTGCAGGGGTCTCAGGGTGTCCCGATCCTTTGGGATTAGGGGGAGCTGCTGCTCCAGCTCTGGGGTGAAGGGAAGGGCTGGCAGGAGGAGCTGGGGGTTTGGGAGGACGGGAACAGCCTGGCTGGAAACTGGGGAGAGCCTGGTCCAAACTGGGCTGATTTGGATTGGGTTGGGATCCTGGGGGTCTGGAGGGGCTGGTGGCCTTAGGAGGGACCCAGTCCTGCTGTGGGGAGCGTGCTGGGCTTTGGGGTGGTTTTAGTGCCTGGCTGAGCTCTGAACTGTGGAAATTGAGTTGGGAGTGCAGAGCAGGAGCCTGGAGACTCAGTGTCTGTGTGGAAGGGATGCTGATGAAATATTCACCAGCGAGGAGCAGTGGGAAGCGCCCAGGGAGCCTTCAAGGAGCTCGTGGTGTTTTTTTAGTCCATTTGCTCAGTTCTCAGTCAAAACTGTCCTTGCTAAGCCAAAACACCTCAGGCAGACCCCTCTGAGAGGGGTGTGGAGGCAGGGGAACAAAGAAAGAGGCAGCAAAGGCAGAATGTGTTCTCCCAGCTGTTATTCCTGAGGGAATTGCTGAGGTGGGAGTGGGAGATCACAGCCACAGAGGACACAGCCCCATGCCCAGATCAGACAGAGCAGGATCTGTGCTGGATCACTGTCCAAAGCCTGGCAGGGGAATAAATCCTGCTGAGCCTAGGAAAACAAGCAGCCTGGCAGGGTGAGGGTGGCACAGGGAAGGTGTGGCGGTGCTCTAGGGCTGGCAGGTGTGTGCAGGAGGGCAGCTGGCACCGCCTCTGTTTGTTCTCAGCTTGCACAGAAAGAAACTTTTCCTCTTCTGGGCGCTTGGCAGGGCTGGGGGCACGGTGGGGAATTCTCCAAGGGCCCAAGTGGAGGCACAGAGGTGCAGTGGGAGGTGATTTATGGGGTGCTTTGATGTGAGAATGGAATGGGACCCTTGGGCAGCTCGAGCGTGGCTCTTCCCCCTCCCTCCACACTGGAAGGGGCCTGGGGCAGCTCTGCCACCCCACGATCCGGGGGTTAATTTGGAGGAGGGGGGAGGCAGAGCCCGGCATGGCAGAGGGAGAGGCTCCAAATGGAAAGAGGTTTCCAAAGGAAAAGAGTTTCCAATTAAAAGAGGTTTCCAGTTGAGAGAGGTTTCCAATGGGAAGAGGTTTCTAATTGGAAAAGGTTTCCAATGGGGAGAGGTTTTCAATGGAAAGAGGGTCCCAAGGAAAGAGATTTCCAATGGGAAGAAGCTCCAAAAGGAAAAAAAAATCCAATTGAAAGAGGTTTCCAGTTGAGAGAGGTTTCCCATCGAAAGAGACTCCCAGTGGAAAGAGGTTCCCAATGGAAAGAGGCTTCCAATGGAAAGAGGTTTCCAAATGGAAAAGGTTTCCAGTGGGAAGAGGTTTCCCATCGAAAGAGGCTCCCAATGGAAGGGAGTTTCCAATGGGAAGAGGGTCCCAAATGAAAAAAGTTTCCAATGGAAAGAGGTTTCCAATTGAGAGAGGTTTCCTATCCAAAGAGGTTTCCAATGGGAAGAGGTTTCCAATTGGAAAAGGTTTCCAATGGGAAGAGGTTTCCCACTGAAAGAGACTCCCAAAGGAAATAGGTTCCCAGTGGGAAGAGGTTTCCAACAGAAAGAGGCTCCCAAAAGAAAAGTTTCCAATTGAAAGAGGTTTCCAACTGAGAGAGGTTTCCCATGGAAAGAGGCTCCCAATGGGAAGAGGCTCCCAATGGGAAGAGATTTCCAATGGGAAGAGGCTCCCAAAGGAAACAGGCTCCCAAAGGAAAGAGGTTTCCAATGGAAAGAAGCTCCCAATGGAAAGAGGTTTCCAATGGAAAGAAGCTCCCAATGGAAAGAGGTTTCCAGATGGAAAAGGTTTCCAGTGAGGTTTCCCATCGAAAGAGGCTCCCAGTGGGAAGAGGTTTCCAATTGGAAAAGGTTTCCAATGGGAAGAGGTTTCCCACTGAAAGAGGCTCCCAAAGGAAATAGGTTCCCAGTGGGAAGAGGTTCTCAAATGAAAAAAGTTTCCAACTGAGAGAGGCTCCCAAAGGAAAGGGGCTCCCAAATTGCCATTTACTGCCCTGGAGCTGGGCTGGGGATCCTGCTGGATCAGGTGGAAGCACTGGGCTGCTCTCAGGGCACACCTGGCATCATCCCCTGTTACCTGCCCGAGTTCCCATCAGGGACAGCAGAATTTCACATTTCTCAATACAATTAAAACAAACACAGGAGTATTTCTTACTACAAGTGCAAAACCCGGGATTATTTCTCACTCCTGCTGCGTGCAACTCCTGCCTGCCTGATCCTCACACTGCCTGGGTCAGATATCAGAATTTTTGTGTTTTCTGGGTCAGATATCAGAATTTTTGTGTTTTCTGGGTCAGATATCAGAGGTTTTGTGTTTTCTGGCCTTTTTTTTTTTTTTGCTTTTCCTACTCCAAAGCAGCTGACCCTGAAGGACCTTCCCTGCAGTGAAGGCACCTTCACATTCCTCAGCAGCAGCTGCCCCACCACCTCTGGCTGCTCAGCTTTATTTTCTTCACCCTGGTAAACTAAACCCCACTCCTCTGTAGGATCCCAAAGCCAGGAAATGAAATAGCTCTTATTTAATTTTTTAAATTATTATTTTAGCTGTGTATTTTTCATTGCCGTGCAGGGTTTTCTGCATTGATATAAATGTAATTAATTAAACACAAAACGCACCCGCTTTCCTTGGGATGTTTGAAGGGAAGTTCAGTCACTCTGCCACCCCCTGCTTTTTGATTTTCTCTGCTTTTATCGTTGTTTAATTGTGTTCTCCTTGCCAGGTGGAAGATGGGAGTGTTCCCCTCGTGTTTTAGGTGAAACCTGCTCGCCATGAAGTCCCGAGGGGGGTAGAGGGACTGCAGTGGGAATTCCTTCTCACTCCTCCACAACAAATCCAACAACTGCCTGATGGTGAGAAACCTGTTGGTTTTAATTAGCGTTCCACTCGTTAATCAAGGAGCAAAGAGCTGGAGCTCCAAACCCACTGGGATTGGGGAGGGCACAGCTGGGAGAGAGTGGGAGAGCTGGGAGTGGGATTGTGCCCAGTTTGTGTCCTGTCCCCAGGGATTGCCTCTCTGCCCGGCGTCATGGGGAGCTGCTGCAGCTGTCTGTGCACAGACAGCGTCCCAGACAACCACCCCACCAAATTCAAGGTAAATTCTTGCCCTTCCAACCCTGCCAGAGGGTCTGGGACAGCTCTGACTGCACCAGGGGGGAGCAAACCACGCAGACATCCCTGCAGAGCATTTGCAAATTCATCACTTCGGGTTTGGGTTGGGGTTTTTTTTCCCCTTTCTTTAAGAAACTCCTGCTGCAAATGTGTTTGTATTTGCTGCTCAA
Organism: Prinia subflava; assembly: GCF_021018805.1. NCBI lineage: Eukaryota > Metazoa > Chordata > Aves > Passeriformes > Cisticolidae > Prinia > Prinia subflava. Next base: position 2,935,943 of record NC_086269.1, read on the forward strand.
TTGCCTCTGCTTGGGAAATGCAAGGAAATGGGGGACTGGAGAGAAAAAAACCTTTTATTGCTCAGGGCTGTGTTCCAGAGGCTGGGCTCAGCCACAGCAGCTGAGCTGCCAAGCTTGTGGGCTGCCAGCTCCTGCCAGCCACGAATCCCTGCTCTCAGCTGGGAAAAAGGCAGCAGGAAAGGGAGGGGAATCCAGGGAATTGCAGGGCTTGGAGGCTGGGCTGGGCTGGGCTGGGCTGGGTGATGCTCAAAGCACCTGGAGGGACCTCACAGCAAGGGAGACATTGAGGGGCTGGAGCATGTCCAGGGATGGAAACAGAGCTGGAGCAGCTGGGGAAGGGTCTGGAGGGTCCTGAAGGAGCTGGGGAAGGGTCTGGAGGGTCCTGAGGGAGCTGGGGAAGGGTCTGGAGGGTCCCGGGGGAGCTGGGGAAGGGTCTGGAGGATCCTGAAGGAGCTGGGGAAGGGTCTGGAGGGTCCTGAGGGAGCTGGGGAAGGGTCTGGAGGGTCCTGAGGGAGCTGGGGAAGGGTCTGGAGGGTCCTGAGGGAGCTGGGGAAGGGTCTGGAGGGTCCTGGGGGAGCTGGGGAAGGGTCTGGAGGGTTCTGAGGGAGCTGGGAAGGGGCTCAGCCTGGAGAAAAGGGGGCTCAGGGGGATTTTGTGGCTCTGCACAACTCCCTGACAGGAGGGGGCAGCTGGAGGGAGTCAGTTGAGGAATCAGCCTCAAGGGACAGGAGGAGGAATCAGCCTCAAGCTGCACCAGGGGAGGTTCAGGCTGGAAATCAGGGGGAATTTCCTCATGGAAAGCTTGGTCAGGGCTTGGAACTGCCCAGGGAGTTCTCCACCCCTCGGTGTCCAGCCAGCAACCGAAGCAGAGATTTGAACTCAGAATCCCAGAATTCACAGAATTCACAGAATTCCCAGAATTCCCAGAATTTACAGAATTTACAGAATTTACAGAGTCCCAGAATCACCAGGTTGGAGGAGACCTCCAAGATCATCGAGTCCAACCCAGCCCCAACTCCTCAATAAACCCTGGCCCCAGTGCCACATCCAGGCTTTGTTTAACACACCCAGGGATGGTGACTCCAGCACCTCCCCGGGCAGGGCCATTCCAGGGCTTTGTCACCTTTCTGTGAAAAACTTCTTCTGATCTCCAACCTGTGTTTCCCTTGGCTCAGCTGAGGCTGTGTCCTCTCCTCCTGTCAGGGCTGATTTTCCTAAATATGAATTTTAGTCTTTGTAACCCCTGATGCTGACACCAAGGCGCTGGTGTAAATTGTGGGGTCACTTCTTTGGATGAGGAGATTTTCCAGTCACAGAGCCCAACCCCACCCGAGCACAGGCACCTTCCAGGGGGATGTGAGAGTGATAAAATCATCTCTGAGTCTCCTTTTGGATAAACACCCCCAGCTCCCCGGGTTGTTCCTCACAGCGTTTGTGCTCCCAGCCCCTCTCTGCTGCTCCTTCCCATCCTCACCCACCCCGTGGCTCTGATTTTCCCCGTGTCCCCTGCCCAGGTGACCAACGTGAACGACGAGGGGCACGAGCTGGGCTCGGGGGTGATGGAGCTGACGCAGAGGGAGCTGATCCTGCACACGCACAAGCGCGACGCCGTCAGGTGGCCCTACCTGTGCCTGCGCCGCTACGGCTTCGACTCCAACCTCTTCTCCTTCGAGAGCGGCCGCCGCTGCCACACCGGGCAGGGTCAGTGCCTGGGGGGCTCCTGGGGGCTCCCTGGGGGTTCCTGGGTGATCCCTGGGGGCTCCTGGGTGATCCCTGGGGGCTCCCTGGGTGATCCCTGGGGGCTCCTGGGTGATCCCTGGGGGTTCCTGGGGATCCCTGGGGGCTCTTGGGGATCCCTGGGGACTCCTGGAGGCTCCCTGGGGGCTCCTGGGGGCTCCTGGGTGATCCCTGGGGGTTCCTGGGGATCCCTGGGGGCTCTTGGGGATCCCTGGGGACTCCTGGAGGCTCCCTGGGGGCTCCTGGGGGCTCCTGGGAGATCCCTGGGGGCTCTCTGAAGGCTCCTGGGGGCTCCTGGGGATCCCTGGGGGCTCTCTGGGGGCTCTCTGGGGATCCCTGGAGGCTCCTGGGGGCTCCTGGGGGCTATTGGGGGATCCCTGGGGGCCCCTGGGGGCTCCTGGGGGCTCCAACCCTGAGATTTCTCTCCTCAAAGGAGCAGATCCTCGTGTCCCCCTCAATTCTGAGCTCTCTGCAGCCTCCTTGCCCACGGTGTCTGGGCAATGCCCTGATTCCTCCATCCTGGCTTCCATTTAAAAACCCCAAATTCTACATTTTCACCCTGTGACAAACTGAATTTCTATCTATTTCACACTCTTGTAGTTCTTCATGCAGTGTTGGTTGTTTTTTTCCATGGGCTGAGATCAAAGACAGGGTTATTTTGGGCTCTGTGCCCTTTTACCCAGAGCACCCACAGCTCGGGGTTAAAAGGGTTAAATGGGTCTGGTGGCCTCGTGTCCCTGTTGGACACGGAATAAAAACCCTTTGGCTCCAGTTCAGCAGGCAGAAGAGAATCAGGAGGCTTCATTTACAATTAATTCAGCCTTTTTAGAACCCCCTGTGCTAAAAAAGCAAATTATTGGTCCACGGGATGGACACCTCTCTCCATTGGTCACAAACAACACCTGGGAGAGAGGTTGTGCTGGGAAAGGAATATTGTTTACTTGGAAATATTTTATTGTTTACTTGGAAGAATGTTTTTTTACACAGAGTTGTCTGGGAAAGGACAAACTGCTGAAAAGTTTCCCTTGGAAAAGCCAGCAACCCTCAGGCTTCAGAAATATCAAGCCCACAGCCTCACCTTGCTGGTGCTTGTGGAGCATTTTTGGGGTTCTTGCTCCGTGCTTTGGTGCCCCAGCTGGGACAGGAGGGGTTGCTGGGCCTTCCTCAGGAGCTTAAATTTATTTGCAAGACATTAAACATCTTTCAACTCAGGACAGAGCAGCGCCTGCACCTTCCCCAGGTCCCCTTTAGGATTATTTATCCCACAGAGCAGTTTTGGTTTGAGTTCTGCTTTGAGCTTTGTTTTCCTCGGTGCTGGTTCTGCTCAGAGCTCTGATTTTGGGGCTGGCAGCAGACAGAGGAGAAGGAATTCCACGATGTTGTGAGCACGGGTGGGAAGTGACTCAGCCAGGAGCTGACGCCAATTCCCCAGCAGCACTGGGAATAGTCTGGGGACAGAGGAGTGACACTTTTACAATGGTGTCTCTTGGTTCCTTCCCCACTCTCTGGTGCTTTTAAAAAGAGCTGAACATTTCCTTGGCATCTGCATCCCCTGGGAGGAAAAAAAAAATTTGTTTCCTCATTCTGTTAATGTGTTTGTAAACTCCAAAAGGACTCGTGTGAGTGCTCAGGGTCTGTGTGAATCTGCAGTGGCATCTGCTGCTCTTTAATATTTATTTCAGTGGGGTTTTCCTCTCCTATCAGGGAATCTGTCCTTTGGTTTCTGCTTTGCCTTTTGCAGGGTGGGGAAAATTTAATCCAGGGATAAAAATTCTGCCCTGGTTCTGTTCAGGTCCAGGCAGAGGGGATGAAGCAGAGCTCTCACATCCTGCAGAATTTTTATCAGGCACTCGTTAAGCAGAAATGAGAGGGGTGATGAGTTTTGTTGAGTTCTCTCCTTTTCTTGTAGGATTTTATCCTGCACAATTTTTATCAGGCACTCCTTAAACAGAAATGAGAGGGGTGATGAGCTTTGTTGAGTTCTCTCCTTTCCTTGTAGGATTTTATCCTTCAGAATTTTTTTCAGGCACTCTTTAAGCAAAGAGGGGTGATGTGCTTTGTTGAGTTCTTTCCTTGTAGGATTTTATCCTGCACAATTTTTATCAGGCACTCTTTAAACAGAAATGAGAGGGGTGATGTGCTTTGTTGAGTTCTCTCCTTTCCTTGTAGGATTTTATCCTGCAGAATTTTTATCAGGCACTCCTTAAACAGAAATGAGAGGGGTGATGTGCTTTGTTGAGTTCTTTCCTTGTAGGATTTTATCCTGCACAATTTTTATCAGGCACTCTTTCAGCAGAAATGAGAGGGGTGATGTGCTTGGTTGAGTTCTCTCCCTTCCCTATAGGATTTTATCCTGCACAATTTTTATCAGGCACTCGTTAAGCAGAAATGAGAGGGGTGATGTGCTTTGTTGAGTTCTCTCCTTTCCTTGTAGGATTTTATCCTGCAGAATTTTTATCAGGCACTCCTTAAACAGAAATGAGAGGGGTGATGAGCTTTGTTGAGTTCTCTCCCTTCCTTGTAGAATTTTATCCTTCTTATTAATTTTACCTGGAGCCCTCCTTGCTGAGGCTGCTCCCCACCTGATGCAAGGCAGATCCAGCTGTTTTTTGGGGTGCAGAACGTGGAAAACGTGGCTGTTTTGGAGCAGCCCTCGTTGCCAGGCTGCTGCTGTTGCCATGGCTTTGGTGTGTGCGTGTGCCAGCCTGGGATTGGCTCCTGGGCTGCTCCTTTGGGGAGAAACTCTTCAATCCCAGAGATTTCTAAAATCGTCACCTTCCCGTCCCTCCCGCCCGTGCACGGGGCCCAGCCCAGCTTGGAGGGGTCACTGCCTGGAATTTCCCCTGGAAAAGGATGGAGGGGAGTTCTTAGGACAGGTGAGAGGTTCACCTGGCCCTCCACACCTGTGTGGGTGAGAAACCACAGCCCTGAGGGGGTTAAAGCCAGGCTGGATGGAGCTCTGAGTCCTGGCAGGTTGGGTGTGCACCTGGATGATCTTTAAGGTCTTTTCCAACCCAAACCATTCTTTATTCCATGATTGCTGCTGTTATTTCCTGAATAACCCACCAGGTTTCTTGTTTTCCTTGTTAAACAACCACAGAAGAAATCAGAATTCATCTCAAAGTGACAATAACACATAATTTAAAACCAGGATCAATTCCTTGCTGCTCTGACCCTCCTCTCTATCCCCAACAGGGATTTTTGCCTTCAAGTGCTCCCGAGCAGAGGAAATCTTCAACCTGCTGCAGGAGCTGATGCAGTGCAACAGCATCAACGTGGTGGAGGAGCCCGTGGTGGTCACCAGGAGCAGCCACCCCTCGGAGCAGGAGCTGGCCCGGAGCCCCCAGGGCCCCCCCAGTAAGAGCCCAGCAGGGTGGGGGGGTCTCAGGGCTGGTTTTCCCTGAGGTTTGAGGGGTTTTTTTGTGAGGTTTGAGGTTTTTTTCTTCCTGAAAGCCTGAACCAGAAAAGAAGGATGGAGTCTGCAAGCTCAGGTTTCTAATTTGGTTTATTGTTCCTGATCTCTCTGTCCTCTCTCTGCCCTTCAGGAGGTCCCAGACCTTTTCCTGCCAGGTCTCTGACCCAGCCACCTTCTACAAAGTATTTTTAATTTCACACCAATTAATTCATACCTATCTAAACTCTAAAAGAGTGCTACCTAAACCAATCTCGTGTGCCCTGTCACAGCAGATGGAGCTGGAGAAGAAGAGGAAGGAGGACAGGACAATGCCCTGATTCCTCCATCTTGGCTTCCCAACCTCCATTGTGAAAACCCCAAATTCTACATTTTCACCCTGTGACAAACTGAATTTCTATTTATTTCACACTCTTGTGGCTTGTAATTCTTCATGGAATGTTGGTCATTTTTTCCATGGGCTAAGATCAAGGACAGGGTTGTTTTGGGCTCTGTGCCAGGGTCCCAGAGGAACGCCCTGGACTCCCAAAGTGTGGGGACAGGCCAGGGGACACAGGGGGTGACATCTGCAGTGCTGCCATCAAACTGCCCCTGGCTCTGTGCCCTCTGTGCTCCTGCTTTGTGGGGTTTGGTTTCTGAGGAAACAAAAAACAAAACACAAAACACAAAAATCCCCTGGAGCACTCAGAGCTGTCACCCCCAGCCGGGTCCCTCCAGGCCACCACTGCCCTGTGGCCTCTCCTGAGCAGCACCTGCTTGGTGGTTTCTGCAGGAATGGCTCAATTCCTGTCTCCATGAGGAATTCTGTGGAGTTCTGATCTTCTTTTCTGTCAGAGCCAGGATTAAATGCTCAAGAGATGGTGTTCCTGTTCAGACTGAGATGTTTATTAATTCTTATTTACAGCACGGTCTCACAGGTTGTGAGTTCTGGCTAACAAAGTAGAAAATGGCTCTGTCTTTATCTCACTACAAAGTTTTTTAAGAATGAATTGTCCAGTTATGAAATGGCACCTGAATTATTTTTACTTTTAACCCAATGACCAACCACCCCTGGTTGGGATGGTTGGTTATTGGGTTAAAAGTAAAAATAATTTAGGTGCCATTTCATAATTGGGTTAAAAGTAAAAATAATTTAGGTGGATTTTTCTACCCAGTTACAAAAAACCACTCAAACCCATGGAGAAGCAGGTGAAAAGGAAGGACTGGCCAAAGCCCTAAATCCTCTATCTTATTTATATATATATTACTATATTCTAAAACCCTTAAACTTCAAATTTTCCACCCTGTGATATTACACACCCCTATTCAAACTCCACACCCACAATCCCAGTTCTATAATTCAATTTTGGAAGCCTGTTCCATGGCCTCAGGTCAGTGCAGTGTTTTCTTGGGGGTCAGTGCCTGTCAGCACAGAAAGTCTGAAATTCTCAGTGCCCAGGGTTCCAACAGAATTCCTTAAATTTTTTGCCCTTGTGTGTGCTCTGGTTTTACCTTCCAGCGTGTCCAGAAGAGCCCAGCTCGCTCTGAACATGCAATAATTTGATTTTGTACCAATTTTTTGCTTCCCTCCTTGATTCCCTCGCAGGTCTGGGCTACACTGGACTTCCCAATGGATTTCACAGCTTCCCTGGAGAATCCCTGTCCCGCTCTGCAGCCCGGCCCCCCTCAGTGAGCAGCCTGAGACCTCCCTCCGTGGGGGAGGACTCCACCCTTCCCCTCCTGGCGCCAGACGAGCAGGTAAAGCCACCCTAAACTCTGCTGGGTGCAGTTCTGGGTTTCCCTCAAAGCTCAGGGGATCCTCACTCCTTGTCTCTCTTTTTATTCTCCTTCATTTTGCTCCTGCTCTTTGACACTTTACTAGAACTTCTGGCAAAAAAATCGGAGTTCTGTCCTCAGCCCACTGGGGTTTTTGGGGTTTTTTACCTGCCAGCTGTCACACAACGCCCTAAATTCAGACCCTTTTTGGGTTTGTTCTTGAGGTTCAGCTCTTTGCTCTCAGCTGTAGAATTTTTAAATCTTTTCCTACAAAACCCAGCAGGTTTGGAGGTTTTGGAGGAAAAGGGAGGAACTCAGGGAGGCCTGGGCAGGCTGTGGGACCCCCTGAGAGCCACTGGAGGAGACAATTTGTGAGATGTGCATGACACAGAGCCCCAGAACCACGGAGAAAGATTAAACCCAAGATTAATCCCTACCCAGAGCCCTCAGGTGACACCTCCAGGGTGGGGACTCCAAACCCCTCCCGAAGCCTGACCACCCTTTCCAGGAGGAAATTCCTGTTGTCCATCCATGTGGACACACAGTGTGTATCCACATCTGGACTCCTTTTGTCTCTCCCCCCACAAAACCCAAACCAACTTTCCCATTTTTACTCCAAACCCAGCTCTAGAATTTTTAGATCTTTTCCTAAAAAACCCAGCTGGCCTGAGGCACCCCCAGGGAGGCCTGGGCAGGCTGTGGGACCCCCCGAGAGCCACTGGAGGAGACAATTTGTGAGATGTGCATGACACAGAGCCCCAGAACCACGGAGAAAGATTAAACCCAAGATTAATCCCCACCCAGAGCCCTCAGTGCCACCTCCAGGTGACACCTCCAGGGTTGGGGACTCCAAACCTCCCAAAGCCTGACCACCCTTTCCAGGAGGAAATTCCTGGTGTCCATCCACGTGGACACACAGTGTGTATCCACATCTGGACTCCTTTTGTCTCTCCCCCCACAAAACCCAAACCAACTTTCACATTTTTACTCCAAACCCAGCTCTTTGGTCCCAGCTGTAGAATTTTTAGATCTTTTCCTAAAAAACCCAGCTGGTTTGGAGGTTTTGGAGGAAAAGGGAGGAACCCAGGGAGGCCTGGGCAGGCTGTGGGACCCCCTGAGAGCCACTGGAGGAGACAATTTGTGAGATGTGCACGACACAGAGCCCCAGAACCACAGAGAAAGATTAAACTCAAGATTAATCCCTACCCAGAGCCCTCAGTGACACCTCCAGGGTGGGGACTCCAAACCTCCCGAAGCCTGACCACCCTTTCCAGGAGGAAATTCCTGTTGTCCATCCATGTGGACCCACAGTGTGTATCCACATCTGGACTCCTTTTGTCTCTCCCCCCACAAAACCCAAACCAACTTTCACATTTTTACTCCAAACCTTCCCAAACTCCCTAAAATCCTTCTTTTCCTCACCAGCCACTGCCTGATTCCCCTCTCCTGCTGGTTTCTCAGCTGTTTTGCTCTGGTTCTCTGCTGTCTCCTCCTTTCACTGTCCCTCTGCTTCTCTCCTTGCAGTCCCACACCTACGTCAACACCGGGGAGCCGGAGCCGAGGGGCCGGCACCGTATGCACTCCTTGCCTGAAGCCCACCCTCCTTTCCCCCCTAGGAACCACAGCTGCTCCCTGGAAGACCGAAACCCCCAGGTCTTCCTGCAGCCAGGGGAGGTGAAATTCGTGCTGGCTCCCACCTCCGGCTACCGCCGCCTGTGCCGGCAGCCCCGGCAATGCCGGCCTCACCTGTGCCCCCACAACAACAACAACAACGAGTGCCAGGAGGGCTGCCCGTCCCCTCAGTGCGTCTACGAGAACCTCAACGGGCTGGTGGCCCCCAGCGCCTCGTCCCTGTGCCGGGCCGGCTGCCCCAAGGACGACGGGAGCCGCTCCCATCGCCGCTCGGCGCTGCTGCACTACCAGAACCTTCCGCCGGTGTGGGAGCTGCAGCCGGCCCGGCACAGGGACGAGGACGCCGGCACGGCGCCCACGCCATCCCCAAATGGCTTCTCCGAGGCGGGCGAGGAGGAGCCGCTGCAGAACGCCGGGAGCGCGGCCCCGCAGCCGCGCCGCGCCTTCCTGCCCCGCGCCCGGCGCAGCCGCCTGCCCAGCGTCTTCAGCTTCGACTTCCCCCGGCCCTGCCCGGAGCCTCCGCGCCAGCTCAACTACATCCAGGTGGAGCTGGAGCCTGAGCCGTGCCCGGGGCAGCAGGAGCCCCAGCTCTGCCAGCACGGCAGCCCCGGCGCCCGCCGCACCGACTCGTACGCCGTGATCGACCTCAAGAAGACGGCGGCCATGTCCAGCCTGCAGCGGGCCCTGCCCAGGGACGATGGCACCTCGAGGAAAACGCGGCACAACAGCACCGACCTGCCCCTGTGAGGGCCCCAAGTGCCAGCCCCGTGTCGTGGCTTCGGTCCTGCCCCAAGCTGTGTCCTGCCCCGTGTCAGCATTCCCCTGTTTGCCCATCCCCTCTTTGCCCATCCCCTCTTTCCCCATTCCTTTTTTTCCCCATTCTCTCTTTGCCCATTTCTCATTTGCCCATTCCCTCTTTCCCCATCCCCATTTGCCCATTCCCTCTTTGCCCATTCCCTTTTTTCCCATCCCTTCCCTGCCTATCCCCTCTTTCCCATCCCCTCTTTCCCCATCCCCTCTTTTCCCATTCTCCTCTTTGCCCATTCCTGATTTGCCTATTCTCTTTTCCCATTCCCTCTTTTCCCATTCCCTCTTTTCCCATTCCCTCTTTTCCCATTCCCTTTTTTCCATTCCCTCTTTTCCCATTCCCTTTTTTCCATTCCCTCTTTGCCCATCCCCTCTTTTCCCATTCCCTTTTTTCCCATTCCCTCTTTTCCATCCCCTCTTGCCCATCCCCTCTGTCCCAATCCCCTCTTTTCCCATCCCCTCTTTTCCCATCTCCTCTTTTCCCATTCCTTTTTTTCCCATCCCCTCTTTGCCCATTCCCCGGGGGCCCAGCGTGGCTCCTGCAGCTGCTGCTGTTGAGGCTCGTCCGTCTGTCTGTCTGTCCGTCCTCCCCTCTCTGTGTTGCTCCTTTTTCAAGCCTTGTGGGATGTTTGGTGGCTCGGAGCGTTGAATTCCGGGCGGGAGGTGCCAGCAGTGAGGTGGCACAGCCTGGGGTGAGGCAGGGCAGAGCCAGGGAGTGCTCCCAAAACTGAGCTGCTTTGGGAGCTCCGTGCAAATCGAGCCCGTTCCCCGTGGATTTTGCATCTCCAGGAGATCTCTGCCACTCCAGGGCTGGGGTTTCACATTTCCAGGAGAGCTCTGCCACTCCAGGGCTGGGGTTTCACATCTCCAGGAGATCTCTGCCACTCCAGGGCTGGGATTTGACATCTCCAGGAGATCTCTGCCACTCCAGAGCTGGGGTTTCACATCTCCAGGAGATCTCTGCCACTCTGGAGCTGGGGTTTCACATCTCCAGGAGATCTCTGCCACTCTGGAGCTGGGGTTTCACATCTCCAGGAGATCTCTGCCACTCCAGGGCTGGGATTTCACATCTCCAGGAGATCTCTGCCACTCCAGAGCTGGGATTCCACATCTCCAGGAGATCTCTGCCACTCTGGAGCTGGGGTTTCACATCTCCAGGAGATCTCTGCCACTCCAGGGCTGGGGTTTCACATCTCCAGGAGATCTCTGCCACTCTGGAGCTGGGGTTTCACATCTCCAGGAGATCTCTGCCACTCCAGAGCTGGGATTCCACATCTCCAGGAGATCTCTGCCACTCTGGAGCTGGGGTTTCACATCTCCAGGAGATCTCTGCCACTCCAGGGCTGGGATTTCACATCTCCAGGAGATCTCTGCCACTCCAGGGCTGGGATTTGACATCTCCAGGAGATCTCTGCCACTCCAGAGCTGGGATTCCACATTTCCAGGAGATCTCTGCCACTCTGGAGCTGTGCCTGGATTTGCCTCGTGTTTCCAGTGGTGCCTGGAGAGGAGGGAGCTCACGCCGTGGCCTTTCCCCCCTCAGCTCACTGTCTGCTCCTGAAGCTTTTTCTCCTTCTGTCCCTGTCTCAGATTCAGTTTCAATTGGGCAGCTGCAATTAAACGAGGAGGACACAGAGCCATGGGCACACACTGTGATCACAGAAACCTGATTGCCTAAATCCTTAAAATTCCCTTCCCTGCTTTAGAAGAGGAGGGAAAGGCCACAACCATGAGGGACATTGGAGGTTTGGTCTAGAAATCTTCACTTGTGCCATATCCTGCTTTGTTTTTTTTTTATGAGGGTTCTTTTTGGCAGCTGCTGAGAAGTGCTGTGGGTTTATTTATTAATTTCCTTATTTATTTATGAGCTGCTCCTTCGCATCCCAGCTCGTTGCCAAACCGGTGCCAGTCCCTGGGGCTCGCTCCAAGCCCCAAAAGAGCTTGGTGGCTTTGCTGAGCCACCAACTGGGAGGAAAACACTGTGGAAAAGAGCAGCTGGGAAGGGAGAAGGGATGAACTCGGGGCTGGGCGGGAAATGGAATGGGAGCCGTGGGAGTGGGAGCGGAGCCGCGGGGCAGCCGCGCCTGGAGCGGCATCAAAGGCGTCGCCTGCACCCACGAGCCCGGCTGGGGCCGGGAGCGGCCCCTGCTCGGTGCCAGGAGGGAATGTGCAGTTTGTTCCCTTCACTACGGGCCTGGAAGGGCTGAAATTCCGGGTAAATTCGTGGCCTTTAGCTGTGGGGTTTTGTCTCGACGCCGGGGTCGCGCTGAGCTGCCCCGGGGTGTCCCCTCGCCCCTCCCTGCGGAACACGTGGCCTTTCCTTGGATTTCTCTGTGCCTGTTCTGACGGGGAGCAGCGCTCTGGGTGCTCTGGGATGCCCTGGGATGCTCTGGAATGTACTGGGATGCACTGGGATGCTCCAGGATGCCCTGGGATGCTCTGGGATGCACTGGGATGCTCTGGGATGCACTGGGATGCTCCAGGGTGCTCCAGGATGCTCTGGGATGCTCTGGCATGCACTGGGATGTACTGGGATGCTCTGGCATCCTCTGGGATGCTCTGGCATGCACTGGGATGTACTGGGATGCTCTGGCATCCTCTGGGATGCTCTGGCATGCACTGGGATGTACTGGAATGCACTGGGATGCTCTGGGATGTACTGGGGTGCTCTGGCATGCTCCTGGATGCTCTGGGATGCCCTGGGATGCTCCAGGATGTTCTGGAATGCTCTGGGATGCACTGGGATGCTCCAGGATGCCCTGGGATGCTCCGGGATGCCCTGGAATGCCCTGGAATGTCCTGCAGCCCCACCTCCCTGCTGGCCGTGTCCCTGTCCCTCCTGGGACAGGAGCTGGACCCCGAGCCCAGCCAGAGGCGCTGCCGAGCCTCGCGCCCGCCTTTCCTTCGACGTTTCCCGCTGCTGACGTCCGTGGAAGAGGGGAGAGCCCCATCCCGCAGCTCCGAGGGCCGGGAGCTCCAGTGCCAGGATTTGAAATTCCTTTTTTTTTTCGGTTTTTTGGTGCTGTCATGTCCTGTTGAGCCGTGACCCTGTGGGGAGCAAGGCCACGTGTCCCAAGTGTGAGTGGTGCCATGTTTGTGTCGCAGAACGTGCAGTTCTTGGCTTGCTGTTGCACTATAAATTCCAAGTGTGCCACACGCTTCAATCCACTGGTTTTTCTTTTCTCTTTTTTGGTTTCCTCGTGCTCGTCTTCCATTCTTTGGTCCGTCCCGTCCCTTGTGTCACCTGTAACTGAAAGGAAACCCAAGTAATATATTTTTATATGTATAACAAATGACTTTATTTGAAGGAAAAACAAACAAACAACCCACACCCCAAGTAATGTATCCCCCTAAATCCAGCTTTCATTTAGGGAAGTGAGAGAATAAATTGTTTATATCTATCTATATCTATATATATATATATAAAAGTTAACTGCGATAAGCTTTAAATAAAGTATTTAAATAAAGAGTTTCTAAGCTGTCGGTGTCACCCTCACCACAACTCCCTCTGGAGCCTCTGTAGGAGCTGAGGAACACAAAATCCCTTTCTCCCCTTTTTCCCCTTTTTCCCCTTTTTCCCCTTTTCCCCAGAGGATGAAATGTTTTCCATTTCCATGGAGGAGGAGGTGAGGGCCCTTTCCAGGCGGGTTAAATTCCAGGGGAGGTGCTGGGTGGGCTCTTCGTGCCTCCGGTGGCAGCAGCTCGGGGCTGGGGCTGTCCTTGGGTGCTGCCACGTGTCCCTGAGGCCACGTGTCCCTCTTTTTCACCTTCTCCTTCATGAGTTTGGGTGGTCTTTTGTAATTGGGTAGAAAAATCCACATTGTGGGCCAGGGATGGTTGGTTATTGGGTTAAAATTAAAAATAATTCAGGTGTCATTTAATAATTGGAAAATTCGTTCTTAAAAGATCCTGTAGAGAGATAAAGACAGAGCCGGGGTGGCATTTCCAGCTCTGTTTTGTCACTGTCTCTCTGTGTGATGCTGCTCAGCCCTCTCAGGTTAATTAATGAATGATCGTTAATGAAGCCATTCCCTGATCCCAGCCTGTGGGAGGGCTGCCCTCAGCCCTTCTGGGAATTCTGTCTTTTCCCCAAACTTGGCTGGGCTGGAAATGCTGCTCACAGGCAGCAGAACAGGTTTGGGTTGCTGTTGCTGGAGCTGAATTCATTAGGGAGAGCCCTGGCAGCTTTGAACTTGGCAATTACAGGCCAGGGGATGGAAAAGGCTCCTTGAAAAGATGGGATTTGATTTGTTTTCCTTCCCTAGCGAAGGGAATTTTCCAGCTGAAAGGCCCCGGATGCTCCGGTGTCACCTCGAGCTCCTCCTGTGTGACTCCTGTCCCTGTCACCCCTCGTGCACTGAACATTTCTGCCGTGGCAGGGAAGCAGAGGCGCTCTGTGGAATTGTTCCTTTGGGTTATTCCCAGGGAAATCCAGGCAGGGCCCCTCTGGAGAGCAGCTCCTGGTTTGCCTGGAGTGTGGAATTGAACAGAACAAACGGAATGGGATGGTGGCCCAGACCTGTACAAGACAATTCCTGGAGCTGCTTCCCCTCTGTCAGTTCAAAGCCATTTCCTTCGTCCTGTCTCTCCATCCCCTTGTCCAAAATCCCTCTCCAGCTCCCTTAGAGCCCCTTTGGATTTTGATCATCAGGAAGGGGCTGATCCTCACCTGATTTGGGAATTCAAATGCCTGACCTGGAGCCCAACCAGGTATTTACAGTTTATTTACCCATCTTTCGCTCACAGGAAGAAGAGGAATCTTTATTTTGACGTGATGGAAGCTGTCCCTGTGGATTGTGGCCTCTGTTTTGGAAATAAAACTCTAAAAGCAGCTCGTGAGGGATCCGAGGGCGTGTGTGGGTTCACAAACACAGCTGCTCCGGGGGCAGAGCCGTGCAATCCCAGACTGGTCTGGGTTGGAAGGAACTGAAAAATCATCTCATTCCACCCCTGCCATGGGCAGGGACACCTCCCACGACCCCAGACTGCTCCAAGCCCCGTCCAACCTGGCCTGGGACACTTCCAGGGGTGGGGCAGCCACAGCTTCTCCGGGAATTCCATCCCAGCCCCTCCCCACCCTCACAGGGAAGAATTCCTTCCTAATGTCAACCCTAAATTTCCTCTCTTTCAGCCTGAACCCGTTCCCCCTTGTTCCTCACTCCAGTTCCTGATGGACACCTCTCTCCAGGTCCTTGCAGCCCCTCCAGGTCCTGGAAGGGGCTGTGAGCTCTCCGAAGAACCTTCCCTGCTCCATGGGCTCACCCACTGCAGAATCCCGGGAAGGGCGGTGGGGAGATGGAATTCCCTGAGCTGGAATTCCCTGAGCTGGAATTCCCTGAGCTGGAGCTGGGCCACCAAAGCAGCACAGGAGAGGAAACTGAAAGCGAAGGAGAGGGAATGCCCCGAGCCCGAGGGCAATCCTGGGTGCGCCATAGGAAGGACACGGAAATGAGCTCAAGGCCTGGAGTGAAGGTCTGGGATGCTGAGGAAGAGGAGGAGGCAGGAAAGCACTGGGGGGAAAAGCAGAGAAGGAACGAGGGAACCACCCTGGAGGAAATGAGGGAAGGAACCTGGGGACTGCCTTGGAAAAACCAAGAGAAGGAACCTGGGGAGCACCCTGGAGGAAAAGAGAGAAGGAATGAGGGAACCATCCTGGAGGAAATGAGAGAAGGAACGGGGGCACTGCCTTGGAAAAACCAGGAGAAGGAACCTGGGAACCAGGGTGGGGACTGCCTTGGAGGAAATGAAAGAAGGAACCTGGGGACCATCCTGGAAAAAGTGAGAGAAGAAACCTGGGGACTATCCTGGAGGAAAAGAGAGAAGGAACCTGGGAACCAGGCTGGGGACTGCCTTGGAAAAACCAAGAGAAGGAACCTGGGGAGCACCCTGGAGGAAAAGAGAGAAGGAATGTGGGGATCACCTTGGAGGAAATGAGAGAAGGAACCTGAAGAATGCATTGGAAAAAGCAAGAGAAGGAAGCTGAGAACCAGGCTGGGGACTGCCTTGGAGGAAATGAAAGAAGGAACCTGGGGACCATCCTGGAAAAACTGAGAAGGAACCTGGAGACCACCTTGGAAGAAAAGAGAGAAGGAACATGGGGACTGCCTTGGAAAAACCAGGAGAAGGAACCTGGGAGCCAGGTTGGGGACTGCCTTGGAGGAAATGAAAGAAGTTTTCCATTCTGGAAAAACTGAGAGAAGGAACCTGGAGACCACCTTGGAGGAAAAGAGAGAAGGAACCTGGGGACTGCCTTGGAAAAACCAAGAGAAGGAACCTGAGGAGCACCCTGGAGGAAAAGAGAGAAGGAGTGTGGGGATCACCTTGGAGGAAATGAGAGAAGGAGCCTGAAGAATGCATTGGAAAAACCAGGAGAAGGAAGATGGGAACCTGGCTGGGGACTGCCTTGGAGGAAATGAAAGAAGGAACCTGGGGACCATCCTGGAAAAAGCGAGAGAAGAAACCTGGGGACCATCCTGGAGGAAATGAGAGAAGGAATGTGGGATCACCTGGAGGAAAAGAGAGAAGAAACCTGGGAA
Source organism: Prinia subflava (assembly GCF_021018805.1). Classification (NCBI taxonomy): domain Eukaryota; kingdom Metazoa; phylum Chordata; class Aves; order Passeriformes; family Cisticolidae; genus Prinia; species Prinia subflava. The sequence goes on from NC_086269.1 coordinate 2,951,822, forward strand.
CCACCTCAGAAAAACCAAGAGAAAGAACCTGGGGACCACCCTGGAGAAAAAGAGAGAAGGAACCTGGGAACCAGGTTGAGGACTGCCTTGGAGGAAATGAAAGAAGTTTTCCATCCTGGAAAAACTGAGAGAAGGAACCTGGAGACCACCTTGGAGGAAAAGAGAGAAGGAACCTGGGGATCACCTTGGAAGAAAAGAAGGAACCTGGGAACCAGGGTGGGGACTGCCTTGGAGGAAAAGAGAGAAGGAACCTGGGGACCATCCTGGAAAAAGCGAGAGAAGGAACGTGGGGACCATCCTGGAAAAATCGAGAGAAGGAACCTGCTGGGCTCCATCTCCTCGCCGGTGTCCCGGGCAGTCTGTCCTCTCCATCCCCGCTCTCTCGGCGGAAGCAGGGCAGACAAAAGCCTTTCCCTGCCTGGCCAGGAGCCTTTCCCTGCCTGGCCAGGAGCCTTTCCCTGCCTGGCCAGGAGCCTTTCCCTGCCTCCCTTTGTCCCGGGGCGAGCTTGGCGTGGCTTTTGGCGAGCGCAGCCGCGGCCCGGCGCGCTGACGGCGGGTGCCCGTCCCCGATAAGCGCTGCCCCCTTATCGCATCGCTCCCCTTTGATGTCGCCGCCGGTTCCGCAGAATCCTCGTGGCCCGCAGCACAAAGCGGCCCTTGAGGCTGCCGGAGGTGACAGAGGTGACAGAGGTGCCAATGGAAAGCGGAGGTCGGCACATCAGAGCCGGCGCTGCTCCCGGGATAAAAGCGGGAGCCCGGGCCGCGCCGCGTCCCCGAGGAGTGCTCGGCACCATGAAGTGGCTCCCGGTGGTCCTGGCGTGCCTGCAGCTGGCCCAGGGGGCGGTGAGGTGGGCGAGAGGGCGGAGAAGGGAGCCCGAGGATGCTGAGCCCGATGGGAGCGCGGGGTCTGCGGGGTCTGCACCGGGAGGGACAGCCCGGGGAGTGACAGCCCGGGGCACCGAGAGGGACAGCCCGGGGAGGGACAGCCCGGGGAGGGACAGCCCGGGGCACCGAGAGGGACAGCCCGGGGAGAGACAGCCCGGGGAGCGACAGCCCGGGGAGTGACAGCCCGGGGAGAGACAGCCCGGGGAGAGACAGCCCGGGCAGGGACAGCCCGGGGAGGGACAGCCCGGGGCACCGCTGGGCACGGGGAGCTCCGGGGACATGGAGAGCAACTCCTGGGCATGGAGAGCTCCTGGGGATCTGGAAAACTCCTGCGGCATAGAGAGCAGATCCTGGGGCATGGGGAGCTCCTGGGGCATGGGGAGCTCCTGGGATCTGGAAAGCAGCTCCTAGGGCATGGGGAGCTCCTGGGGCATGGGGAGCTCCTGGGGCATGGAGAGGTCCTGGGATCTGAAGAACTCCTGCAGCATGGAGAGCAGATCCTGGGGCATGGGGGAGCAGCTGCTGGGGCATGGAGAACTCCTGGGATGTGGAGAGCAGCTCCTGGGGCACAGGGAGCTCCTGGGGCATGGAGAACTCCTGGGCATGGAGAGCAGCTCCTGGGGATCTGGAGAACTCCTGGGGCATGGGGGAGCAGCTCCTGGGCATGGAGAACTCCTGGGATCTGGAGAGCAGCTCCTGGGGCATGGAGAGTTCCTGGGGCATGGGGAGCAGCTCCTGGGGCATGGAGATCATTTCCCGGGACCTTTGGAGCAGACCCTTGGGCATGCAGAGCAGCTCCTGGGGACCTGGAGAGCTCCTGGGATCTGGAGAGCAGCTGCTGGGGCATGGGGAGCTCCTGGGGCACAGAGAGTTCTTGGGGCATGGGGAGCAGCTCCTGGGATCTGGAGAGCTCCTGGGTCATGGAGATCATTTCCTGGGACCTGTGAAACAGATTCTTGGGCATGGAGAGCAGCTCTTGGGGACCTGGAGATCTTCTGGAATGTAGAGAGCAGCTGCTGGGGCATGGGGAGCTCCTGGGGCACAGACAGCAACATCTGGGGACATGGAAAGTTCCTGGGGATCTTCAGAGTTCCTGGGTCATGTAGATCATTTCCTGGGACCTGTGGAGCAGATCCTTGGGCATGGAGAGCAATTCCTGGGATTGGGAGAGCAATTCCTGGGACTGGGAGAGCAATTCCTGGGACTGGGAGAGCAATTCCTGGGACTGGGAGAGCAATTCCTGGGACTGGGAGAGCTTCTGGGATGTGGAGAGCAGCTCCTGGGACTGGGAGAGCAATTCCTGGGACTGGGAGAGCAGCTCCTGGGACTGGGAAAGCAATTCCTGGGACTGGGAGAGCAGCTCCTGGGACTGGGAGAGCAATTCCTGGGACTGGGAGAGCAATTCCTGGGACTGGGAGAGCAATTCCTGGGACTGGGAGAGCAATTCCTGGGACTGGGAGAGCAATTCCTGGGACTGGGAGAGCAATTCCTGGGATTGGGAGAGCAGCTCCTGGGGCTGCAGAGCTCCTGTGGTGGCTCAGAGGAGCCCAGAGAACAGAACCTTTGAAAACGCCCAAATCTCCTCATTTCCTGCTGCCTCCTGTCGTGTTCCGTGTCCCCCTGGGCAGGATCAGCCTGAGGAAGGGCCTGTCCATCCGGGACAGGATGAGGGCAGCCGGGGTGCTGGATGATTTCCTGAAGCACATTAAATACGATTCGGTGAAGGGACACCGGCCCAGGCAGGGCTCCGTGGTGAGGGAGCCCATAACCAACCACCTGGACGTGAGTGCCACACTCCTCCTCCCCTGCCCTTCCTCCCTCCCCGCTGCCACACCCCGAGCCTCCAGGAGCGAGAATTTGCCTTTTTCCCATTCTTAAATTGCTTTTTTCCCTATTCTTAAATTGCATTTCCCCCCCCCCCACACACTTTTAAATTGCTTTTATTCCCCACTCTTAAATTGCTTTTCCCCCCATTCTTAATTTGCTTTTTTCCCCACTCTTAAATTGCTTTTTCCCCATTCTTAAATTGCTTTTTCCCCATTCTTAAATTGCATTTTTTCCCCACTTTTAAATTGCTTTTTTCCCCATTCTTAACTTGTTTTTTTTTCCCCACTCTTAAATTGCTTTTTCCCCCCACTCTTGGATTGCTTTCCCCCCCATTCTTAATTTCCTCTTTTCCCCACTCTTAAATTGCTTTTTCCCCATTCTTAAATTGCATTTTTTCCCCATTCTTAAATTGCTTTTATTCCCCACTCTTAAACTGTTATCCCCCCATTCTTAATTTCCTTTTTTCCACACTCTTAAATTGCTTTTTTCCCCATTCTTAAATTGCATTTTCCCCCACTCTTAAATTGCTTTTATTCCCCACTCTTAAACTGCTTTTCCTCCCCATTCTTAATTTCCTTTTTTCCCCACTCTTAAATTGCTTTTTCCCCATTCTTAATTTGCTTTTCCCCCACTCTTAAATTGTTCTTCCCACTCTTTTAAGCTCCTGTTTTTGAACCTCAAGGAAGTTTGCCCCAGCCACAAAGAGCGAGGCTTTTCCCTACCAAACAAACCCACAACAATTATTGAATATTTCATTTTTTGGGGGGTAGTAAAGCAGGGTGAGAGCTCAGATGGGGCTGCCAGGGGGGATCCTGGTGTGTCCCTGAGCCCGTGGCCGATGGAAAATCCGTTTTTTTTTCCAGTCCTCCTATTTTGGGGAGATCAGCATCGGGGAGCCCCCCCAAAAGTTTTTGGTGCTCTTCGACACCGGCTCCTCCAACCTGTGGGTGCCCTCCAAGGACTGCAAGAGTCCTGCTTGCTGTGAGTACCCCCGGGAGCTGTGAGCGGAGCTGTTAGTGCTGCTGGGAGTAATTAGTGCTCGCTAATTAGTGCCAGCTATGGCAGCACTGCGGGGCTCGGGGCGATTCAGAGCATCCCAGAGTGACCAAGCCGAGAGGGGTTGAGGGGGCAGTGGGTGCCAAAGCCACGTCCTGGTCCCTGTCAGGCTGGGGTTAGGGTTAGGATTAGGGTTGGGATTGGGTTAAAGTCAGGGTTTGGGTTAGAATTAGGGCTGGGATTTGGTTTGGGTTAGGGTTAGGATTAGGGTTGGGATTGAGTTAAAGTCAGGGTTTGGGTTAGGATTAGGGTTGGGATTGAGTTAAAGTCAGGGTTTGGGTTAGGATTAGGGCTGGGATTGGGTTAAAGTCAGGGTTAGGATTAGGGTTGGGATTGGGTTAAAATCAGGGTTGGGGTTAGGATTAGGGCTGGGATTTGGTTTGGGTTAGGGTTAGGATTAGGGTTGGGATTGGGTTAAATTCAGGGGTAGGGTTGAGGTTACAGTTGGGGTTCGGTTTAGGGTTAAGGTGTGGTTTAGATTTAGGATTAGGGTTAAGTTTAGCATTAAGGGTTAGGGTTAGGTTTTAGGGTTAAGGTTAGGGTTAGGGTTAGGGTTAGGGTTAGGGTTAGGGTTAGGATTAGGATTAGGATTAGGGTTGGGATTGGGTTAAAGTTAGGGTTAGGGTTGAGGTTACAGTTGGGGTTTGGGTTAGGGTTAAGGTGTGGTTTAGATTTAGGATTAGGGTTAAGTTTAGCATTCATGGATAGGGTTGGGGTTTGTGTTTTGGGTTAGGATCAGGGTCAGGGTTAGGGTTAGGGGGTTAGGGTTAGGGTTGGGGTTTGAGTTAGGGTTTGGATTAGGATTAAGGTTAGTGTTTTTATTAGGTTCTCGGTTTAGACTTAGTTTTAGGGTCTAGAGTTACGGGTAGCCTTTAGCTTTAGATGCCCACTGGTGCCCAAAGCCACATCTTGTCCTTGTTCTTCCACGTCCTTCTCCTCTCATGTTGGGGACATGACGATGCCAGATGAAATCTCAGCCTGGTTTCATTGTAAAGCAAAACTCCTGCTGGACTCCAGCTGCTCCTGTGACCCTGCTCTATCCTGTCATTCCTGCAGGGGTTAAATGCAGAATTTTAACTTCTATAATGAACCACTTTAGGAGGTGAAATGGGTTTGTAGACAACACATTTTCACCTGGAAAAGGCCCTTTCTTTTTTCAATAATTTGGAAATATGGAGTTTAGTTTACAAAGCAGTCCCAGTAGAACATCCAGCAGTGAAATCCCCCTGCAGCACAGGACCTGCTCCTTGGGATTATCCCAGTGGAAAATCCAGCAGTGAAATCCCACCACAGCCCACACCCAGGGCCTTTCCCTCTCCTCTCTCCCCAGTCAACCACGCCAAGTTCAAGCCCGGGGACTCGGCCACCTTCTCCCCCGGGGATGGCTCCCACACCGTGTCCTACGGCAGCGGCGCTGTCACCATCGTGCCGGGCTCCGACACGCTCCGGGTGAGTGCTGCCCGTGCCAGCCCTGCCCTCCTGCCCTGTGCCCAGCTGTCCCCAGAATGACCCAGGAGCAGCCTAAGGGCCGATCTCACCCTGTGTTGGACAAGCCCTGGGCAGATACAAAGCATTTATTGCCACCCTCAGTCACCCACCCGGCCTTTGGCTGGGTTTTAACCCAATTCCTGGTTTTTTCCCCTCTGCCTGGTGCTGTTGGCACCAGCTGTGACCCTGCACTGCTCCCCGTGCCAGCCCTGCCCTCCTGCCCTGTGCCCTGCCCGGCTGTCCCCATGGAATGACCCAGGAGCAGCGTAAGGGCTGATCCCACCCTGTGTTGGACAAGCCCATGGCAGATATAAAATGTTTATTGCCACCCTCAGTCACCCACCCGGCCTTTGGCTGGGTTTTAACCCAATTCCTGTTTTTTTTCCCCCAATTTTCCCCTCTGCCTGGTGCTGTTGGCACCGGCCGTGACCCTGCAGTGCCTTCAGCCACCCCTCAGGTCTGACCTGAGATCTCCTTGCCCTGCAGATCCAGAGCATCACGGTCACAAACCAGGAGTTCGGGCTCAGCCAGGACGAGCCCACCCAGCCCTTTTACTTCGCGGATTTCGACGGGATCCTGGGCATGGCCTTCCCCTCCCTGGCAGTGGGAGGGATGGCCACGGCCCTGGAGGGGATGCTGGACCAGGACCAGCTCGCTGAGCCCATCTTCAGCTTTTACTTCTCACGGTAAAACCCTCCAGGGCGCTCTGCACGTCCTGGTGTGCCCAGGAGGGTTCCTGGGGGATTTATCCCTCTCTATCCTGTGTTTATCACCCAGATTTCCTGATATCTGCTGCTGTGACTCTGTTTTTTTGCAGCCAGCCCACCTACGAGTACGGGGGAGAGCTCATCCTCGGGGGAGTGGACCCTCAGCTCTTCCAGGGGGACCTGACGTGGGCGCCGGTGACACAGGAGCTGTACTGGCAGGTGGCACTTGAGCAGTGAGTGGCGTTTGCAGCTCTGCCCGTGGCTCCTGGGTTCAGCTGCAGCTTTGCAGGGCTTGAGGCTCGATGCTTTGGGTTTAGGGGCCAGCAGGAGCCCCAAGCCGTGTCCTTGTCCCCGTCCTCCCGGCAGGTTTGCCGTGGGGCAGTCAGAGAGCGGCTGGTGCAGCCAGGGCTGCCAGGCCATCGTGGACACGGGGACATTCCTGCTGACTGTGCCCCAGGAGTACCTGGAGAGCATCCTGGAGGCCCTGGGAGCCCAGGAGACCAGCTACGGGGTGAGTGGGGGGTTTGGGGGGCTAGAGCAGTGGGGAGCCTGTGTGGAAATGGGAGACCAGCTATGGGGTGAGTGGGGGGGTTTTGGGGGCTGGAGCAGTGGGAGTCAGAGCCCGGGTCCCACAGAACTCCTGTGGCACCTGCAGGACAAGGATGAGGGGACATCAGGCTGAGAAAGGCGGGGATGTTCAGCCTGGAGGAGAGAATTGTGTGGAATTGCTCACAGCCCATTCCAGGATCTGAAGGGGCTACAGGGAAGCCAGAGAGGGACTTGGGACAAGGGCCTGGAGTGGCAGGACCAGGGGGGATGAGTTCAGAAAGAGAGGAAATTCAAGTTTGATACAGGGAAGGAATTCCTCCCTGTGAGGGTGGGAAAGCCCTGGAATAGATTTCCCAGAGCAGCTGTGGCCTCCCCTGGATCCCTGCGAGTGTCCCAGGCCAGCTTGGAGCACCCTGGGACAGTGGAAGGTGTCCCTACCCATGGCAGGGGTGGCACTGGGAGCTTTACTGTCCCTTCCAACCCAAACCATGTCCTGGTGTGGCATCGCCAGGGGCTGGCAGTGTTTGTCACCCCAGCCCATGATGGCATCACCAGGGGCTGGCAGTGTTTGTCACCCGGGCCCATGGTAGCACTGCCAGGGGCTGGCAGTGTTTGTCACCCCAGCCCATGGTGGCTCTGCCAGGAGCTGGCAGTGTTTGTCACCCCAGCCCGCGGTGGCTCTGCCAGGAGCTGGCAGTGTTTGTCACCCCAGCCCATGGTGGTGTTTGTCACCCCAGCCCACGGTGGCTCTGCCAGGGGCTGGCAGTGTTTGTCACCCCAGCCCATGGTGGTGTTTGTCACCCCAGCCCGCGGTGGCTCTGCCAGGAGCTGGCAGTGTTTGTCACCCCAGCCCGCGGTGGCTCTGCCAGGAGCTGGCAGTGTTTGTCACCCCAGCCCATGGTGGTGTTTGTCACCCCAGCCCACGGTGGCTCTGCCAGGGGCTGGCAGTGTTTGTCACCCCAGCCCATGGTGGTGTTTGTCACCCCAGCCCGTGGTGGCACTGCCAGGGGCTGGCAGTGTTTGTCACCCCAGCCCATGGTGGCACTGCCAGGGGCTGGCAGTGTGTGTCACCCCAGCCTGTGGTGGTGTTTGTCACCCTGGCCCGTGGTGGCACTGCCAGGGGCTGGCAGTTTGTCACCCCAGCCTGGGGTGGCCTCTGCCCTGTCCCTGCCACCCCTCCTGTCCCTGTGTCCCCACAGTACGCCGTGGACTGCAATGACACCCAGAGCCTGCCCCCGCTCACCCTGGGCATCGGCGGCGCTCAGCTCCCGCTCTCCCCCTCCGCCTACGTGCTGAACGTACGTGTGGGCTCATCCCGGGAATCCCCGGGAATTCCCAGAGTTCCCGCTGTGCCCGCTGTGCCCGCTGACCCCGGATTCCCCCCGCAGAGCAATGGGTACTGCACGCTGGGCATCGAGGTCACCTACCTGCCCCCGCAGGACGGGCAGCCCCTCTGGATCCTGGGGGACGTGTTCCTGCGGGAATACTACACCGTCTTCGACATGGCCAACAACCGCGTGGGCTTCGCCCCCTCCGCCTAGAGGAGGGGGGAGGAAATTCCAGCCCCTCTCCTGGCCCATGGAATGGCACAGCATTCCCAGGGACTTCTGTGTTCTCCTGTGCCGCAGCATCCCCAGGGACTTTTCTGTTCTTCCAGCCCCTGGAATGCCACAACATTCCCAGGGAATTTTCTGCCCTCCTGTGCCACTCCATTCCCAAGGACCTTTCTGTTCTCCTGGTCCTGGAGTGTCACAGCATTCCAAAGGACCTTTTTGCTCTCCTGTCCCTGGAGTGCCACAGCATTCCCAGGGACATTTTTGTTCTTCCAGCCCCTGGAGTGCCACAGCATTCCCAGGGACCTTTCTGTTCTCCTGGCCCCAGGAATGCCACGGCATTCCCAGGGACTTTCCTGTTCCCTTCTGTCCCCATCCCTTGGGATTTCTGTGCCACCTCATCCTCGCCGCCTCCTGTAACAAATAAACCCTGAATCCCGAATGGTCTCTGAGCTCCTGGCTTTGTTGGGAGCAGCCTGGGGGGCTCTGTCACGGTCCCCTTCTCCAGCAAGGTGAGTGCTGGGATGAGCTCCAGGCCCTGGGATAAAGCGCCAGGGATGGGCAGTCCCCACCTCCAACCCTCGGGAAAGCTCGGGGGGGACGCCCCTGACTTTCCCTGCGGCTGGAAAAGCTCTGCCAAAGCCCTGTGGTTTATCCAAGCGGGAATGAGGTGAGTCAAAGGTGAGGTGAGTCACCCAAATGACCCCTAAACCGCGGAGTGGGGCTGCTCAGCCTGGGAAAACCGCACTGGAGGATCGGGAATTGGGGGTGGTGTGGCCCAAGGAACACCCTGGGCCGGGGCAGGGTGGGTGACCCCGCTCCTTCCCGGGACACAGAGGGGTTCCTCAGAAGTTCTTTATCACCGGGGCTCGTTCTCAGATGCGTTCACGGCTCTGTCACTTCCCGAGGGAAGGACACAGAGTGCTCCGAGCTCTGGGTCAAAATATTGACACAGGCTGAGCGCTGAGAGCGAGATTAAGTGGGCTCGGACAGCAGGGAAGGGCATTTCCCCTTCTTCCTCCTTCTCTTCTCCTCCTTCTCCTTCTCCTTCTCCTTCTCCTTCTCCTTCTCCTTCTCCTTCTCCTTCTCCTTCTCCTTCTCCTTCTCCTTCTCCTTCTCCTTCTCCTTCTCCTTCTCCTTCTCCTTCTCCTTCTCCTTCTCCTTCTCCTTCTCCTTCTCCTTCTCCTTCTCCTTCTCCTTCTCCTTCTCCTTCTCCTTCTCCTTCTCCTTCTCCTTCTCCTTCTCCTTCTCCTTCTCCTTCTCCTTCTCCTCCTCCTCCTTCTCCTTCTCCTTCTCCTTCTCCTTCTCCTTCTCCTTCTCCTTCTCCTTCTCCTTCTCCTTCTCCTTCTCCTTCTCCTTCTCCTTCTCCTTCTCCTCCTTCTCCTCCTTCTCCTCCTTCTCCTCCTCCTCCTCCTCCTCCGGGAACAGGGTGGTGGTGGCAGGAGGGGACAAGCCAAGGCTGGCCGTGTCCCTGCTGCCCTTTGCTGTCCCCTTTGCTCCCTGCAGGACCTGCCCAGGCCAAGGCAGATCCATCAGGGTGCGATGGAGGAGCAAGGGAATCGTGGGACCTTCTGAACATTCCAGGCATCGTTCCATGCCCAAAAACTCGGACGGGAGCAGCCAGCAGGTCCGCGGGCACCTGGAACACCTGAAGCGCTGCTCCTGCCCATTCCCAGAACACCGGCAGCTGGAATTTCCATTTGCTGGAAAGGGTGTGTGTGGTTTTTTGTTTTCCGGAGAGCTCCAGCCGGGGCTGAAGGCGCGAGGAAAAGCCTTTAACTGGGTGATAATGACCGCGTTTTGGTTTTTATCAGAGGTCTTGTGTTTGGTCTCGGGATCAGAGGCGCTGAGCCGGGGCAGGAGGGAAATCGGGGATGTGGTGACAGAGCCCGGGGTGGGAGCAGGGATCGGGGCAGGAGGAAGGAGCTGGGCACGGGTCTGGCCGCGTCCCGAGCTGCCACCGAGCCACTGCTGGGGACATCGGGGACATGGGGGGGCTGGCACTGGCCCTGCTGTGCCTCCTGCTCGGGGAGGGGATGCTCAGGTGGGTCTGGGGGCAGGTGGGGGTGAGGATGAGGGGTCTGGGGGTGTGGATGAAGGGTCTGGGGGTGAGGATGAAGGGTCTGGGGGTGAGGATGATGAGTCTGGGGGTGAGGATGAGGGATCTGGGGGTGAGGATGACGGGTGTCTGCCAGGGAAAGCTGGTGCTTCTCTTGAAATGGAGAATGTAAACCTCTCTCTCCCTCCAAATTATTATAATTTTGCAGTTAAAGGGCTTTCAGGCAAAGATATGGGGATAGGAGTAACAGTTCTTTACTAGGAATATTAAAAATACAAATACAGTAGTACAAAATAAATCCAAGTAACAAAAACATCCTGGAAACGCTGTCAGAGTCAGAACACGGCCTGAGCCCTGCTGGTCAGGGTGTTGGGATCAGCCCAGTCAGGCCCTCCTGCAGGGACAGGGGTGGTTCTGTTGGAGCAGAGAGGATCCTGCAGAAGGGTCCAGTGGAGGTGGGATGGGTCTGGTTTTCCTCTGGGAATGCAGAGCACACAGGCTGTGCTGGGTTCTGAATCCCAGGGTTTATCCAGGTGGGAATGCTTGGGAACAGGCTCTCCTGGTGTTCCAAATCTCAGATTTTATCCAGGTAGGAATGCTTGGGAACAGGCTGTGCTGGGTTCTGAATCCCAGGTTTTATCCAGGTAGGGTCCCCACTGCCCCCTCCTGCTGCTGCCCCTGTTCCCAATCCCTCTCAGCCCAAATCTCCTGGCACAGCTTCCCTGGCACACCCCGGAGCCCGAGAGCCCCCAAAGAGGGAACAAAGCCCTCCAAGCCTCGAGGCCATTGCTCCCCTCCATGGGAACCAGCTGTAGGATCCTGCTGCAAGGAGAAATCCTGGAGCAAGGAGCTGATGGATCCCCGAGTGATCCCAGTGCAAGGGGATGCAGGATCCAGGTGTGATCCCAGTCCAGAGGGATGCAGGATCCCAGTGCAAGGGGATGCAGGATCCCAGTGTGATCCCAGTCCAGAGGGATGCAGGATCCCAGTGTGATCCCAGTGCAAAGGGATGCAGGATCCCAGTGTGATCCCAGTGCAGAGGGATGCAGGATCCCAGTGTGATCCCGGTCCAAAGGGATGCAGGATCCCAGTGTGATCCTGGTGCAAGGAGCCGCAGGATCCTGGTCCAAAGGGATGCAGGATCCTGGTCCAAAGGGATGCAGGATCCCGGTACAATGAGCTGCAGGATCCCGGTACAGGGGGATGCAGGATCCCGGTACAGGGGGATGCAGGATCCCGGTACAGGGGGATGCAGGATCCCGGTACAGGGGGATGCAGGATCCCGGTACAAGGAGCTCCATGACCCCTGGTGTTCCCGATAAAAAGCGATGCACCATCCTGCTTCACGGGACTGCACACCCCGAACACAGCGCTGCCTTCACCTCCCGCCCCATCCCTCCTCTCCCGACCCGTTTCTGGGGAGGAAAAGAAGCGTTTTTGGGCAGGAACCTCCCCGTTTCAGGGCAGGAAAGCACCAAGCCCAAACTCTGCCGTGGCCCGGGCGGGACTACAAGTCCCGGCAGGCGCGGACTGCAGCTCCCGGCGTGCCCGGGGCCGGCGGAGCGCAGCGAGGGCAGCGGAACGGGCCGCGCCGGGCCGGGCGGGCGCTGCTGCTGCCCTCCCTCGGCACGGGGCCGAGCCGGGCCGAGCCGAGCCCAGCCGGGCCGGACTGCGCCCAGCCGAGCCGAGGAGCACAACCGAACCGAGCCGAGCGCGGCCGAACCCGGCCGAACCCAGCCGAACCGAGCCGAGGAGCCGAGCTCAGGCGGGACGAGCAGAGCCGAGTGGAGCCGAACTGAGCCGAGGAGTCGAATCGTGCGCAGCCGAACCGACCCGAGCGGGGCCGAACTGAGCTGAAGGGAGCCGAGGAGCCGGAGTGAGGCCGAACAGAGCCGAACCGACCCGAGCGGAACCGAACGAGGCTGAACCGAGCCGAGGAGCGGAACCGAGGCGGGCCGAGAGCAGCCGAGTGAGGCCGAACAGACCGGAACCGAGCCGAGGAGCCGAACCGAGAGCAGCCGAGCGAGGCCGGGCAGACCCGAGCGCAGCCGAGCGCGGCCGAACCACTTCGTTTCCTCGCCGCTCCCCACGGGTGAGTGCAGGGGCGAGGGGTCCCGGGGGTCCCGGGGGTCCCGGGGGTCCCGGGGGTCCCCGGGGCAGCGGGGGCTCAGCAGCCGCGCAGCGGAGCCCCCTCGCTTCGGAGCCCCCCTTGAGGGGGTGATATGGGGGTGTTGGGGTGCTCCCCCCTCTCCTGCGCCATCCCGGGGCGCTTTGAACTCGTAGTTGCCTTTTTTCCCCTTATTTTGCTGTAAATAACACGTCCCCCCTCCCCGTGCTCCCCTCGCCCCCGGGAGCGGCTCCCGGGAGGCTCCAGCCCGGCTGCTTGTGGGGCGCGGGGGTTTGGGGCAGCTCATCCCGGTGCCCCCTCCCAAAACCCGGCGGTCCCGGGGGCTGCCAGACCCCCGGCAGCTCGGGGGGGACCTGCCCGGGTCGCCTTTCCCATCGGGAACCCCCCCGACCACGGTGCTCCACCGTGGGGAAACTGAGGCACGGATGCTCCAGGACACCCGGGGGGGGTCCCGGGCACCCCCCGGTTTGGGGGACACAACGTGGGATCCTTATGGGGTCTGAAAAGATGGGAAAAGTTGGGATACCTCGTGTCACACGGCTTTTAGGGGGTCACCAAGAGGACACAGCGTGTGTGTGTGTGTCCCCCCCCCCCCCCGGGGAATTTGGGGGGCTGCCCCGATTCAGCCGCCGATTAATTAATATTCATGAATTAATTGCGAGGCAGGAAAAGATTACGCGGCCCCCCCAGAGCTTCGGGCAGTCAGATGATGGGGGGGAAATTTTCTTAAAAAAAAAATAAATCCCAAAACACACACACACACACAAAAAAAAAAAAAAAAAAAAAAAAAAAAAAAAAAAAAAATAGAAACACGAAGAAAATCTGGTGGTTATTGTGCTCTTGGAAGATAAATAAATAAGTGAGTCCGGGGAAAGCAGGGCCCGTTTCCAGGAATCCCAGCGCTCCTGCGTGTTCCCTTGGGGCATGGGGGGGAGTTGGTGTTTTTTATATAACACAGCCCGGCAGGCAGCGAAGGGAGGGTTTCGGGGGGTTATTTTTTCTTCCCCTCCCTCCTTGCTCTGTACTTCCCTGCCCTGTTTGCTCGGCTTCATGCACGGCTGCTCCGGCCGGAGCTGGGGATGGGGCTGGTTTCTCCCAGCCTGCTCTCGCTCACCTGCCGCGGGAGGGATCCAAACCGCGCTGGGAAATTTGGGATTTTGGGGTGGCTGGAGCTGGGGAAGAGCCCAGGTTCGGGTGGGGATGGTCAGGCCAAAGCAGCAGAGGTGAGCCCGGTGTTTTCCGAGGGATGCTTCGCTTCCTGAGGGATTCTGGATTCTTTTTCCCCCTAGGGATGCCAGCCCCGCGTGTTTTTCCGTATTTTTCCGAGGGATGCCAGCCCCGCGTGTTTTTCCATGTTTTTCCGAGGGATGCCGGCCTTGCCTGCCCGCCCTTATCGGTAGGAAGCTGCTCCGGGGTGGAGCTGGCTGCTGCGGGGCCATCCAGCATCCGGGCGTTTGGGATGGAGCCCAAAATCCCAATTTTATGGCTTTTTCTGCGCTTCTCTGCGCCGAGCTCGCGGCACGTGTGTGCCCCTGGTCCCCCCTGCCCTGCCCTGGGCTCCGTTTCCCTGGAAGGGCCGTGGGGAAAGGGAAGAGCCCCTTGGGCAGCACAAGGAGCAGGGGAATGGGGCTGGGGAGGTCACGCTGGGGGTGTCCCCCTCAAAAAATCCACAGTGAAAAAACATCCTGTGGCTCCTCCCGTGGGGTGGAGTGTTGGAGCTGCAGGTCTGATGGGATCTCATCCCTGGATTGATGTTTGTCCCTCCTTTCCTGGCGTGTGTGGAGCTGCCACATCCCTGTCCCCTCTGTGGGGACAAGAACTCCCACCTGGAGTTTTTGGGGTGGCTTTGGAGGGCACCTCAAGCTGGGAGCTGTTTTGGCACTGCCCTGTGTGGGGTTATCCCATATCCCAAAGAGGAAGCGGGCAGGGGGAAGCAGCGGTGTCCTGGGTGTGGGGCAGTGCCACCACATGTCCCCGTGGTGGCCGTGCTGGTGGTGGCTGTTCCGTGACAACCTCCCGGAGCCCCTGTTCGCTGTGAGGGATCCCGGGAGGATCCCAGGAGGATCCCAGGAGGATCCCAGGGAGCCAGCGCTGGGTGTTTGACAACCCCATAAAAGAGCAGAGGGTGCTCGGAGGTGCCAGCTGTGCTGTCACCGCCCTGTGGTGGCTTTTCCCGTGGTGGCACCAGCTCCATGAGCTTTTCCAAGCTGGGATCGCACCGGTGATTCCGTGGTCACTGTCCCCGGCGCTGTGACCCTTGGCAGGGTGGAAGGGGCATCTCTCCCTGACCACACAGGGATTATGTGCCCATCTTTTTTTCCCTCTTGCTGGCACAGGAGCAGCCCCGATGGCTCTTCCCTGATCCATTCCAAGGATTGTCCCTGCTCCTGGCACCTGGCTTGTGGTCAGAGCGGGTTTTCCACACAGATTTTCCCTGATGTGGAATTCCTGGGAATGCCAGGGTCCTGTGCTCCAGGATGAGCTCTGGGTGCTGCTCCTCTCCTTCTCTGGAGGCTGAGGAAAGCAGGACGGGGGGATGCTCCACTTCTGGGGGCCTGGGGGCAGTCTGGGGGTGTTTTAGGGAGGTGGGTGCTGCTCCCCTCCTTCCCTGGAGGCTGAGGAAAGCAGGATTGGGGGATGCTGCACCTCTGGGGGTGTTTTGGGGACGTGTGTGCTGCAGATCCGCAGCAGGAGCGTTGGGATGGGCACCGTGGGATGATCTGGGAAGGGCTCAAGGTCTCTCAGGTCCTTACAGGTTGTGCCACTTTATCTTTAAAGCCCCTTCTAGGAATTGCCCCCGGAGGTTTTGTCACCTTTCCTCCTTCTGCTCCCAACAAACTCCCCACGCCCTGAGCTCTGCCTGCCTGCCCTCCTTTGGTTAAATGGGTGCAAATTCCGGATTAACCTGAAACTCCCAGTGCGGGCACGGCCAGGGGAGTTCTTGGAGCCTGAGGGACGAGCGAGGGCAGCAGCGCTGGCTCCTGCCCAGGCTGTGCCCTCGGCATTTTGGAGGAGCCACACGAGGTGGGAATATTTGGAGGGAATAAACGAGGAGGGGGCTGCACCCACCTGGCACACACGGGAAGCATTTCCCCGCTCCAGGATTGCTGGAGGGACCTGGGTGCCAACAGGTTTGGTTGGACATTTTTGGAGGGGCAGGAAAAGGAGATACCCCAGCCTGGTGGGAAAAAAACCAACAAAAACCCCTCTGGGCTCCTTCATGGGCCCAACCGGAGCAACGTGCCCGGGAGAGGCGGCACCGTGCCAGGGCAGGGGGCACCGTGCCAGGCCAGGGGCTGGGTTGGCAGCGGGGGCTCCGGAGAGACCAGTTTGACCTTCAGGGAGCAGCAGAGTGGCGGGCTGAGCCTGGCAGGAAGGAGGGCACGGCACAAACCTCTCCTGAGCGGGTAAAGCGGCGCTGGCCGGGCACGGGAGGCGCTGCCAGGGCTGGTTCGGGAGGGCTGTCCCGGGTTTGTTTATTCCCGGGGCTGTTGGCCGTGGTTACCCGAGCTCTGCTGGGGGCTGGACACGGTATATTTATAAATGTTACCTCCCTGCAGCACCACGGGGCTCCAGGGAGGGGTGGAGGCGGCGCTGGGAGCGCCTCTGGCGCTGGAGGGGACAGCGGGTGGCCGCTGTCACCTGGTGCTGGTGGCAGGTGGCACCCTGAGCTCGGGGTGCCCGGGGCAACGGGGCTGGTTTGGCAGAGCATCACCAATTTCTGGGATGGCTTCTCCCACCTTCGGGGATGATTTTCCTCAACTTTCTGGGATGGTTCCTCTCCGCTTTCAGGGATAGTTTCTCTCCACTTTCTCGGTTGATTTCTCCCCCTTTCTGGGTTGATTTTTTCCCCACTTTCTCAGTTGATTTCTCCCCACTTTCTGGGATGGTTTCTCTCCCCTTTCTGGGATGGTTTCTCTCCATTTTCTGGAATGATTTCTCCCCACCTTTTGGGTTGATTTCTCCCCACTTTCTTAATTGATTTCTCCCTACCTTCAAGAATGATTTCTCCCCACGTTTTGGGTCGATTTCTTCCCACTCTCAGGGATAGTTTCTCCCCACTTTCTGGGATGGTTTCTCTCCCTTTTCAGGGATGATTTCTCCCCACTTTCTCAGTTGATTTCCCTCCCCTTTCTGGGATGGTTTCCCTCCCCTTTCTGGGATGGTTTCTCTCCCCTTTCTGGGATGGTTTCTCTCCCCTTTCTGGGATGGTTTCCCTCCCCTTTCTCAGTTGATTTCTCTCCCCTTTCTGGGATGGTTTCCCTCCCCTTTCTCAGTTGATTTCTCTCCCCTTTCTGGGATGGTTTCCCTCCCCTTTCTCAGTTGATTTCTCTCCCCTTTCTGGGATGGTTTCTCTCCCCTTTCTGGGATGGTTTCTCTCCCCTTTCTGGGATGGTTTCTCTCCCCTTTCTGGGATGGTTTCCCTCCCCTTTCTGGGATGGTTTCTCTCCCCTTTCTGGGATGGTTTCTCTCCCCTTTCTGGGATGGTTTCTCTCCCCTTTCTGGGATGGTTTCTAGGATTTTGGAGTGCCTGGCGGTGCTGTCCCAGCCCCTAGAGCCGTGTCTGCCCGCCTGCATCCCAGTGCCGTCCTGCCAGTTCCCCTGATTGCTCATTTATGCGGTTATTTAAAAAAAGCCAACACCCAAATCGCCCGCCGTGACCCCGAGCCGGGGTTTTCCTTCAGGGCTGTGCCCTCTCCTTTCCCGGGATGTGGAGCAGGACCTGGAGCCTGCCCGTCCCCTCCAAGGTCACCGCTGTCCCCTCCTCTGTCCCGGTTTATCACCGCTCCAGGGGTGGTGGCTCAGCCCGTCCTCCTGCCTATTCACACTTTTATTTTTAATTGCTGCGGGCGGAGGGGAGGCGGTGGAGGGGACAGGGGCTGTGAATTCCCAGCCCGGTCAGTCGGACAGTGATGTTTCAATCGGGGCTCTGCGGCTCCTGCCCGGCTCTGGAGGCTCTGGCAGCCCAAAACTGCTTCGGCTGCTCCTGCTCCATCTCAGGGCTGGGGGCTCGGGTGCAGGGAGGGATTCTCTGGATGGGGCTGGGATGGATCCCAGGAACTGCCCCACACAGCTCCAGGGTGGGAAGGAGCCTCTGGATGGGGTTGGGATGGATCCCAGGGATCCCAGGAATTCTCCCCACACAGCTCCATGGTGGGAAGGAGCCTTTGGATGGGTCTGGGATGGTTCCTAGGGATCCCAGGAATTGCCCCACACAGCTCCATGGTGGGAAGGAGCCTTTGGATGGGGCTGGGATGGATCCCAGGGATCCCAGGAATTGCCCCACACAGCTCCAGGGTGGAAAAGAGCCTTTGGATGGGGTTGGGATGGTTTCCAGAGATCCCAGGAGCTCTGCCCCATGCAGATCCAGGGTGGAAGAAACCTTTGGATGGGTCTGGGCTGGTTCCCAAGGATCCCAGAACTCTGCCCCACACAGCTCCTGGCTGGAAAGGGTTCCAGGGATCCCAGGAATTGCCTCACACAGCTCCTGGCTGGGAAGGAGCCTTTGGATGGGGCTGGGATGGTTCCTAGGGATCTCAGGAATTGTCCCACACAGTTCCTGGATGAGAAGGAGCCTCTAAATGGGTCTGGGATGGTTCCCAAGGATCCCAGGAACTCTGCCCCACACAGCTCCTGGGTGGGAAGGAGCCTTTGGATGGGGCTGGGATGGTTCCTAGGGATCCCAGGAATTGCCCCACACAGCTCCAT
Organism: Prinia subflava; assembly: GCF_021018805.1. Lineage (NCBI taxonomy): Eukaryota > Metazoa > Chordata > Aves > Passeriformes > Cisticolidae > Prinia > Prinia subflava. Next base: position 2,969,783 of record NC_086269.1, read on the forward strand.
GGTGGGAAGGAGCCTTTGGATGGGGCTGGGATGGATCCCAGGGATCCCAGGAATTGCCCCACACAGCTCCAGGGTGGAAAAGAGCCTTTGGATGGGGTTGGGATGGTTTCCAGAGATCCCAGGAGCTCTGCCCCATGCAGATCCAGGGTGGAAGAAACCTTTGGATGGGTCTGGGCTGGTTCCCAAGGATCCCAGAACTCTGCCCCACACAGCTCCTGGCTGGAAAGGGTTCCAGGGATCCCAGGAATTGCCTCACACAGCTCCTGGCTGGGAAGGAGCCTTTGGATGGGGCTGGGATGGTTCCTAGGGATCTCAGGAATTGTCCCACACAGTTCCTGGATGAGAAGGAGCCTCTAAATGGGTCTGGGATGGTTCCCAAGGATCCCAGGAACTCTGCCCCACACAGCTCCTGGGTGGGAAGGAGCCTTTGGATGGGGCTGGGATGGTTCCTAGAGATCCCAGGAATTCTCCCCACACAGCTCCTGGGTAGGAAGGAGCCTTTGGATGGGGCTGGAATGGTTCCCAGGGATCCAGGGATCCCAGGAACTCTGCCCCACACAGCTCCTGGCTGGGAAGGAGCCTCTGGATGGGGCTGGGATGGTTCCCAGAGATGCAGAGATCCCAGGAGCTCTGCCCCACACAAGTCCTGGATAGGAAGGAGCCTCTGGATGGGGCTGGGATGGTCCCGGGGGTCCCCCTGCCTCTCTCCCTGCACCCCAAACCTGGCCTGGAGTTACCAACCTCCCCCTGCCGTGCCCAGCTGGGTGATGATCAGCACCCCCCTCACCCATGTGGGTTTTTGGGGTGAAAGAGAGGAATTTTGGTGTGGAGAGACACCAGAGCAAGGCTGTGTGTGTATCATTAACCCTTTAACAGCTGCCACACCCAGCCAGGCTCTCCTGGCACCACAAGGGGGTTTTGATGGACCCTGCTCCTCCGGTGACACGGTGACAAAGGCCACACAGCCCTGCGTGGCACCAGAGCCTGCTGCTTGTCCCTGACCCCTCCTGGGTGGGCCAGGCTTACCTGGGCATTTGGGGCCGGCCCTTTTGATGTTTTTTTCCCCATGCTGGATCCCTCAGCCTTTTCCAGGCTGGGTGTTTAACGTGGAGCAGGGAAAACATTTGGCCTCTGACCCAGCGCTGTTAACAGCGTCCTGCCGCACGTTGCTGAGATGCCGGCGCTAAAAACGGCGCCGGTGACTCAAACCCTGCTGCTGCTGCTGTCAACTGACCCCAGGCTGCCTCTGCCAGCGCCTCCTGCGCCTGCTCCTGCTCCGAGTGCGGGGAGGGAGCCCCTGGATGGGGCTGGGATGGATCCCAGGGATCCCAGGATCTCTGTCCCACACAGCTCCAGGGCAGGCAGGAGCCTCTGGATGGGGCTGGGATGGATCCCAGGGATCCAAGGAACTGCTCCACAGAGCTCCTAGATGGGCAGGAGCCTCTGGATGGGGCTGGGATGGATCCCAGGGATCCCAGGAACTGTGTCCCACACAGACCCAGGGTGGGAAGGGTTCCAGAGATCCCAGGAGCTCTGTCCCACACAGCTCCAGGGTGGGAAGGAGCCTCTGGATGGGGCTGGGATGGATCCCAGGGATCCCAGGAACTGCCCCACAGAGCTCCTAGATGGGCAGGAGCCTCTGGATGGGGCTGGGATGGATCCCAGGGATCCCAGGAACTGTGTCCCACACAGCTCCAGGGTGGGAAGGAGCCTCTGGATGGGGCTGGGATGGTTCACAGGGATCCCAGGAGCTCTGCCCCACACAGACCCAGGGTGGGAAGGGTTCCAGAGATCCCAGGAACTCTACCCTACACAACTCCTGGGTGGGAAGGAGCCTCTGGATGGGGCTGGGATGGATCCCAGGGATCCAAGGAACTGCTCCACAGAGCTCCTAGATGGGCAGGAGCCTCTGGATGAGGCTGCAATGATTCCCAAGGATCTCAGAACTCTGCCCCACACAGTTCCTGGCTGGAAGAAGCCTCTGGATGGGGCTGGGATGGTTCCCAAGGATCCCAGAACTCTGCCCCACACAGCTCCTGGGTGGAAAGAGTTCAGGGATTCCAGGAGCTCTGCCCCACACAACTCCTGGCTGGGATGGTTCCCAGGGACCTCAGGAGCTCTGCCCCACACAGATCCTGGATGAGAAGAGTTCCATGGATCCCAGAATTCTGTCCCACACAGTTCCTGAGTAGGAAGGAGCCTCTGGATGGGGCTGGGATGGATCCCAGGGATCCCAGGAGCTCTGCCCCACACAGGTCCTGGGTGGGAAGGGTTCCAGGGATCCCAGGAACTCTGCTTTACACGAATCCTGGGTGGGAAGAGTTCAGGGATCTCAGGAGCTCTGCCCCACACAGCTCCAGGGTGGGCAGGAGCCTCTGCATGGGGCTGCCATGATTCCCAAGGATCCCAGAACTCTGCCCTACATGGATCCTGGGTGGGAAGAGTTCCAGGGATCCCAGGAATTGCCCCACACAGTTCCTGAGTGGGAAGGAGCCTCTGGATGGGGCTGGGATGGTTCACAGGGATCCCAGGAATTCTGCCCCACAAAGTTCCTGAGTGGGAAGGAGCCTCTGGATGGGGCTAGGATGGTTCCTAAGGATCCCAGAACTCTGCCCCACACAGCTCCTGGGTGGGAAGAGTTCAGGGATCCATGGAGCTCTGCCCCACACAGATCCTCTGGATGGGGCTGGGATGGTTCCCAGGGATCCAGGGATCCCAGAACTCTGTCCCACACAACTCCTGAGTGGGAAGGAGCCTCTGGGTGGGGCTGGGATGGATCCCAGGGATCCCAGAATCTGTCCCACACAGCTCCTGGGTGGAAGGAGCCTTTGGATGGGGCTGGGATGGATCCCAGGGATCCCAGGAGCTCTGTCCCACACAGATCCAGGGTGGAAGGAGCCTCTGGATGGGGCTGGGATGGATCCCAAGGATCCATGGATCTCAGGAATTGCCCCCACAGCTCCTGGGTGGGCAGGGCCAGGTGGGTCCAGCTGCATCCCTGGACCCGGTGCAGAGCAGCCTTGGGGTGTCCCTGGCGGTGTCACACTGGTGTCCCTGTGGCACTGCCACTCTGGGTGCCAGCTGGGAGTGCTGGAGGGACCCAGCTGTGAGCTGAGTGGTCCCAGAGTGGTTGGGGACATTAAAGCTCAGCTCATTCCATGGCCAGGGACACCTTCCCGCTGTTCCAGTGGCCTTGGACGCTTCCAGGGATCCAGAGGCAGCCGCAGCCGCTCTGGGAATTCCATCCCTGCTGCCCCCACCCTCCCAGGGAACACTTCCTTCCCAATATTCCATCTCTCCCTGGCAGTTTGAAGCCATTCCCGCTTGTCCTGGCACTCCAAGCCCTTTTCTCTCTCCATCTTTTTGTCATCTCCCTAACCTTGGTCTTTTCCAGCCTCTTTTCCAGCCGTAATCCACTCTGGGCACAGGGAGGGTGAGGGATCCCTGCCACATCCCCTGGAGTGCCCAGGGACAGCTTTTGCCCCTCTGCATTCACAGAGGTGTCCCTGCAGCCCCCAGGGGACACACCCAGCCCTGTCCCCGTCTCCTGTGCCTGGTGGCAGTGGCTGCATCACTTTTTCCACAATTTTTCCATGCTTTTTCCACCCTTTTTCCATGCTTTTTCTCAGCCCCGTTGCTCCACTCCTGTGCTGCAGTGACAAAAACAAGCAGGTTTGGAGAGGGGTTTTGGCAACTTCCCCCCCGCCCTGCAGCCCACGAGGCTTCTGAAAATGAGGAACACGGGGCTGGCCCAGAGTGAGAGGGAACTGTGACCTGCTGGCCCTGCCACCTGCAGGGTCCCCAAACCCCTCTGTGGCCTGCAGGGTCCCCAACATCCTCTGTGACCTGCTGGCCCTGCCACCAGCAGGGTCCCCAACCCCCTCTGTGACCTGCAGGGTCCCCAACATCCCTCTGTGGCCTTGAGGGTCCCCAACCCCCTCTGTGACCTGCAGGGTCCCCAAACCCCTCTGTGACCTGCAGGGTCCCCAAACCCCTCTGTGACCTGCTGGCCCTGCCACCAGCAGGGTCCCCAACCCCCTCTGTGACCTGCAGGGTCCCCAACATCCTCTGTGACCTGCAGGGTCTCCAAATCCCTCTGTCACCTACAGGGTCCCCAAATCCCTCTGTGGCCTGCAGGGTCCCCAACCCCCTCTGTGACCTTCAGGTTCTCCAGCCTCTCTGTGACCTGCAGGGTCCCCAAGCCCCCGTGTGACCTGCTGTCCCTGCCACCTGCAGGGTCCCCAACCCTCTCTGTGACCTACAGGGTCCCCAAACCCCTCTGTGACCTGCAGGGTCCCCAACCCTCTCTGTGACCTGCAGGGTCCCCCAGCCCCTCTGGGACCTGCAGGGTCCCCAGATCCCTCTGTGACCTGCTGGCCCTGCCACCTGCAGGGTCCCCAACCCTCTCTGTGACCTGCAGGGTCCCCCAGCCCCTCTGGGACCTGCAGGGTCCCCAGATCCCTCTGTGACCTGCTGGCCCTGCCACCAGCAGGGTCCCCAACCCTCTCTGTGACCTTCAGGGTCCCCAAACCCCTCTGTGACCTGCAGGGTCCCCAAATCCCTCTGTGGCCTTCAGGGTCCCCCAGCCCCGCTGTTCTGCCCCCCAGCCTCATTGTCCCCTGTCCCCACGCAGCAGGGTGACAGCAGAGCCCGTCCCCAGGCTGGGGCACACACGGGGTGGCTTTGTGGGTGTGTGGCGAGGTGACAGCTCGGTGACATCGGAGCAAACCCTGGGCTCGGGGCTGCCGGGACCCAGCTGTGCCTGCCCGGGCTGGGGTCCCTTGTGCTCCCTCCGTGCCACCCCCGTGTCCCTCCCTGCCACCCCCGTGTCCCTCCCCACCCCACGGGGGTTTGAAAACGAAAAACGAGGAAGGAAGGAAGGAAGGAAGGGAAGGCTGGGCCGGCCCGGGGGCGAGCAGCAGAGCTGTTTTCACTTCTTTCTTCTCCTTTTCCTTTTGACCGCCCCTCGCTTGGGGCTCGGGGTGGGGGGACAGTCCCTGCCCTGTCCCCCCTCCTGTCCCCGGGGGTCCCCGCTCCTGCCTGCAGCTGCTGATTGATTTTTCCGCTCGTAAAACGGCCACGATCGACCGGGAAATAAAACACAGCAGGGAGTGGGGGGTTCTCAGCTGGGCAGGGGTGGCAGCAGGCGTGTGGCACTGGCAGGGGCTGCCACCTCCCCTGGGAGGGTAACGCGATCCCCCGGGGCTAAATCTGGAAAATGCCTGCGGGCAGCTTGGATTTCTCACCCACACCTGAGCCCGGGGACACCTGAGCCCGGGGACACCTGAGCCCGGGGACACCGCAGTGTGTCACCGACATCTTCCCAGGTGTTGTGTCCCTGCGGTGGCGCTGGCTCTGTCACCAGCGTTGCGGGGCAGCAGCCGATGTCCCCGCAGCGCTGTTGCTGAGCAGCCACCCCCGTGTCACCAGGGCTGTCACCGTGGGGCTGAGGGACACCTCGGGGTGCTGTGAAGCTCTGGAGGGGCTCAGGGAGAGCTGGAGCAGCTCTGGGGATCCTCCAGCTGGAGCCACCCCCGTTGTGCCATCCCGGGACGGCGGGTTCTGGCTGAAATAACACCCGCAGAGGGAAAGCGAGGCAGGGCCAGAAATAACCGCAGGGATGTTTGGAAGGGAGCTGCATTCCCTGGCCCCGGCCCCGCCGTGGGGCTGCGGGGTGCTGATGGAGCACGGCTGCAGCCTGCATGCCCTGTGTCCCTCGGGATAGGAAAAGCGGAGCTGGGATGTGGAGAGGGGCTGGGATCATCCAGATTTTCCTTCCCTTTCGACCCCTCCATCCCCTTCCCGACTGCTCCATCTCCCCCTCCAGGCCTCCCATCACTGTTGTGCCGCCCTGGGCATCAGGACGAGCCGGGGAAACCTCTCCTGGTTTTCCTGTCTCCCCACCCTTCTCTCCCTCCATGTGCCTCTCTCCCGCCTCTCCAGCTTTTTAAAAGGTTTCCCAGCTGTCCTCGAGGGGGAAAAAAGCCGGAGAACTGATTCTTGTGGCTGCTGCAGCCTCCAGGGACAAGGCTGGCTCGGGTTCTCCCAGCAGGGACCAGTCTGGGGCTCCCACTGGTGCTGGGATGGCTCTGCCTCAGAACCACTGGAACCAGGACCTCACAGGAATACCAGGACAGAGCTGCGGTTCCGTGTGCTCTTCTGGCTGTCCCCGTGGCTGGGATGTGTCCCCAGGGTGGGACGTGTGCCCCGTGTCCCCACCCCGTCCCGCTGCCGCCCTCCTGCCGGGGCTGACTCAGAGCGAAAGCAGAACTGCTCAGCATTTTGGGGGGCGGGGGGGGAGCCAAGCAGAACCAAAGGGGTTATTTTAAACCTGACCTAATTTCCCCCACCTCTCTCCTCACCAAGCCAAGCCCTGGCCACCCTTCCTCATCCTCATCCTCATCTTCTGCAGCTTTTGGCTCTCCCACCCCTCTTTTCTGTAAGGGGGCAGCTGGGGTGGGTCCTGCAGCCTGGGGCCAGCAGGGTGCAGTGGGTGCTGTGCTGTGGGTGGCCCTGGCACCCTTCCTGTGACACCCACGGGTGCCAGCCCTTCCTGAGGGAAAGCCTCTTGCCCTCCCCTTCATGTCTGGGGGTTGTGCATCCGCCGTGGGCCTCACCTGGGGCTTTCCCCCTAAATTCAGCCTTGGTTTGGGGTTGTGCATCTCCCATGGGCCTCACCTGGGGGTTTTCCCCTAAATTCAGCCTTGGTTTGGGGTTGTACATCCCCCCGTGGGTCTCACCTGGGGCTTTCCCCCTAAATTCAGCCTTGTTCCATCCTCTGGGGGCTCTCACTGGGGTCTTTTCCAGGGTTCTGCTGTTTCCCATCCCAAGTCCCCCCCGTATCCCCCTGCTCACACATCCCCCCTGAACGAAGCCCCAGCGGATCGCTGTCCCCGGCCCCGGGCTCCCATCCCCCTCGGGCCAGGCCACCGTGGCTAATTAATTCCCTTCCCCTCGCCGCTCAATAGCCGCTCTAGAGCTGTGGGATCGGCGCTGCCTTGATTGAATCTCCCCTCGGGGCAGCGCGTGGCTCCGGCTCCTGGGTGGCTGTCACCTCCTCCTCCGAGCTTGCCATTAACACCAAAACCCTCCGGATCCGTCTGAACTTGCAATTAAACACCAAAACCCTCCGGATCCGTCTGAACTTGCCATTAACACCAAAACCCTCCGGATCCGTCTGAACTTGCCATTAACACCAAAACCCTCCGGATCCGTGTAGTTCCCCCTTCTGTCCCTTTTCCCTTCTCCATCCCCGGGGATGCTCCGGCACCTCCCGCATCCCCGCCCCGCGTGGGAAAGCGGCCCCGCGGAGAGCCCCGGCGGCCGTGGGCGGGCCGGCTCCCGGTGCCCCGGCATCCCGCACCCTCCGCGGGCCGCCGTCCCCTTTGTCCGGGGGAACAAGGGCCGCTCTGTGCCGGGCGGGGGCCGCCGGGTCCCCCCCGTGCCCGCGCTGGCGTGCGGGCCCCGCACAGAGCTCGCCTTGTTCGCCCCGCGCCGGAGCCGCGCTTTGGCACGGGGGGCTCGGCCTGCCCCCGGCTCCTGGCACCCGCAGGCCTTTTCTTCCTGCTCTTCCCTCTGCTTTCTCTTTCCCTTTCGCTCCCGGGCTCGCTCGGGGCTCTGCGGTGGCTGCGGTGTTCGGGAAGTGGCTCTGGGGTGAGTGGCTCCATCGGGGTTCCCTTCCTGCCAGAATTCCCCCCCTCTCCTGCTCAATCCCAGCTCTGGCCGCCCTTCCCCATCCTCATCCTCGGCAGTTCCCCTTCTCCAGAGCTCCCGGGGTTGCTTTTTGACTTTCACACCTCTGTTTTGCAGGGGGGGTGTCTCACAGCCAGGCTGGGTGGTGGGACCAGAGAGAACCACCCAGCCACCCTGGGGCGCTCGGGGCTGCCCGTGCCTCAGTTTCCCCCGCAGTGCAAGGCTGTGACGTGCCGTGTCCTCCCTCCAGGGTGACCTCTGTGCCGGGCCGGTGGCCGCCAGCGCCGCGCCGTCGCCATGGCGTCCCGCATCGGGCTGCGCATGGAGCTGATGAAGCAGCAGGCGCAGCAGGAAGCGGAGCGGGAGCGGGTGCAGCAGCAGATGATGATGAGCTACATGCAGCAGCAGCGCATGCCCGTGGCCTCCAGCCCCGCCATCAACACCCCCGTCCACTTCCAGTCCCCGCCGCCCGTGCCCGGAGAGGTGCTCAAGGTACCGTGGTGTCCCCACCGTGTCCCCGTGTGTGGGGACAGCCCGCAGGGTCCCTGATGGGTTCTGTCCCCGCCGTGTCCCCGCGTGTGGGGACAGCCCGCAGGGTCCCTGATGGGTTCTGTCCCCGCCGTGTCCCCGGGTGTGGGGACAGCCCGCGGGGTCCCTGATGGGTTCTGTCCCCGCGTGTGGGGACAGCCCGCGGGGTCCCTGATGGGTTCTGTCCCCGCGTGTGGGGACAGCCCGCGGGGTCCCTGATGGGTTCTGTCCCCGCGTGTGGGGACAGCCCGCGGGGTCCCTGATGGGTTCTGTCCCCGCGTGTGGGGACAGCCCGCGGGGTCCCTGATGGGTTCTGTCCCCGGGTGTGGGGACAGCCCGCAGGGTTCCTGATGGGTTCTGTCCCCGCAGGTCCAGTCCTACCTGGAGAACCCCACCAGTTACCACCTGCAGAAGTCTCGGGATAAGAAGGTCCAGGCTTACCTGTCCGAGACCTACGGGAACAAGTTCGCCGCCCACGTCAGCCCCGCCAGCCACTCTCCCAAGCCGCCGCCGGCCGCGTCCCCCGGCGTGCGGCCCGGCCACGTGCTGTCCTCCTCGGCGGGCAACAGCGCGCCCAACAGCCCCATGGCCATGCTCAACATCGGCTCCAACCCCGAGCGGGAGGTGAGGGGGAGTCACCGCCCTGCTGGGGGTGCACGGGGTGCTGGGCAGGGCGGAGGAGCCCACCCATGGGTGCCTGTGGTTTTCCCTTGCAGTTCGATGAGGTCATCGATGACATCATGCGCCTGGATGACGTTTTGGGCTACATGAACCCCGAGGTGCACATGCCCAACACGGTGAGGGAGGGGTGACACAAGGGGGGGTCTCACAGCCCTGTCCTGGCAGGCAGGAGGTGGCACAGAGGGGACCTGGTGCGATGTCCCCGCAGCAGTGCCTTGGTGGCAGCCCAAGCCAGCCTTGTCCCCAGAGAGTGACACCCACGAGAATCAGTTCTCCAGCTTTTTTCCCCCTTGAGGATAGTTGGGAAGCCTTTTAAAAAGCTGGAGAGGCGGGATGGAGGCACAGGGAGGGACCAAGTGTGGGGAGATGGGAGAGCCAGGAGAGGTTTCCCTGCCAGGACCCTCCCCAGAGCAGCGCCGTGTCCCAGCTCAGACCCATGGGGCAGCTCGTGCCTCCCAGTGGGGTCCATCCTGCCCAGCCCTGCTCAGATGTGATTCCCCTGCCCTATTTTCCATGTTGGCCATGGCAGGGGATCAGCTGTGCCCTTTGAGGTCCTGTTTTCCGTTCTGCTCTGGTGAAAACCGCTTTAAGGACCTGGGAGGACAATCCCACCTGCCCGGGCTGTGCACTGCCATCCCCGCTGGGCGTGACCCCGGTCCCCAGCCCTGCCCGGGGCTGACCCCGCTGTCCCTCTGTCCCCTCCAGCTGCCCATGTCCAGCAGTCACATGAACGTCTACAGCGGGGACCCGCAGGTGACAGCGTCACTCGTCGGTGTCACCAGCAGCTCCTGCCCCGCCGACCTCACCCAGAAGAGAGAACTCACGGGTACGGTGACAAAAAGGGGGCTGTGCTGTCCCCGTGGGGTGCCCGGGGACGCTGGGGGGTGACGTGCAGCCTTGTCCCCTGTGGGTGACACCGTGGGTCTCTTGCAGATGCCGAGAGCCGAGCCCTGGCCAAGGAGCGCCAGAAGAAAGACAATCACAACCTGAGTGAGTTCAGCTCTGCCTTCCCTGTCCTGACAGCCTTTCCCCTTTCCTCTTCATCCTCATTCCTGTTTTCTCTGAGCTGGGTCCCCTTTCCCATCCCAGCTGACCCTCAGGACAGACCCCCCTGGGCCCCTCCTTCCGTGCAAAACGGGTGCAGGAGCACCCCAGGGCCCTCCCTGAGGGGAGGGGAGACCTGCCGGGCCAGGGATGGGGCAGGGGGGGCTCATGCTGAGCTCCACAATTCCAGAGGGTGTGGCTGGGGAATGACAGAGGGATGTGGGACAAGAGGGACATGAGGGACAAGAGGGACTTGAGGGACATGAGGGACATGAGGGACATGTGGGACATGGGGGAGATGTTGGACTTGTGGAACATGTGGGACATGAGGGACATGAGGGACAAGAGGGACATGAAGGATATGAGAGACATGAGGGACATGAGGGACACGTGGGACATGAGGGACATGTGGGACATGTGGGACAAGAGAGACATGTGAGACATGAGAGATGTGGGACATGAGGGACATATGGAATGTGAGGGACATGAGGGACATGGGGGACATGAGGGATGTGATGAGAGACATGAGAAACATGAGGGACCTGTGGGACAAGAGGGACACGTGGGATGTGATGAGAGACATGAGGGACATGAGGGACGTGATGAGGGACATGTGGGACATGAGGGACATGGGAGACATGAGGGACCTATGGGACAAGAGGGATGTGATGAGGGACATGAGGGACATGTGGGACACGTGGGACATGAGGGACATGAGGGATGTGATGAGGGACACATGGGACACGAGGGACATGTGGCAGGGACACAGATCCTTCCCTGCTCTTGCCCCCTCCTCACCCCATCCCTCTCTGCCCTGCAGTCGAGCGGCGCCGCAGGTTCAACATCAACGACCGCATCAAGGAGCTGGGAATGCTGATCCCCAAAGCCAACGACCTGTACGTACCCAGCCCTGCAGCCCTGGGGCTCGGGGGCTTCCTGCTGCTGCAGGAGGGCTTTTCTCCAGGAAAAACAACACCCACCGTGCAGTCTGATACATAAAAAACCCCACTGCAACATGAGAAAAAGATTGAAGAGAAAAACAGAAATAGATTTTTGAGTAGAATCATTCATACCTTTGAGTTAAATTATGTTTTAGTAGTCGGTCAGTGTTAAGGTTGATTTCTGTGAGGTTTAGTTTAAGTGTAAGCTAAATATTGCTCAGTTAGATTGTGTTATTTTGAGTTCAGTTGAGTTTGAGCCTCCAGGCCCATCTGATTTTCCCTCCTGGGTGACAGGGACGTGCGCTGGAACAAAGGGACAATCCTGAAGGCGTCCGTGGATTACATCAAGAGGATGCAGAAGGACCTGCAGAGGTCCCGGGACCTGGAGAATCACTCGCGGCGCCTGGAGATGACCAACAAGCAGCTGCTGCTGCGCATCCAGGTGAGCTCCCCCGGGCCCTGCCCTGCCCCTGCTCCACCCCAGCCCCTCCAGCCCCTCACCCTGCCCTGCCCAGGCCGTGCCCAGGGCGGCTCCTGCCCTTTTTTTATGGCTGGGAAGTCACCAGGAGCAAAGTCCCGGTGTCTGAGGCTCACTGCAGTGTGCTGAGCTTGGCGTGGATCACCATGGATCTTCCAGGGCCTCCTTCCCTGGGAGTTTCTCCATCCCTGCCACCTCCATAAACGTCCCCGAGTGCCACAGCCCCGCCGTGTCCCCCTTGGCAGGAGCTGGAGATGCAGGCACGCGTCCACGGGCTGCCCACCTCCTCTCCCTCGGGCGTCAACGTGGCCGAGCTGGCTCAGCAGGCGGTCAAGCAAGAGGCCGGAGGGGACGAGGGGGGCCTGGAGCCGCTGCTGCCGTCCCTGGACCCCGAATCGCAGCCGCCGCCCGCGCCGCCCGCGCCGCCGCAGTCCCCCTACCACCAGCTGGACTTCAGCCACAGCCTGAGCTTCGACGACGGCTCCCAGGGCTTCCCGGACAGCCTGGAGCCCGGCCACGGCTCCTCCTTCCCGGCGCTGTCCAAGAAGGAGCTGGACTTGATGTTGATGCAGGACACGATGCTGCCGCTGGCCGCTGACCCCTTGTTCTCGGCCGTGTCCCCCGAGGCCTCCAAGGCCAGCAGTCGCCGCAGCAGCTTCAGCATGGAGGACGCGGACATGCTGTGACAGGGACCCCGGGGCAGGGGCTGGGCGAGCCCCAGGACGCTCCTGGCAGCAGGAGGAGCCCGTCCTGCCACGCACTTGAATCTTCCCAGGAGTTCCTTTCTCTATGCAACGGGGGCTCGGGGTGGGTTCTTCCAGGGATGGACCTTCCCGGCTTTGCCGTGCCGCCGGTCTGACTGCAGGTTCCACAGCCTGGGAGCGAGGTCTGGGCTGATTTTTGCCTTTCAGCAGAACCCCCCTGGCCCCGGGGCTTTCCCCGGGGTGGTGCCTCGGAGCCTCGAGCCGCCGGGAGCTTCGTGTCCGCTTTGGTGTCTCCTCGCCTTGCTCTGGGATCCTTTGTCCCCAGCCCCTGGAGCCTGCCCCAGCCCCTGGATGCTTCCCAGTCCATCCAGTTCCTCCTTTCCGGGAGCAGCCGCTGCCTCTGGGGTCACAGGAGGGTGACGAGGTGTTAATTAGTGCGTGTTCGTTAATAGGGCGTCACTGGGGGTGTTGTCTGCAGGTGGGTGCCGATGGAATCTGGAATGGGGGGGGTTCGATGCTCCACCAACCCCCTGCTGTCCCCCCCAGCCTTGTGGGGCAGCAGCCGCCACCCCAAAACCTCTGGGCAAGGCTGCCAGGTGACCCTGAGCATCCTCGAGGTGGCCCTGAGCTCCTCGAGGTGGCCCTGACCTCCTCGAGGTGGCCCTGACCTCCTCAAGGTGTCCCTGACCTCCTCGAGGTGGCCCTGACCTCCTCGAGGTGGCCCTGACCTCCTTGAGATGGCCCTGAGCCTCCTCGAGGTGACTCTGAGCCTTCTCAAGGTGTCCCTGACCTCCTCGAGGTGGCCCTGAACATCCTTGAGATGGCCCTGAGCCTCCTCGAGGTGGCCCTGAGCCTCCTTGAGGTGTCCCTGAGCCTCCTCGAGGTGACCCTGAGCCTCCTCGAGGTGGCCCTGAGCATCCTTGAAGTGACCCTGAGCCTCCTGGAGGTGTCCCTGACCTCCTCGAGGTGGCTCTGAGCCTCCTTGAGGTGACCCTGACCTCCTGGAGGTGTCCCTGAGCCTCCTGGAGGTGTCCCTGACCTCCTGGAGGTGTCCCCAGTGTCCCTGCCCCGTGCCCCGAGCCCCGGCTCTTTCCTGGGAGGATAAAAGGCTTTCACACTCCTTTTTTGGGGGATACTTGCTGAAAGTCCTGCCCCACGTGAGGGTTTGTGCTGTGAGCAGGGAATGGTCTGTGCCAGCTTGGAATCTGGGGGTGGCTTCTCTTCCCAGTGCCACCAGTTTGGTGCCCAGCTCTGCACTGGGGAGCTGCTTTGGGTTCTGCCTCAGGTCCTGAATCCCCAAGGGGCTGGGAGGGGCAGGGGGACGCTGATCACAGGGAAAATCCTGGGATCAATCCAGGGATTGATGAAGGGAGAGGAGAGGAGAGGGGAGCCCCCGGTGATTGTCCCCCCCGGGCCGGGGGTGGGGGTCACTCTGTGTCCCCCATCCCTGACCTGGGTGTCCTGGGGGGGACACAGGGGCTGGATTTGGGATTGAGGTGATGGAGAGGGCCCGGTGGGATGTGAGGGTGCGGGGAAGTGAGGAAGGTGAGGAGGAAGAAGGGAGGAGGAGGAGGTGGAGTAGGGAGGGACCTGAGGGGACACTGGGTGACCAGAGAGGGGCTCCAGGAGCTCACCTGGAGAGGAGAAAGATCCAGAGGAGACCCCAGAGCCCCTCCCAGGGCCTGGAGGAGCTCCAGGAGCTCACCTGGAGAGGAAAAAGGTCCAGGAGACCCCAGAGCCCCTCCCAGGGCTTTGAGGGGCTCCAGGAGCTCACCTGGAGAGGAGAAAGGTCCAGCAGACCCCAGAGCCCGTCCCAGGGCCTTGAGGAGCTCCAGGAGCTCACCTGGAGAGGAGAAAGGTCCAGGAGACCTCGGAGCCCCTCCGGGACCTCAGGGGGCTCCGGGAGCTCACCTGGAGAGGAAAAAGATCCAGAGGAGACCTCAGCCTCTCCCAGGACCTGGAGGGGCTCCAGGAGCTCACCTGGAGAGGAAAAAGGTTCAGAGGAGACCCCAGAGCCTCTCCCAGGGCTTTGAGGGGCTCCAGGAGCTCACCTGGAGAAGAGAAAATTCCAGAGGAGACCCCAGAGCCTCTCCCAGGGCCTCGGGGGGCTCTGAGCTGCAGCTCTGGGGGCGTTCACAGGAGGCCTTGGCACCCTTGGTGTGCTGCCATCAGTGCCTGGAGAGGGAATTGTCCCCACCAGGGTCACCCCTGGCCGTGCTGGGGACCCGTGGCCGTGGGAGAGGCGCGGATCTGAGCCCTGCAGAGGGGCTGGCAGGGCAGGGGCACAAAATCCCACGGGAAATTGGGATTATTGTGGCTTTAGGGTGTCCTTGCGCACCCCTGGCCACTGCTCAGCACGATTTGTCTCCCCTGGCTGTGAGTAAACAGTTATGGATTAAAATTACTTTTTGTTTTTTTGGTTTTTTTAAAATCTTTTTGGGAATTTTGTTTGTTTTTTCCTTTTTTTTTTTTTTTAATGCACTGTGCTCTGATTAAAAAATTTTACTACTGTTTTATAAATAAATGTATAAAAGGATGAACTGGAATGGAAGAAGAATCATTAAAAATATATTTATTTACGACATCCTGGAGCGTGGCAGCTTCTTCTTTGTCCTGGATCAGCCTCACCTCTTCTGGGTGCTGGGACTCCTGGTCCAGGTGGGTTTTGGGGATTCTCCTGACCAGTGGAAGGGGGAAAAAAAAAATAAAAATTTACTTTTTAAGTGTTCTGCTGAGCCTGTGCCTGGCAAAACTTATCCCAAGCCACGTCTGCAGCCCCCAGCCACGTGCCAGCTTCCCACTCCCCTCGGTGCTGGTGTTAAACACACACAGGAGGGGGAAAAAAGCAAGGAAATCCACCTTAAATTAGACTTCCCAAGCTGGAAAATCACAGGGGCTTATCTGGGAAACTTTATTAAAAGGAGAAGGAGGGGAAAAAAGAGCGAGAAGAGGCTGAAGGTGGCAGGAGGGGCGAGGAGCGAGTGGTTCCAGACACTTCAGAGAGAAAAAAAATTAAAAAAAAAATTAAAAAAAAAATCCCTGATTTGATTTATCAGGGGAGTGTGAACACTAAATAGAGAACAACGCCTGAAGTGTGAATTATTTCCTATATTAACACAGAGAAAAACTGATAGCCTTTTCATGTCAGGAGAATAGCGGGCGGGGAGGGAGGGGAGCCAATGACATTGTTCAGCCCGGCCTCGGCTCACTCTTTATCAGACTGAGATCAAAATTTATTCCCAGGATGAGGCCTGCGGCCCGGCTGAGGCCCTAGAGATTTTTAAGGGCCTAATTAAGAAAACAGGATGAAAATGGCGAAATAAGAGGGCAATTTACTTCTCGCGGAATAGGGAGATCAAATCAACTTATGAGCAATTAATGTGCACAAGGAGAGAATAAAGGGATGCCGGGATGTGGGAGAGGGGCCTCATTTTAATGACATGCTCTGGTGTTGGCGTAGAGGATTATTCTGAAGGTCAGATGGAGATTGAAACGACCTTGCAGATTCTTAACCCTCCTTCCAATTAACAGAACCAACTCAGAAATGCAAAAGAGCTCCTGGCTCGGAGCGCTGTCATCGCTTTATGTGTGCGGGGAGGGGGAAAAATCAAATTGTAAGGGGGAGAGAGAGGATGGAGAGGGGGAAAAATCAAATTGTAAAGAGGAGAGAGAGGATGGAGAGGGGAAAAATCAAATTTTAAAGGGGAGAGAGAGGATGGAGAGGGCTTTCCTGGGCTTGCAGGGCCGGGGATGGAGAGGAGGCTCCGAGTGAGAGTGTGGGAGGCACCCATGGAAAACCGAACTGGGCAGGGCTGGGAGGGGGAGACACGGGAGGGAGAGGGGCTGGGATGGGGGAGAGAGGGTACAGGGCTCTGCCTGCGGACTGGGACGGGCTGGGGTGGACTGGGAGGGAATGGGATGGGCTGGGAGGGACTGGGATGGACTGGGATGGACTGGGATGGACTGGGATGGGCTGGGAGGGACTGGGGTGGAATGGGATGGGCTGAGATGCACTGGGATGCACTGGGATGGACTGGGAGGGACTGGGATGAATGGGATGGACTGGGATGGACTGGGATGGACTGGGAGGGACTGGGATGGACTGGGATGGAATGGGATGGACTGGGATGGAATGGGAGGGACTGGGGTGGAATGGGATGGATGGGATGGACTGGGATGGACTGGGATGGACTGAGATGGACTGGGACGGACTGGGATAGGCTGGGACAGACTGGGACGGGCTAGGATGAACTGAGACAGACTGGGATGGACTGGGATGGACTGGGACAGACTGGGATTCCCTGGGATTCACTGGGATTCCCTGGGACTCCCTGGGATTCCCTGGGATTCACTGGGATTCCCTGGGATGGACTGGGATTCACTGGGATTCACTGGGATTCCCTGGGATGGACTGGGATTCACTGGGATTCACTGGGATGGACTGGGATGGACTGGGATGGATTGGGACGGACTGGGAGGGCCTGGGATTCCCTGGGATTCCCTGAGATTCCCTGGGATTCCCTGGGATTCCCTGGGACTCCCTGGGATTCACTGGGATGGGATGGGAGGGACTGGGATGGACTGGGATGGACTGGGATTCCCTGGGATTCACTGGGATTCACTGGGATTCACTGAGATTCACTGGGATTCACTGGTATTCCCTGGGATGCACTGGGATTCACTGGGATGGGTCGCAGCAGGGGTGGCCCCGCAGCGGGACGGAGGTGCCTCTGTCCCACCGCCCGCTCCCGCTGCCCGCGGGGCTTTTCCCAATTTCGGGAAATGCTGTTCCCGCGGGAAGGAGGAGCCGTGGGGACCCCGGGAGCGCCGTGGGGACCGCGGGCGGGCCGGGGGTGGCCGGGGCGGCGGGACCCCGGCGAGGCTGCAGCGGGGCCGAGCAGCCACAAGAGAGAGCCCGAAGGTTGCGCAGAGCCGGGGCTGCGAGGGATGCGCGGCTCCCGACGCTCGGGAACGGGAACAGCGGGGCTCCCGGCGCTCGGGAACGGGAACAGCGGCGCTCCCGGGGCTCGGGAACGGGAACAGCGGGGCTCCCGGGGCTCGGGAACGGGAACAGCGCGGCTCCCGGGGCTCGGGAACAGCGGGGCTCCCCGGGCTCGGGAACGGGAACAGCGGGGCTCCCGGGGCTCGGGAACGGGAACAGCGCGGCTCCCGGGGCTCGGGAACGGGAACAGCGCGGCTCCCCGGGCTCGGGAACGGGAACAGCGGGGCTCCCCGGGCTCGGGAACGGGAACAGCGCGGCTCCCGGGGCTCGGGAACGGGAACAGCGGGGCTCCCCGGGCTCGGGAACGGGAACAGCGGCGCTCCCCGGGCTGGGGGGCTCCGGGTCCTGCCCACGGCCGTCCTGAACACTTTGGGGGCTCTCGGCCCCCCCAAAGCCATCGAGGCCCGCCTGCGGAGCTGCCGCCAGCCCTGGGGCCCGGCAGGAGCTGGAGCGAACCCAGAGCAGGCACCAGGATGCTCCGAGGGCTGGAGCCGCTCCGGAGCTGGGCTGGGACACCTGGGGGGGTCACCTGGAGGGGAGAAAGCTCCAGGGAGAGCTCCGAGCTTAAAGGGGCTCCAGGAGAGCTGGGGAGGGACTGGGGCAAGGGATGGAGGGACAGGGCACAGGGAATGGGTTCCACTGGCAGAGGGCAGGGATGGATGGGAGATTGGGAATTGGGAATTGGGAATTGGGAATTGGGAATTGGGAATTCCTCCCTGTGAGGGTGGGCAGCCCTGGCACAGGGTGCCCAGAGCAGCCCCTGGACCCCTGGCAGTGCCCAAGGCCAGGCTGGAGCACCCTGGGGTGGCGGGAGGTGTCCCTGCCATGGAGGGGTGGCACTGGCTGAGCTTTATGGTCACCTCCAACCCATTTTAGGATTCTGCGTGGGGACTGCACACAAACCCCAGCTCTCCCGGCAGCTGGTGCTGGAATTCGCTGGGAATTTGCTGCTCTGACACCTCCCCAGGCAGGGGCAGGGGGTATGGCAGCCCCTGTGCTGCTCCAGGTGACAGCTGTGGGATCTGGGTTTAGTTCTGTCATTTTGTGCTCAGACTGGAACCAGAAATCCATGGAAAGGGAGCTGGGACCTCCCAGCACCGGCCTTTGGATGTGTATCCAACCCCTTCACAAGTGCTTGTGGCAAGTTGTTTCTCCAGCCCCCTCACAAATCCTCACTTCCAGTTGTTTCCCAAATCCCAGAGAATTTTTTGCAGGAACTTTTCTTGGGAAGGGGAAAAAAATGTTTAATAGAGGACAGGCTTGATCCTGAAGGAAGAAGGAATGAGCACGAGCCAAGCCACCCCTCAGCACCTCCGGAGATGTGTGGCTGAGCAGGATGGAGGGCAGAGGAGAGGGAAAATCGAGGGGTTTCACCCCAAATCTTGGACTCCCTGAACTCATCCCCAGCGGCCCCGTGGCACCCCTGGCACCCCTGAGACCTGGAGCCGCTCCCTGCCTCAGCTCTGGCTGGGTTTTCCCTCTCCCACCCTCTCCCCTCATTTCCCACCCGGCTCCCTCCGAGCCCTTCCTGCCATTTCAGCCGCTCCTGCTGCTCCCTCCCCACCTGAAGCCCAAACCCCGGGCCCAAGGCCTCTCCCGGGGCTGTTGTGGGATGAGGTCAGCAGGAAGGGATGGATTTTCCAGGAGGAACATCCACACAGCTGCCTCGGCTCCCAGAAACCAGAGCAAGGAAACCTCTGCAATAAAGAGAGGCTGGAAAACCTCTGATGCCTGTCCAGACATTTATTCCAAAGAGAAGGGGCTCGGTGGGTGCCTGGCTGGGAAAGGTCTCTCCCTGCCTGTGTCTGCCCTTTTTCCAGCAGCAGCTTTTGAAGGCTGCAGGACTGGGGAGCCCTTGGGGGAGCTCCTGGTGTAAGGGGGAGCCCCAATTTTTTTGGGGAGCCCCAATTTTTTTGGGGAGCCCCAATTTTTTGGGGGGAGCCCTCGCTGCTGGTGTAAGGACTAGGAGGATTTCTGGAAGTGGCTGTAAACCAAAGAACTGCAGGGTTTATTGATGGTGGAGCTGGGAAGAGGGCATGGATGTGCTGGGGGAAAAAAAACCCTGGGAGGGGGAATTGAGGTGCAGGTGGAAGGTTCCTGCCTCAGTTTCCTCAGCACCCAGGTGAGGGTGACACAGGGTGGCACAGGGAAGGGACCTGGACCTTTCCCATGGGATTCAAACTCCCTCAATGAGCAGAACCCCTGGGCTGCCCCTGTGTGTGTCAGACCCAGGTGGGGCCGTCCCGAGGTGCTGGAGAGGCTCAGTCCTGCCTCCCCCTCAGACCTGCAGGAATCTGCACCCCCAAATCTCCTCTGGAGCCACCAGGCCTGGCAGGGCTGGGATCTGTGCCAGGGCAGCTCTGGCTCCACAGCCTCCCCAGCCCAGCTGGATTTTCCGTGCCTGCCGCTGGAATTCCAGCCCTGCACGCTGGAGCAGCTCCTGGCTGGGTGTTGGAGCACGGAGCTCCGGCTCTGCCACCAGGAGAGGGGACAGCGAGCACCCGGCGTGGCCCAGGGGACAGCAGGGCAGGGGCTCAGGGGGTGTGGGACCCCAAGGACAGCCAGGGACTCCATTGTCCCGGTGTTTGCAAATCCCGCCGGGAATTCGCTCCTCTGGCACTCGCCGTGCCTCAGGGACACCCAAAGAGGTTTTATAGGACATGCAGAGACCCCTGCAGCCAGCAGGCTGCACCCCAAATCCTGGCAGTGTGCCTGCGACCCTGAATCCCAATCCTGGGATTTTCCTCCCAGCTGGATGACCCCAGGAATGTGGGATTCCTCACCTTGAACCCCCTCAAGCTGCACCCCAAATCCTGGGAGCCTGAATCCCAATCCTGGGATTTTCCTCCCAGTTGGGAATGTGGGATTCCTCATCCTGACCCCCCTCAGGCTGCACCCCAAATACCCAAATCCTGGCAGTCTGCTCCCTCTGCCTGGGACCCTGAATCCCCATCTCTGGATTTTCCTCCCAGCTGGAAATGTGGGATTCCTCACCTTGAACCCCTTCTCGCTGCACCCCAAATCCCCAAATCCTGGCAATCTTCTTCCTCTGCCTGGGACCCTGAATCCCCATCCCTGGATTTTCCTCCCAGCTGGAAATGTGGGATTCCTCACCCTCAGGGCCCTGCTCTGCGTTTGTCCCTCTCCCACGCCACCGTGGAGTTCTTTTCCCCTCTTTCCCCCCAGTGCTCTGGAGCTGGTTTAATCAGCTCGGAGTTTTCATTTCATGCCTTCCTCTCTCTCCTTTTTTTGAGGGGGCAGTGAAATTTATACAATATTTAAGCAGCACAGTGGAGTCCTGGAAGATATTATTAATGTAAAAGGGACAGGCTGGAAATGCACTTGAACCTGGTTACAATTAGAGGGTGATTTTTCTAAAGGTCAATGAATTCAGATAATATCCACAGGGGGGAAAAGAAATTTAATACCTTTTTAGTGAATTAATTAATTATAATATTATATCAGCTTGGGGTTCTTTTCCAGAATGATTAAGGGAACGATCTGTCTTCGGAGAGGCTGGGGGAAGTCAGCGAGAGAAGGAGAGACTGACAGAGGGAAAGGAGCGAGGGGGAGACTTTAATGGGAGAATAATGGAGCCTTTTCTTCCCTTTAAAAACTTGCTGGATTTCCAGGCCACACGATCCCTGCCTGCCAGGTGCAGACCCTTCCTTTCCAGCCTCCTTCTGCAGGGATTATTCTGAGTTTTCACCTTTCCAAAGCAGCTCTGGACACTTTTAGCATCTCCAAGATTGAACGTGGTGCCAGCTCCATCCCTGGTGCCACCAGCACCGTGCCCGGGGCTGGCACAGCGGGGTTGTGGCCACCTGGGGGGACACAGAGTCCCCAGCAGCCACCAAAAGCCGTGGCCTTGGCTTTGCTCCAGCCTGGGGGAGCGCTGAGGCCCCAGCCCTCAGCGGTGTTGGTTTATCCGCAGCCCGAGCCCAGGCTGGAATTTACACTCTCTGCTAATCCAGCCGGCCCCAGAAATTAATTACGGCCTTGTACATTAAAAATTAACATAACCTTTCTGGATATATGTTCTTATGGCGCAGGAGTGGGCCAGAGTCCCTCGGCTGCCTGTAATTGGAGCTGCTTTGCTTCTAATTCTTCTCCCCCTCCCCGCCCTGTTTTTCAGAGATGTGGACATTTGAACTCATTAATCACCAGCCTGGTAGCTGGTAAAGTTTAAGGGGTTTGTAATTGCCTCTGCTGCTGGCAGAGTTTGCAGGGAAGGGGGAGATGGGGGAGTCTCCTCTCACCTTCCTTGGGGAGGTTTAAAGCAGCACCCACGGGCTGGGGTGGGCTGGGGTGGGCTGGGCCCCCCCAAAACTCAGCAGGGAGGGTCTCGGGGCTTGGCTGGAGGAGGGATGGGCTGGAAAAGGCTTTTGCAGAAGTTGTTCTGCCGTTCCAGGAGCTACTTTTACACTAAAATAAAAGCAGTTTTTCTTTTTTTCTTTTTTTTTTTTTTTTTGGGGTGGGAATTACAGCTCGCCCTTCTGCTGAGCTCCCAGCAGCAGAGATCCCAGTCCAGCACGGGGGATGGATCCGGAGCTGGACGGTTTGGGGGTGCCCCAGGGTCTGGGGGTGCCGTGGCTGCTCTCACCCAGGAGTGGGTGATGGGATTGGCATTGCCAGGGGTGGTTCCTGCATCCTGAACCCAAACGTGTCACGGGCACCCAGAGCCTCTTCCTGCAGGGATTTGCTCTCTGCTGCTGCAGCATCACAGCCCTGGGCTCCTGCCCCTCTGGGATCCACCTCTTCCCAAAAAAATCCACCCAGTGCCCAGCCCTGGGTGGTGGAATCGTTGGGTGGTTTGGGTTTGAAGGGATCCCATCCCATCCCATCCCATCCCATCCCATCCCATCCCATCCCATCCCATCCCATCCCATCCCATCCCATCCCATCCCATCCCATCCCATCCCATCCCATCCCATCCCATCCCATCACATCCCATCCCATCCCATCCCAGCGTGGCCTTGGGCCCTTCCAGGGATGGAGCTCAGGGGATCCCAATCCTGAGGAAGGGGATTTGGAAGGGCCAGGCTGTGGTGCCCCAAAATTCGGCAGTGCCCCCATCCTCCTGCTCCTCCCAGGAG
This sequence comes from Prinia subflava, assembly GCF_021018805.1. Taxonomy (NCBI): domain Eukaryota; kingdom Metazoa; phylum Chordata; class Aves; order Passeriformes; family Cisticolidae; genus Prinia; species Prinia subflava. Next base: position 2,991,949 of record NC_086269.1, read on the forward strand.
ATCTTCATCCCCCAGCGCTCATCCCTCCTCCTCCTCCACTGCTTCCAAGAGGATCGAGAACTTCCCAGGCCTCATCTCCTTTTCCCTCCTTCCCCATCTCCCCTCAAAACCTCACCATCTTTTTATCAAACCAACCCTTTCATTCCTCCTTCCTCCCCCTCCAACCCCACCACCTCCACCTCCCTCAGCCAGCGAGAGAGAGAGAGAGAGAGAGAGAGCGCCAGCTCCTCTCCCATTGTGCTATCTTTGGGCCCTAAATTAAAATTTATGACATCTTGAAATGAGCAGTGAGGGTAATTTTGCTTCTGAGCGAAGATGCTAATGAGCCCCCTTAATGGCGTGAATAAGGAGTTGACGGGTCGTGTGTCACTTTGCGCAGCCCGTGCTGGTGGTGTAATGGCCGCAGTAAGTGTCTGTAATTATACCCTGTCTCGCTCTATTTTGGCAGCCGTTGTGGGAGAGCAGCGGCTCAGCCGCGGCCAAGGCAGGGGGGAGGGAAAAAAAAAAGGGAAAACGGGGGAAAAAAATCCCGGTCCCTCCTGGGTGTCCTCTGTGCTCCTCATCCCTTCCTTGTGCCTCCTGGCTTTGCCAGGTTTGGCTCCAGGTGTGATGGTTTGGAATGTTTGAGGATGAGCTGCTCCATGAAAGACAGGGGAGAAAAAGGGAAAATGGGGAAAAAAAAATCTCAGCCCCTCCTGGGCATCATCTATTCCCCCTGGACTCCTTGTCCTTCTGTCGGTGTGACTCTGGCTTTGCCAGGTTTGGCTCAAGTTGTGATGGCTGTGGTTGTTTGAGGATGAGCTGCTCCATCCAGGGCAGTGGGGAAAAAGGGAAAAAGGGAAAAAGGGAAAAAGGGAAAAAGGGAAAAAGGGAAAAAAATCCCGTCCCCTCCTGGGTGTCCTCTGTGTCCCCCGGACTCTTCGTCCCCTCCTTGTGACTCCTGGTTTGGTGACAGCCAGGTTTGGCTCCAGGTGTGATGGTTTCGGCTATTTAGGATGAGCTGTTCCATGAAAGACAGGGGAGAAAAAGGGAAAATGGGGAAGGGGAAAAAGGAAAAAATGGGGAAAAAAATCCCAGCCCCTCCTGGGTGTCCTCTGTGCTGGCCGGACTCCTCGTCCCCTCCTTGTGACTCTGACTTTGCCAGGTTTGGCTCCAGGTGTGATGGTTGTGGCTATTTAGGATGAGCTGCTCCATACGGGGAAAAAGGGAAAAAGGAAAAAAGGGGCAAAGGAAAAAAGAAAAAAAGGAAAAAAAGGAAAAAGGAAAAAAAGGAAAAAGGAAAAAAAGGAAAAAGGAAAAAAAAAGGAAATGGGAAAGAATCCCAGCCCCTCCTGGGTGTCCTCTATGCCCCCCAGACTCTTCATCCCCTCCTTGCAACTCCTGGCTTTGCCAGGTTTGGCTCCTGTGGGATGGCTGTGGCTGTTTGAGGATGAGCTGCTCCATCCAGGGCAGGGGGGAAAAAGGGAAAAAGGGAAAAAGGGAAAAGAATCCCGGCCCCTCCTGGGTGTCCTCTGTGCTGGCCGGACTCCTCGTCCCCTCCTTGTGACTCTGGCTTTGCCAGGTTTGGCTCCAGGTGTGATGGTTTGGAATGTTTGAGGATGAGCTGCTCCATCCAAGACAGTGGGGAAAAAGGAAAAAATGGGGAAAAAGGAAAAAATGGGGAAAAAGGAAAAAAAGAAAAAGGGAGAAAGGGAAAAAGGGAAAAAGGGAAAAAGGGAAAAAATCCCAGCCCCTCCTGGGTGTCCTCTATGCCCCCCAGACTCTTCATCCCCTCCTTGCGACTCTGGCTTTGCCAGGTTTGGCTCCTGTGTGATGGTTGTGGCTGTTTGAGGATGAGCTGCTCCATCCAGGGCAGGGGAGAAAAAGGGAAAATGGGGAAAAAGGGAAAAAAGGAAAAAGGGAGAAAGGGAAAAAGGGAAAAAGGGAAAAAGGGAAAAAGGGAAAAAGGGAAAAAGGGAAAAAAATCCCAGCCACTCCTGGGTGTCCTCTGTGCCCCCCAGACTCTTCATCCCCTCCTTGCGACTCTGGCTTTGCCAGGTTTGGCTCCTGTGGGATGGTTTTGGCTGTTTGGGATGAGCTGCTCCACCCAGGGCAGGGGATGTCCCCTTGTCCTTATTCCCAGGAAGCAGCTCCGTGCCAGGCCAAGGGACCAGCCTGGAGCATCCCTGGGGGATGGAGCATCCCTGGGGGATGGAGCTCTCCAAACTTCTTCGAGGCCAAAACCCTCCCAGCCGACGCTTGAGTTGTTATTTTCCTGTGAATTTTTGCCCGGGAAGGGGTGGGATGGTTGGGGAAGGTGCTGAAGGTGTTTGTGGGATGATGGGGATTTCGGACGTGCGTGGATTTTCTCTGGGATTGCTTGAGGCAACAACCTGGTCCCAAACCAAGCCCAAAACCTGAATAAAATGAATTTATACCCAAATTAAGTGGCAAAGAGCTCCCAGAGCGAGCCAGGCTGCTTTTCCCACGCTGGCTCTGCAGGAGTGTGTTCCTGGATTTACACACGGATCATTCCCGGGGGTTTTCTGGAGGAGAACACAGCAGCAGCTCCCGGAGCCACCATGGGATGATGGAACAGCTCCCAGGGAATGTGGAGCTCTTGTCCCATCCCGTGGCACGTCCAAACTGCTCCCTGCAAAAATCCCAAAAATCCCAAAATTCTCCTTGGAAAATCTCAACCTCTGGCCCTACTCTGTCCCCGGGCTCGCAGGGGGCGATTCACAGACTGCCGAGGCTCCCTTGGCGTGGCTGAGGAGGTGGATTTTGGTTTTTGTGTCCCTTGAAGCCTCGATGGAGGTGGATTTTGGTTTTTGCATCCCTTGAAGCCTCAATGGAGGTGGATTTTGGTTTTTGTGTCCCTGGGAGCCTCCAGAGCCCTCCCTGTATTTCATCCTTTCCTCCTCCTGCCTCAGCCCACACCATTCCCAACATGAGGAATTCCTGGGGGATCCCGAGGGGCACGGGCAGGGACCAGGGGAGGATTTTCCCTGCGCTGCTGTGGGGTTGGGGTGGTTGTTATTCCCCTCCTCCCTTCTCTGCCTGTGCTTCCCAAGGATTTTTGGGAACTTTTCTTGTCCCACTTGGTGCCTGGAGCTTGGGGCAGCTTCGGGCACAGCCCTAAGGTGTCCGTTTGGGGACGTGGGGTGATCCAGCTGCTCCACTCCTACCCAGGCTGGAACAACACAGATTTGTCACCTTTGTGCTTTGTCACCTTTGTGATTTTTGGGAACTTTTCTTGTCCCACTTTGTGCCCGGAGCTTGGAGCAGCTTCGGGCACAGCCCCAAGGTGTCCCTTTGGGGACGTGGGGTGATCCAGCTGCTCCGCTCCTGCCCTGGAACAACACAGATTTGTCACCTTTGTTCTTTGTCACCTTTGGAAGCAACAGGAATGATTTTAAGGATAAAAACCTTTTGGATGTACAAACTCCTCTTGTTGAAGGTGTCACACCTCGGCTTTGGGAATCGAGGGAGCTCCCTGGGGGTGTCCTTGGCTTGTCCAGAGCTGCTGAGAGGTGCAGAAGCCCCAGCCAGCCCCGTGTCCCCAGCACCAGGGCCCTGCAGGTGCTGCTCCCACAGGTGAGGGATGCTCCACACCCACCTGGCACATCCCTGGCACCCCAAAATCCCCGGCACCCCAAATTCCCCAAGCACCCCAAAATCCCCAGCCTGGTAGGGAGCTGAGGTCTGCTGTGCCCCCACCCGCCTGCAGAGCCCACCTAGGTGTGTGCTAGGGCCCTGCAGGTGCTGCTCCCACAGGTGAAGGATGCTCCACACCCACCTGGCACATCCCTGGTACCTCAAAATCCCCGGGCACCCCAAAATCCCCGGGCACCCCAACATCCCTGTCCCGGCAGGGAACTGAGCTCTGCTGTGCCCTCAGCTGCCTGCAGAGCCCACCCAAGTGTGTGCCAGGACACTGCAGGTGCTGCTCCCACAGGTGAGGGATGATTCACACCCACCTGGCACATCCTGGGCACCCAAAATCCTCGGGCACCCCAAAATCCCCAGCCTGGTAGGGAGCTGAGATCTGCTGTGCCCCCACCCACCTGCAGAGCCCACCCAGGTGTGTGCCAGGACACTGCAGGTGCTGCTCCCACAGGTGAGGGATGATTCACACCCACCTGGCACATCCCTGGCACCCTAAATCCCCTGGCACCCCAAAATCCCTGTCCCGGCAGGGAGCCAATCTCTGCTGTGCCCCCACCCACCTGCAGAGCCCACCCAGGTGTGTGCCAGGACACTGCAGGTGCTGCTCCCATGGGTCAGGGATGCTCCACACCCACCTGGCACATCCCTGGCACCTCAAAATCCCCGGGCACCCCAAAATCCCCAGCCTGGGGGTGAACCGAGCTCTGCCATGCCCGCAACCACCTGCAGAGCCCACCCAGGTGTGTGCCAGGACACTGCAGGTGCTGCTCCCATGGGTCAGGGATGCTCCACACCCTCCTGGAACATCCTGGGCACCCCAAATTCCCCGGGCACCCCAAAATCCCCTGCCTGGCAGGGAGCTGAGCCCTGCCGTGCCCCCACCCACCTGCAGAGCCCACCCAGGTGTGTGCCAGGACACACCTGGCAGGTTTTAAAGGCCCTTTAAATGAAAATATCAGTGAAGTCGGGGCTGCCGTTCCCAGGCTCCCCTGATCGCCACTGCTGAAATATTGAAGTGCTCTCCTACAAACGGCGCTTTCAAGCATTTTTGACAAGGGTACTAATTAAATCTTAATTGACACCGCACTAATTAGCTTCTTAATTACATGGAACCACATAATTAGCAGCGCACTCTGTGCTAATTGTTAATTAGGAAAACCAGGCTTCCCCCTATGCCCACCCCTCCTTTAACTAAAGAGGCTCTGGTGGGAGGAGGAGGAGGAGGATGAGGGGGGGTTGTGGTGCCAGCACGTGGCACGGGGGTCCTGCGGGGCTCCAGGTGGGATTTGGGGCAGGGGTGGGGGGCAGCCACACCTGTGGGGGGGATGGGAGCTCTCCCTGGCCTTGTTGGTGATGCCAAATCCTCCTCTGGAGCCAGCCCCATCCCAGCTCCTTCAGAGAGAGCCCCAAACCCCCTCAGGGTTTGATTTGGGGGCTTCTTTGAGGGGATGAGGGTCAATCCCACCCCTCCATGGACACCCCAGGGTGGCTGGGTGCTCTCACCGGCCTGGGCTCCTTTGGGTGAGCCCCAAACCCTCTCAGGGTTTAATTTGGGGGCTTCTTTGCGGGGCTGAGGGTCAATCCCACCCTTCCATGGGCACCCCAGGGTGGCTGGGTGCTCTCACCGGCCTGAGCACCTTCGGGTGAGCCCCGAACCCTCTCAGGGTTTAATTTGGGCGTTTCTTTGAGGGGCTGAGGGTCAGTCCCACCCCTCAGTGGGCACCCCGGGGTGGCTGGGTGCTCTCACCAGCCTGGGCACCCTGGTTTTGCTCCCGGGGTGGATTTCACCCCTCCACGGGCACCGCAGGATTCCGGGATCGTGGATCTGCGTGGCTCCGTGCCAGCGGTGCCTGGCACCGTGTTTAACCCCCAAACCTGGATTTGGGGAGAGGAATTGCCCAGATCCAGCTGTGCCACTGCCACGAGGGACTGGGAATGCTCCATCCCAGTCCCTGCCGCCCAAAACCCACTGGGAATGGCAGCTATGGGGTGACACCCACCTTTATCCACCTTTATCCACCTTTGTCCACCTTTGTCCACCTTTGTCCACCTTTGTCCACCTTTGTCCACCTTTGTCCACCTTTGTCCACCTTTGTCCATCTTTGTCCACCTTTTTCCACCTTTGTCCATCTTCATCCCATCCCAAAATCTGCTCCAGCACCCTCCTCCCCACCCCAGCCCACAGTGCCCATCCTCACAGAGGAACAAGCCTGAAGTTTTCCAGGTCTCTCCCTCTCTGTTTCTTCTTTATGTATTTTTTATATATTTTTTTTAAATTGTGCCGTTTTCCAGTGAATTTAAAAAATAAAAGTGGCCCAACACCTGCTGCAGAGCCTGTGTTTCCCAAGAGCCTGGAGGAACGGGATGTGCAGCTGGGATTGCAGTCCCGTGTTTATGGAGAAAGAGGTGGAGGGGGAAAAAATATCTGTATTTTCACCAGGGGGAGAAGAGGAGGAACAGAAAAGGGGGGAGGGGAAAAAAAAAAGAAAGAGAAGAGGTGAGAAAATTGTGCTCATTTGACAAATCTTTCTAATTAGGGGCCAATTATGTCCTCAGATTCCTAATTGGGATTCCGGCAGGTTTTCAGGCTTGTAGGGTAATTACAGGCTCGTAATTCTATTAAGATGGAAATTTGGGAGAAATACCTTATCATAACATTTAGATTTTGCCATCTGTGTTGATGGGGCTGCAGCTCGGGTGGGAAGGGGGTGCTTCGCTCCCAGGCTGATCCTGATCCAGATCCTCGTCCTGATCCTGATCTTCCTCCTCATCCTCGTCCTGATCCTTATCCTCACCCTTATCCTCACCCTCATCCTCACCCTCATCCTCATCCTCACCCTCATCCTCACCCTCATCCTCACCCTCATCCTTACCCTCATCCTCACCCTCATCTTCATCCTCATCTTCATCCTCATCTTCATCCTGATCCTGATCCTTGTCCTGATCCTGATCTTCATCCTCATTCTGATCCTCATCCTGATCCTGGTCCTCATCCTGGTCTTTGTCCTGGTCCTCATCCTCATCCCTATCCTTGTCCTGATCCAAATACTGATCCTTGTCTTGATCCCCAGCCTGATCCTCATTCTGATCCTGATCCCGATCCTGATCCCAGTCTTGATCCTGATCCTTATCCCAATCTTGATCCTGATCCTTATCCCAATCTTGATCCTGATCCTGATCCCAATCTTGATCCTGATCCTGATCCCAATCCTCATCCTCATCCTGGTCCTCATCCCGATCCTTATCCCGATCCTGATCCTGATCCTGATCCCGATTCCCATCCTGATCCCAATTCCCATCCCTATCCCAATCCCAATCCTCATCCCGATCCTCATCCTCATCCCGATCCCAATCCTGATCCCAATCCTCATCCCGATCCCGGTCGTCCTCCCTTCCCTCAGCCGGTGCCGTTGGTGTCACCTCGGGCAGGAGGGGACACGGGGCTGGGGGATCTGAGCCTGGCCCAGGTTTGTCGTGTCCTCACCGTGCTGGGACTCCGGATTTGGGTGGAGATTCCCAGGAATCTGCAAGGCTGGACGGCCCCAGGCCCATCCCTGCCCCATCCATCCCCAGCAATCCCAGTCCCAGTCCCAATCCCAGTCCCAATCCCAGTCCCAATCCCAGTCCCAATCCCTGAGGTGTTTCCAGCCAGGAATATCCATCAGTGACCTGCAGGATGGAACAGCTCCCTCATCTCCCTTGGATTTCTCTTGTCACCTGCGCTTGTCCCATCCCTGGGATGTGCTGGGACACTCCTGGCCCTGTCCCCGCCATGAGCAACTCTAAAATTTAGGGCCCCCAAAATCCCTGATGTTAATTTATTTTTATTTTTATTTTTATTTTTATTTTTATTTTTATTTTTATTTTTATTTTTATTTTTATTTTTATTTTTATTTTTTGTTATTTTTATTTATTTTTATTTTATTATTTTAATTTTCATTTTTATTTATTGTTTCATTTTTATTTATTGTTTTATTTTTATTTATTGTTTTATTTTTATTTTATTATTTTATTATTTTATTATTATTTTATTTTTATTTTTTATTTTTATTTTTTATTTTTTATTTTTTATTTTTTTATTTTTTTATTTTTATTATTTATTATTATTTTTATTTTTTTATTTTTAATTTATTTTTAATATATTTTATTATTTCATTATTTTATTTTTTATTTTAATTTTTATTTCTCCCCCTCCTGGCTAATGAAACCAGCTGCGGGCAATTATTTTAATCTGCATTCCTGGACGGGAATGCAGCTTCTCCTTCTGGATCTGCAAATTTAGAATTTTTTTAAAAAAACCCAAAAACCAAAAAACACACACACACACACAAAAGAAAAAAAAAAACGGGAAAAATAATAAAATTTTAAAAAGCAAAATCTCCTCTCCATGAGAGTCTGGCTGCCTTTGATCTTTTGTGTGAGGCCTCTTATCGGGACGGGGCAGGGTTTTCACTCCGGAGAAGTGGGAACGCTCCACGAGAGGAGCTGCAGCCCCGGCTCTCCTCTGTGTGGAAAACTCGGCAGGACTGGAAAAACGTTACTGGGAAAATCTGGGAGAGAGAGAATCCCCAGCACAGCGAGAGGAAAATAAAAATTGCTTTTTGTGGGGTGATTAAAGGTGGGGGCTCAGCCCTGGGATGGGTGGGAGCAAAGGGTTGGTTTGCTGGGAAAATCCTTGGATTTGGGGCTGGATGTGGTGGATGGGATTTGTCACTTCCGTGGCCACCAGGACCTGTAGTGGGGACACAGGAATTCCACAGGTGCCAGATGTTCAACCACTGGATTATTTTATTGGGATGAGCATGGAAACGGCAGCAGTGGGGTTAAAGGAGTGACCCTGGGGAGCTTTTGGGGTGACAAATTTTAGATCTTGGGGAGTCACAAATCTGAGCTCTTGGGGTGGATCAGGAGCCAGAGCATCCCTGACACTCGAGAGCATCACTTGGAGGGGAGGGAGAAGATCTGGATCGGGAAAATTGGGAAGATCCTTGGATTTTTGGGGCCAGACGTGGTGGATGGGACTTGTCACTCCTGTGGCCACCAGGACCTGTGGTGGGGACACAGGAAATTCCATGGGGCACATCCAGAGGTGCCAGATGTTCAACCACTGGATTATTTTATTGGGATGAACATGGAAACAGCAGCATCGGAATTAAAGGAGTGACCCTGGGGAGTTTTGGGGTGACGAATTTCAGCTTTGGGGTGGATCAGGAGCCAGAACATCCCAGAGGCTCAACAGCATCACTTGGAGGGGGGAGAGGGGACCAGGATGGGGAAAACTGGTGGAAAACCCCTTGGATTTTGGGGGCTGGATGAGGTGGATGGGATTTGTCACTGCCACAACCACCAGAGCCCCTGGTGGGGACACAGGAATTCCAGAGGTGCCAGATGTTCAATTGTTGGATTATTTTATGGGGATGAGCATGGAAATGGCAGCAGTGGGGTTAAAGGAGTGACCCTGGGGAGCTTTTGGGGTGACAAATTTCAGCTTTGGGGTGGATCAGGAGCCAGAGCATCACTTGGAGAGGATGAAGGAGACCAGGATGGGGAAAACTGCTGGGAAATCCCTTGGATTTTTGGGGCTGGATGTGGCAGGTGGGACTTGTCACTTCCGTGGCCACCAGGACCTGTGTTGGGGACACAGGAAATTCCTTGGGGCACATCCAGAGGTGCCAGATGTTCAACCACTGGATTATTTTATTGGGATGAGCATGGAAAAGGCAGCAGTGGGGTTAAAGGGGTGACCCTGGGGTGATTTTAGGGTCACAAATTTCAGCTTTGGGGTGGATCAGGGCCAGAGCATCACTTGGAGGGGATGGAAGAGACCAGGATGGGGAAAACTGCTGGGAAACCCCTTGGATTTCTCCTTCTGGAGGAGTTCTGGATTATTTTATGGGAGTGAGCATGGAAATGGCAGCACCAAGGTTAAAGGGGTGACCCTGGGGTGTTTTTGGGGTGACAGATCTCAGCTTTGGAGTGGATCAGGCACCAGAGCATCACTTGGAGGGGATGGAAGAGACTGGGATCAGGAAAACTGCTGGAAAAACCCCTTGGATTTCTCCTTCTGGAGGAGTTCCCCAACTCCTACAGGTGCCAGCAGGAATTTTCCAACTTTTCCACATCCCAGCCCCCCTTGGGTGCTGAGCAAGGACATTTCCCCCTCCCAGGGCCCACCCCGGGGTGGCCCCGGGAGCAGCCCCCACCTCCCGCCTCTCCGGAATCGCTTTCCTATTAATCCCATTTTTATTATTATTATTATTGTTATTATTATTAAACATCTCTCTTCTCCCAAATCATCTCAGAGCCGTGCTGAGGTCCCCGGTAATAGCTCCATAAATTTCAGCCATAAAAAGTAATGGAGGGAGACAAATGAGATAATTAGGAATAAATCTTGGCGAGGTCTCTATTCATCAACATCCCCCAGAACCGGCCAATATTCCAAATCATTAGCAAAGCCCGTAATTAACAAAGAGCCGAGGCTTCCAACCTTAATAAAGCTCGCTCAACTCGAGATTATCAGGTAGCAGCTGACGAATCAGCCCTGCTAATATTATGGCCTTTGTTAAGGATCTTCTTGATTTTTTTTTAAAGCTAAAAACCCTGTGTCGGTTTTTTTTTTTCACCCTCTCTCCTCTCCTCTGCTAAATTTTAATTAGATTTTTTTGCGTCTGTAGAGGGCAAGGGAGGGGACAAAGGGACAGGGGATTTTTTTTTTTCTTTTATATTCGGGTATGGGGGCAAAGGAAGAACCTGAGAGATTATTTTATTTTATTTTATTTTATTTTATTTTATTTTATTTTATTTTATTTTATTTTATTTTATTTTATTTTATTTTATTTTATATTTTATTTCTTTAAAATTATTTTTATTTTATTTTTTAGTATTTTAAATTTTTTAGTATTTTTATTTATTATTTTTATTGTTTTAATCCTTTTATATTTATTTTATTTTATTTTATATTTATTTTATTTTATTTTATTTTATTTTATTTTATTTTATTTTATTTTATTTTATTTTATTTTATTTCTTTAAAATTATTTTTATTTTATTTTTTAGTATTTTTAATTTTTTAGTATTTTTATTTATTATTTTTATTGTTTTAATTCTTTTATATTTATTTTATTTTATTATTTTATATTTTTTATTCTTTTTAAGTATTTTTAATTTTTATTTTTATTTTTGTTTTTTGTTTTTTGTTTTTTCTTTTTTATTGTTTTTTAATTTTTCTTTTTTACTTTTTTTTACTTTTTACTTTTTTATTATTTTTATTTTATTTTATTTTAATTTAATTTAATCCCCCCCCCCACCATTTCTCACCACTTTCATTCATTCCTCCACATTCCACTGCAGGGAGCTCTCGAGGCTGGCACCAATTAACGGCCAACTTTAATTTATTCTTTCCCAAAACCCCTCAGGAATTCTGGAATATTTGCGGTGCCAGCTCAGCTCTGTGACCGCCACCCCCAGCACCGTTTGGGCTAAAAGCAGAAGGAATCAGCCAAAATCCACGTGCAGGGATCATTTTCTTACCATGGATTGGGAATTTTGGGGAATTTTGGGGATTTCTGTGGAGTTTTCTGCACCCCAATCTCACCCCCCATATCCTCCATCCTCCCCAGCTGGCACTGAGTGTCCTGATCATTAAATTTTAACTTATTTAATTAAAAACGAAGCACTTAAAAATAACTTTTAAATTATTTTAGAGCTATGAGGCTGCTCAAGCCACTTCAAACCCAGGGAACCCCAGTTTGGGGCTCTCACTGCTCCCACTGCAGCCTCTTTAAACTCTCCTAAAATCGCTTATTTGGGGTTTTTTAAAGTTAAAAACTGCTTTAAATCAAGCTGGGAGAAATCTTTGCTGTGCCAGAGGAGGTGCAGCCCCTTTCTGGAATGACCCTCGTGTCTTCATTGTCTTTGATTTTTTTATTTGGTTTTTTCCCTTGATTTTGCTCTTGATTTTTAATTGGATTTTTCCTTGATTTTTTCCTTGATTTTCCCTTGATTTTTCCTTCATTTCCCCTTCATTTCCCCTTGATTATTCCCCTGATTTTTCCTTTATTTTTCCCCTTGATTTCCCCTTAATTTTTAACTGGATTTTGCCTTGATATTTTTCCTTGGTTTTTTCCTTTATTTCCCCTTGATTTTCCTTTTATTTTACCTTGATTTTTCCTTCAATTTTTCGCTTGATTTCCCCTTAATTTCGCCTTGATTTCCTCTCGATTTTTCCTTGATTTCTCCTTGATTTTCCTTTTATTTTACCTTGATTTTTTCCTTGATTTTTCCTTCAATTTTTCGCTTGATTTTCCCTTAATTTTGCCTTGATTTCCCCTTGATCTTTCCTTGATTTCTCCTTGATTTCCCCTTGATTTTTCCCTTGTTTTTCCCTTGATTTCCCCCCTCGATTTCCCCTTGATTTCCCCTCTAATTCCCCTTGATTTCCCCTTGATTTTTTCCTTGATTTCCCTTTTATTTCCCCTTCATTTCCCCTTGATTTTCCCTCGATTTTTTCCTAGATTTTTCCTAGATTTTTTGCCTCTCGTTTTTTTTTTTCTTTTTTTCTTTTTTTTTTTTTTTTCTTTTTTTTTTTTTTTCCCCACCTTTTTCTCCTTTTCCCCTTTTTTTCCCCCCTGGATTTTTCCCGGGACCCCTCAGTCGGGTTTCACTAGAGGGCAGCATCCTGCCTGGAATAACCCCGGGAACTCCGGGAATTTGGGATCGCCAGGGTGGGAGCACCCAAAGGCCTCAAGGGTGACGCTGTTTGGGAATGCCAGGACTGGGATCCCAAAATTAACCCCGGGTTTGGGATTTGGGATTTGAGATTTAGGGAATGGCCCCTGCAGGAGCCGCTTTTCCCCAAAATCTGGATGGGTTTTGGGAATGCCAGGGCTGGGATTCACGGACAGCCTCGGGTTTGGGATTTGGGATTTGAGATTTAGGGAACAGCTCCTGCAGGAGACGCTTTTTCCAAAAATAAGGATGGGTTTGGGAATGCCAGGGCTGGTATCCCAAAACCAACCTTGGGTCTGGGATTTAGGATTTGAGATTTTTGGGAATGGCCCCTGCAGGAGCCGCTTTTGCCCAAAATCTGGATGGGTTTGGGAATGCCAGGGTGGGGATCCCAAAATTAACCCCGGGTTTGGGATTTAGGGAATGGCTCTTGCAGGAGCTGCTTTTCCCCAAAATCTGGATGGGTTTTGGGAATGCCAGGGCTGGAATCCCAAAATTAACCCTGGGTTTGGGATTTGGGATTTGAGATTTAGGGAATGACTCCTGCAGGAGCCACTTGTTCCCAAAATCTGGATGGGTTTTGGGAATGCCAGGGCTGGGATCCACGGGCAGCCTCGGGTCTGGGATTTGGAATTTAAGATTTTTGGGAATGGCCCCTGCAGGAGCTGCTTGTTCCCAAAATCTGGATGGGTTTTGGGAATGCCAGGGCTGGGATCCATGGAGTCACAGATTTGGGATTTTAGATTTAGGGAACGGTTCCTGCAGGAGCTGCTTGTCCCCAAAATCTGGATGAGTTTTGGGAATGCCAGGGCTGGAATCCCAAAATTAACCCTGCGTTTGGGATTTGAGGTTTTTGGGAATGCCTCCTGCAGGAGCTGCTTTTCCCGAAAATCTGGGTGGGTTTTGGGAATGCCAGGGCTGGGATCCCAAAACCACCCTCGGGTTTGGGATTTGGGATTTGAGATTTAGGGAATGGTTCCTGCAGGAGCTGCTTTTTCCCAAAATCTGGATGGGTTTGGGAATGCCAGGGCTGGGATCCACGGAATCATGGATTTGGGATTTGAGGTTTTTGGGAATGGCTCCTGCAGGAGCCGCTCGTTCCCAAAATCTGGGTGGGTTTTGGGAATGCCAGGGCTGGGATCCACGGACAGCCTCAGGTTTGGGATTTGGGATTTGGGATTTTTGGGAATGGCTCCTGCAGGAGCTGCTTGTCCCCAAAATCTGGATGGGTTTGGGAGCAGCTCCTCTTCCCGGCTGGCACAGGAAGGTTTGGGAAGCTCCAGGAGGGATAAAAATGTTTGGGAAAAGCACAACTGGAAAATCTGTGGGGTTGCACACCCGGCAGGGCGGGAATTCCCAAGAATTCCCTCAAAATCCTCAGGAAAACCCCAAATCCGGGGTGCACCTGCCCTTGGACTGGGAGCACAAAATCGGGAAAAACTCATCCCAAATCCCAGCAGGGATTCCCTAAGGACAATTTATGGGGTGTGCTGTGGGACGGATTTATGGGATTGGGGGATGAGGCTCTTTAAAGAGCTTAAATTCGAAAATTAAATTAAATTAAATTAAATTAGATTTAAATTTAGAAATTAAAAATCTTTCCTTGGATTTCACTGGGAATGGGATGGGAATGGGTTGGGAGCTGCCAAGATCCCTCCAGAAAATCCCAAATTGCAGCTCCGGGATTGCCCAGCCTGGAATGGGACAGGAGGTTCCGTTTTCCATGGAAATTCCAGGGAATTTCCTGGAATTTCCAGGCATTTCAGAGCCAAGACAAACCCACATATCCATAGGGAAAAGGATCCCAGAGTGGATGGAGCTGCTGGAAACAGGGAATGCAGAGAGCCAGGGTGGGAAAATAGGGATTTGTGCGAAATAAATAAAAATAAAAATAAAAATAAAAATAAAAATAAAAATAAAAATAAAAATAAAAATAAAAATAAAAATAAAAATAAAAATAAAAATAAAAATAAAAATAAAAAATAATAAAAAAATATAAATACAAATATAAATACATAAAATATAGAAATAAAAATTATTAAATATGGATATATCTATATAATATAAATATATTAAATATATTAAAAATACCACTGGGTAAACATAGAAAAATTGATATTTGTGCAAAATATATAGATCTATAAGCCAATCTATAGATAAATGTCAATACATCTTTAGTTTGTAATATATATTATATTATAAATGTAATTCTATAATACATTTTGATATATTTATTTTTATATACTTGGGTGTAATATATTTTAGAGAATATATATTTAATATCATGTTTTATATCATATATTTGACTTGTAAATATTTTAAATTTCATTAAAATATGTTAAAATATATTAATAAAATATATTATTAAATATATTAATATACTATAAAATATATTAATATAAATTAATGAAATATTAAAGATAAATACATTATAAAATACATTAAATCTACTTTATGTTGAAATTAATGATACTTCAATATCATATTTCGAGAAAATATTTAATAGAATATTTTAATAATATATTTTAATATTACATTTTGATGTTATATTTTATTATAATATTTTTTAAAATAGAATATATATTTTTAATATGTCTTTTTTCACCCTATAACTCAGTTCAACCCACGCAGGGCTAAAATCAGGGCTGAATTTCCCCAAAAATATTCCCTTTAATTCCCTTCAAATGTTGGCACCGTCAGCTCCCAGATATTCCCGAATCCCAGCCCCTCTCCAGTTTCCCAAAGAAAACACCCGAGGCAGGAAATCGCTATTTGGGTTTGGGAGGCTCCTCTTCCTGAGGGGCTGCCTGGAAAAGGCTCTGGAAAAGCTGGAAAAGTTCTGGGCAGGGAAAAAGGAGGAGCTGGAGCTCAGGGGGTTCACATCGACCCCAAAGGTAAAATCGGGGGGTGTTTGTAAAATCAGGTATGAAAATGGATTAATGATAGGAGAAATGGTTAATCAAGCGAGAAATTCAGTAATTAAGTAAGAAATGCCTTAATTAATTGAGAAATTCCTTAATAAACAAGAGATGCCTTAGTAAAATAATCAATGTCTTACTAGAACAAGAAATACTTTAATGAATCAAAAAATTCCTTAATTAAATAATTTATGTCTTCCCTTCCCTTCCCTTCCCTTCCCTTCCCTTCCCTTCCCTTCCCTTCCCTTCCCTTCCCTTCCCTTCCCTTCCCTTCCCTTCCCTTCCCTAACCTTCCCTAACCTTCCCTAACCTTCCCAAACCTTCCCTTCCCAAACCTTCCCAAACCTTCCCAAACCTTCCCAAACCTTCCCTTTCTTTCTGTCCCAGTTTTTTGGGTGACAACAAACAGGACAAAGTGACAACAAACAGGAGCCACCAAACCCTTCCCTTCCCTCTCCCGCCCTCCCTGGGTGTTTGTCCCAGTTTTTGGGGACAAACCCCACAATCAGGGAATGGGGTGGGTGCGTTCACCCCAAAG
Organism: Prinia subflava; assembly: GCF_021018805.1. Lineage (NCBI taxonomy): Eukaryota > Metazoa > Chordata > Aves > Passeriformes > Cisticolidae > Prinia > Prinia subflava. Next base: position 3,007,780 of record NC_086269.1, read on the forward strand.
TGACAACGAACACGGCCAGCAAACCCTGCCCTGCCCTTCCCTGGGTGTTTGTCCCTTCCCTGGGTGTTTGTCCCCTCCCCACCCTTCCCTGGGTGTTTGTCCCTTCCCTGGGTGTTTGTTTGTCCCTTCCCTGGGTATTTGTCCCTTCCCTGCCCTCCCTGGGTGTTTGTCCCTTCCCTGGGTGTTTGTCCCTTCCTTGGGTGTTTGTCCCTTCCCTGGCCACACTGTCCCTGGAGCAGGGGGCCGAGCGGTGCCACCCTGCCCCGAGAGCCACCTGGCAGTGCCACCGTGTCACCACAGCCCCGCAGGACACGCCAGGGCCACCGCAGGCCCCGGGGTTTCCATCCAGAGGATGCTCACGCTCCTGGCAGGTTCGGGATTAAAGGAATCGGCCCCAGACAGAGATTGTGGGACACTGGGGAAGGGGAAAAAATGATGCTGCAGCCTCTGGCCTGGGGCTGGGGTTTGGGGAAGGGTGAGAGCGAGGAGAGGAGAGGAGAGGAGAGGAGAGGAGAGGAGAGGAGAGGAGAGGAGAGGAGAGGAGAGGAGAGGAGAGGAGAGGAGAGGAGAGGAGAGGAGAGGAGAGGAGAGGAGAGGAGAGGAGAGGAGAGGAGAGGAGAGGAGAGGAGAGGAGAGGAGAGGAGAGGAGAGGAGAGGAGGACCTGAAATTCTAATTCCTTCCAGCTGCTGTCAGCCTGGCAGCCTCTCAAAGGAAGTTTCATAGACTGCAGCCGTCTCCCCTCGGCCCCGTCCCCCAGCCCGCCAGAACCCGGGATTACATGAGCTGCTCTGCCTTCCAAAAACCCGCGTTTGTTTTATTTCATTTTATTTTATTTTATTTTTTTCCCTTTGGCTCTGGGAGTGTTTTCTTTCCTGTGTGTGTGCGCACGCACGTGTGCGAGGCCTCGCTCCCACCTCCCGGCTGAACCTGTCCCTGGGGGTGCAGGGGATTGCAGGGGAGTTTTGGGGTGGCACAGAGCAGGAGGGGGGGTTGTGTCAGCATGAGGAGGAGGAGGGTGAAGAGGAGGAGGATGAAGAGGAGGAAGGGGCCCTCCTTGCTGGAGCTCTCCCCAGCCCGCCGTGTGAACCGAGAGGAAACAGGATGGAGAGAAAGAATTTGGAGTGGAAAATAAAAATCCTCTCCCGCTTTATTGATGGTGATCGAGGACAGAAATAGCCCGGGCTGCTGACAGCCCTCCCCGCCGAAGGAGCAGCCAAACGTGGGGCTCATCCCCGGCTGCTCCAGCCCTGGAAAAACAGGGAGTGCGGGGGGCTCGGGGCAGCTCCGGATCCCAGGGATTCCAGAATTCCCTGCAGAATTCCCGAGCCTCCCATTGTCCCCCTTGCCCTGCTCTGGCTGCACCCCCGGACAGGCTCAGCAGCCCCTGGAATCCGTCAGCAATTAAACAACGAGCTCCTGTCATTAACACCTCCAAAATCCCGGGAATTATCAATCCCCAGCAGGGACTGGAGGAGAAGGAAACCCCCGTGGGCAGCTGGGATCAGGCACTGCCCACCCTGGGGGACCCTGCACCAAAATCCCAGCGAGGCTGATTTGAGTGACTGGAATTTTAATGGATTTTAGCCAATTTCTTTGAATTGTTTCACCCAAAACATCAAACTCGGGGCTGGCCAGGCTGGGGAAGCCCAGGGTGCCCAGGAGAGCCCAGCAGGGTCAACACCGATGTGGGCACGGTGCTCCAACTCTGAGAAAACCATAAAAACCAAGTGCTGGCAGAAGAATAATTAGTTAAAACCAAGCACATCTGTTGTTAATTAATTCCCAGGCAGGAGGGTTTAACTCTTGCCTCACCCGGTGTTTTGCAGCCTGGATGGGCAGTGCCAACCTGCGTCCGGAGGAAGGGTTGAAGTCGGGTTTTCGAGCCCTGCCAGGGACTTGAGTTTGCTCTGGTTGGCCATTCCCTGCTCTGGGCCACCATTCCCTGCTCTGATCCACCATTCCCTGCTCTGATCCACCATTCCCTGCTCTGGGCCATCATTCCTTGCTCTGGGCCACCATTCCCTGCTCTGGGCCACCATTCCCTGCTCTGATCCACCATTCCCTGCTCTGGGCCACCATTCCCTGCTCTGGGCCATCATTCCTTGCTCTGGGCCACCATTCCCTGCTCTGGGCCACCATTCCCTGCTCTGATCCACCATTCCCTGCTCTGGGCCATCATTCCTTGCTCTGGGCCATCATTCCTTGCTCTGGACCACCATTCCCTGCTCTGGGCCACCATTCCCTGCTCTGGGCCACCATTCCTTGCTCTGATCCATCATTCCCTGCTCTGATCCACCATTCCCTGCTCTGGGCCACCATTCCCTGCTCTGGGCCACCATTCCCTGCTCTGATCCATCATTCCCTGCTCTGATCCATCATTCCCTGCTCTGGGCCACCATTCCCTGCTCTGATCCATCATTCCCTGCTCTGGGCCACCATTCCCTGCTCTGATCCATCATTCCCTGCTCTGATCCATCATTCCCTGCTCTGATCCATCATTCCCTGCTCTGGGCCACCATTCCCTGCTCTGATCCATCATTCCCTGCTCTGGGCCACCATTCCCTGCTCTGATCCACCATTCCCTGCTCTGATCCACCATTCCCTGCTCTGATCCATCATTCCCTGCTCTGATCCACCATTCCCTGCTCTGATCCATCATTCCCTGCTCTGGGCCACCATTCCCTGCTCTGGGCCACCATTCCATGCTCTGATCCACCATTCCCTGCTCTGGGCCATCATTCCCTGCTCTGATCCACCATTCCCTGCTCTGATCCACCATTCCCTGCTCTGGGCCACCATTCCCTGCTCTGGGCCACCATTCCATGCTCTGGGCCACCATTCCCTGCTCTGGGCCACCATTCCCTGCTCTGGGCCACCATTCCCTGCTCTGGGCCACCATTCCATGCTCTGGTCCACCATTCCCTGCTCTGATCCATCATTCCCTGCTCTGATCCATCATTCCCTGCTCTGATCCATCATTCCTTGCTCTGATCCACCATTCCCTGCTCTGATCCACCATTCCTTGCTCTGATCCACCATTCCCTGCTCTGATCCACCATTCCCTGCTCTGGGCCACCATTCCCTGCTCTGGGCCACCATTCCCTGCTCTGATCCATCATTCCTTGCTCTGATCCATCATTCCATGCTCTGATCCACCATTCCCACATCCCAGAACCGCCCCTGGGATTTTCGGGAGCTCCTGGGGCGGGCGCAGAGCAGCCAGCGCTGCTCAGGGCAGCGAGAGCGCCTCAGGTTTGGGGTCAGGGCTGAAATAAATCTCTTTGTCCCTTCCCATATCGAGCCCTGAGGAGCCCCTGCAGGAGGTGGGAATAATTCTCTGCGGGAGGGTTTGCAGAGGTAGAGATCTGCCAGCCCTGTGCTGATTATTGATCTTTTATTTGCATTTTTTTGGAGGCAGCTCTCGCTGAGGAGAGAAAACAAGCGAGGATCCCATCTCTGCTCCCCACCTCCAGCCCTGGATCGGGACCTGCTCCCTCGGGAGCAGCACCCAAAGGGCTGCAGGCCTGAGGAGAGGCAGGAGGGGGGCTTGGGGTGTGTGTGACCCCCACCGCACCCCGGCCAGCCCGCAGGGCCCTCCCGCACTGGGGGAATCTGTTCCCCATTAAGCGGCCGCGGCTGGTGGGAGCAGCCCTGCCAGCTCCAGCCTCCCTAATTAGCAGCAGAAGCGAGGCCAGGCTGGGGAAGGCCAGCGCCTCCGGGCCTCCGTGCCAAGGATGCGGAAGGCTTTGGAGCAGAGCCGGAGCCTGTGGAAACGCTCTGAGCCTGCGAGCGCCGGGCGGGGCCCCGAGCCCGCTGCTGCCGGGGCGGGCAGGGATGCTCATCCCCCCGCCGCTCCTCCCTGCTTTACCGAGGGGTGAAACCCAAACCCAGCGCCCCCAGCCCTGCCGGGGGTGGAGGAAGGCTGCCCGCACCATCCTCGCCCCCTCGGTGTGTTCACACTGTGCCGGGCTCCTGCTCACCACTAAAAATAGGATTGCCGGCCGAGCGGCAGCGCCGGAGGGCAGCGAGCCCAGATCCCAGAGCAGCGCCTGTCGCCGTGACCAACTGACCCATTTGGCCCCGGTTTTAAAGAGCTTTTCCCTCCTCGCTCAGCTTCAGCCCAGGCAGCAGCAGAGCCGGGCTGGCCGAGCCTTCCCAGGGCCAGTGTGGGGTGGTGGCCCCTGGCCCTGATGGTGGCTCCTGGCCCTTGTGGTGGCCCCTGGCCCTGGTGGCAGTCCCCAGCCCTGGTGGTGGCCCCCGGCCCTGGTGGTGGCCCGTGGCCCCGGCCCTGGTGGTGACCCTTGGCCCTGGTGGTGACCCTTGGCCCTGGTAGTGGCCCCCGGCCCTGGTGGTGGCCCCTGGCCCTGGTGGTGGCCCTTGGCCCTGGTGGTGGTCCCCAGCTCTGGTGGTGACCCTTGGCCCTCGTGGTGACCCCTGGCCCTGGTGGTGGCCCCTGGCCCTGGTGGTGGCCCTTGGCCCTGGTGGTGGTCCCCAGCTCTGGTGGTGACCCTTGGCCCTCGTGGTGACCCCTGGCCCTGGTGGTGGCCCCTGGCCCTGGTGGTGGCCCCTGGCCCTTGTGGTGACCCCTGGCCCTGGTGGTGGCTCCTGGCCCTGGTGGTGGCCCCCAGCCCTGGTGGTGACCCCTGGCCCTGGTGGTGGCCCCCGGCCCTGGTGGTGACCCCTGGCCCTGGTGGTGACCCCTGGCCCTGGTGGCATGGCCTGGCATGGGTGGGGGTCGCACCCAGGGCTGGGGGGCAGCAGGAGTGGCCAAAGACTCCCAAATTCCAAGGGCTGCAGCCCAGCCAGCCCACAGCCCTTCCGCTAGGAATCCACACAATTTATTTTCTCCTTTGGTGGAGTTTGTGTCCTGGGGCTGGTGGAGCAGCCAGGAGCAGGTGACACCCCAGGGGTGTGGGACAGTGGCCCCAGGGTTTGTCCCCGGGGAGCCTCAGCCTGTTCCCTGGAGCAGGGATAGAGTCCTCTTGCGTTTTCCTTGCAGCACAAGGAGCCATCAGGAGCACCCTGGGGCTTTCACTGACCTGTCCCATGTCCCCAAAGCCAGCTGGGAGCAGGACAGGCTGCAGGGACAGGGGACACGGAGCCTCTGTCCCCAGGGAGCGCCCTGCAAAGCACGTGCTGGGCCAGCCGCCAGTCAGAAATGAAGAAAGACCTTTATTTACAGTAAAAAGGAACAAAAAAATTATATAAAATACCGTGACACTTCCCGTCTCCCCAGCCCTTCAGCCACCCCCTCCCAGCCACCACCCCTGTCCCTGGGATGGTGGCAGGGGCCAACCACTGCTGGGGGTCATTTGTCACCAACCGAGCCACCGTGCCCGACCCCTCCCGGACACACGGGGGACACGCGGGGGTCGGTGACAGCCAGGCACAGCTCCGGAGGGGCACAGGCTGCAGGTATTGCACTTGGGCTGAGCACCGGGGGCAGGGGGACCTGGCAGGACACATCCCCTGGGGGGGCTCCAGCAGCTCCCGGGGTCACCCAGCCTTGGAGGTGTCCTGGGTGCTGTCCCTGGAGGGGGGATGCTCCGTGCCACCCCCTGTAACCCCCCAGAGCGCTGTCCTGGGGTGGTGACAGCTGGACAAGCTGTCCCCAAGGCCAGGACTCGGGGTGACTCTGTGGAGCGTGCTGTCCCCAAGGCCAGGACACAGGCTGGGTCTACGGGCTGGGCTGTCCCCAAAGCCGGAGTGTCTCTGAGGGATGGGATGTCCCCACAGGATGGGCTGTCCCCAAGCTGGGTGTCCCCATGGGACAGGCTGTCCCCAAAGCCAGGTGACCTCGCAGGCCGGGCTGTCCCCAAAGCTGGGTGTCCCCAAAGTCGGGTGTCCCCGCAGGCCGGGATGTCCCCAAGCCGGGTGTCCCCGCGGGACGGGCTGTCCCCAAGGCAGGCTGTCCCCAAGCCGGGTGTCCCCACGGGACAGGCTGTCCCCAAAGCCGGGTGTCCCCGCAGGCCGGGCTGTCCCCAAAGCCGGGTGTCTCCCTGGGCCGGGCTGTCCCCAAAGCCGGGTGTCTCCCTGGGCAGGGCTGTCCCCAAGCCGGGTGTCCCCGCAGGACGGGCTGTCCCCAAGCCGGGTGTCTCCCTGGGCCGGGCTGTCCCCAAAGCCGGGTGTCTCCCTGGGCAGGGCTGTCCCCAAAGCCGGGTGTCCCCGCAGGCCGGGCTGTCCCCAAAGCCGGGTGTCTCCCTGGGCAGGGCTGTCCCCAAGCCGGGTGTCCCCGCGGGACGGGCTGTCCCCAAGCCCGGTGTCCCCCGGGCCGGGCGCTCCTGCTCTCGGCTCAGGTGGCAGGAGGCTCCCGGTCCCCGGTGCGGGCAGAGGTAGAGCGGGGCGGGAACTGCCGGAGCCCCCGGGCTCGCCCGGGCAGCGTCCTCCGCCTCCAGGGATGAGGATTCCAACGAGGGCTTCTCCCTCCTCCTCCTTCTCCTCCTCCCCCGCGGGGTTTGAGGGGCCGGCCGGGCCCGGGGCGGTCCCAGCGCGGCTCCCCCGGCCCAGAGGGGCCTCAGGAGGAGAAGCAGAGCCCGCAGCACTCCATGCAGATCTCCAGGCAGTCGGCGGACTCGCAGCACGCGTCGATGATGCCGCAGTCCATGTCGCAGGGCAGGTCGCAGTCCGCGCACTCGCCCGAGTTGCAGCAGCAGCAGCAGATGCAGGAGTCCTCGGAGGTGCAGGAGCCGCAGGTGGCACAGTCCAGCACGATGTTGCAGAGGGTCAGGAACTCGCAGAAGAGGCAGGAGAGGATGCAGTGGACGCAGCAGTCTGGGGAGACAGAGCCCGGCACGGGGGGGGATGCTGGGGGAGCACCACCAGGGGGGAAATCCCCCCTCAGGAATTCATGGAAGGGAGGGAAAAGGGGTCGGGAGGCAGCCGCTGCCCCAGGGGCTCCCTCAACTCCCAGCCCTGCAGAGAGGCCGATTTTGGAGGACAGGAGAGGGCCCCGCCCAGCACCCGCCTGCAGAGGCTGCCAGGAGGGTCCGGGGGTCCTGCTGGGCTCGGGGGGTGGCACCCGAGAGATCCCAAGGGATGAGGGGCCCTGTAGGAACCCTGAGAATTCCAGACTTTCTGTGCTGACAGGCAAGCAAACACTGCATTGATCTGACTCCTTAAAAAAGGCTTCCAAAATTGAGTGATAGCACTGGGATTGTGGGTGTGTAATTTGAATAGAAATCTGTGATGCCACAGGGTGGAAACTCAGAGTTTAAGGTTTCAGAATACAGTAATATATATATAAAGTAAGATGGAGGATTTAGGGCTTTGGCCAGTCCTTCTTTCACCTTCTTCTCCATGGGTCTGGATGGTGTTTTGGAATTGGGTAGGAAAATCCGCATTGCAGACCAGAGGTGGTTGGTTATTGGGTTAAAAGTAAAAATAATTTAGGTGTCATCTCGTAATCAGACAATTTGTGCTTCAAAGGCCTTGGAAAGAGTTAGGGACAGAGCCATTTTTCACTTTGTTAGCTGGAACTCACAACCTGTGAGATTATGCTATAGATAAGAATTAACAAACATCTGAAAACTGCCTCTCTGAATATTAATCCTGTCTCTAATGGAGAAAAGGATAAGAAACCCACAGGGCCCAAAGAGAACGGCTGGAAAGACCCCCGGGGGACCCCCCAGTACCTTCCTGCGCCTCGATGGGGATGTGGGAAGAGGGCGACTTGGAGCTGCCCTTGCTCTTCTTGCTGCCCTGGCTGTTGATGGAGTGGTGCTGCTGCAGCTTTCGGTGCGGCCTCTGCGGCGCGGGCGGCGCCCGGCACTGCCCGTTCCCCGCCTCGCCGTTGGGCAGGGGGAGGGTGCAGGGCCCGGGGGGCTGCGAGCCCCGAACCGGGGGCTGGCCTGGGGGGAGAGAAGGGCGTTAACCCCTCCCTGCACTGCCCGCAGGGAGAAACGCGGGCACGGAGACCGGGGAGAAAGGGGAACCCGCAGATGGACACGGGGAGAGAGGGATGGAATGGATGGATGGATGGAGGGATGGATGGATGGATGGATGGATGGATGGATGGATGGATGGATGGAGGGATGGATGGAGGGATGGATGGATGGATGGATGGAGGGATGGATGGAGGGATGGATGGATGGATGGATGGATGGATGGATGGATGGAGGGATGGATGGAGGGATGGATGGATGGATGGATGGATGGAGGGAGGGAGGGAGGGATGGATGAAGGGATGGATGGATGGATGGATGGAGGGATGGATGGACGGACGGATGGATGGATGGATGGACGGATGGATGGATGGATGGAGGGATGGATGGATGGATGGATGGATGGAGGGATGGAGGGATGGATGGATGGATGGATGGATGGATGGATGGATGGAGGGATGGATGGATGGATGGAGGGATGGATGGATGGAGGGATGGATGGATGGATGGAGGGATGGATGGATGGATGGATGGAGGGATGGAGGGATGGATGGATGGATGGATGGATGGATGGAGGGATGGATGGATGGAGGGATGGATGGATGGATGGAGGGATGGATGGATGGATGGATGGAGGGATGGAGGGATGGATGGATGGATGGATGGATGGAGGGATGGAGGGATGGATGGATGGAGGGATGGATGGATGGATGGAGGGATGGATGGATGGATGGAGGGATGGATGGATGGATGGAGGGATGGATGGATGGATGGATGGATGGAGGGATGGATGGATGGATGGATGGAGGGATGGAGGGATGGAGCAAGAGGATGGAGATGGAACAGGAGGTGTGGAAAAGGTGGCTGGAGGAAGGAGGCAAAATCTCCGGAGAGAGGAAGGGATGAAAAAACCCCAAGAAATGAAGATTTATCATGAGGGATGTGCTGAAACTCATCAGAGGACTTGAAGGAGGAGATCTCCCTGCACAGCCAGGAGGGATGGAGCCCCCGAGGCTTCCAGACAGAGCTCCTGGATGTCCCCACCGCCCTCTGTGAGGCCAGCGGAGAAGAGGCCCCACTGCAGAGCCAGCCTGCTCCCCTCCCCAGCCCCGCAGCCACTTCCTTAAGGTCTCCCCAACCTCTGGCTGAACTGCCCTGCAGGAGGAGGAAAATAACTCAGGGCTGTGTCTGCGCCTCCCTCCAGGCTCTCCCAGAGGGGCGGCTCAGGCCCTGGCTGCCGCCCAAGGTCCCCACGCTGCCTCCTCACCCGTGGTGCTCCGGGAGAGGACAGAGGTTCCAGCACCCATCCTCCTCCTCCTCAGCAACGCCACAAATAAATCAAATCAAGCCCTGTCTGGCGCTGCTTCGGCCAAATTTTGCTTTTCCTCCCCCGTGGCAGTAAACAAGGGATGATTCAGGAGAGAGGCTCGAGGGCAAAGGCACCTCCTGGCACCGGGGAACAGGAGCTGCTTTCTGAGCAGGGACACAGGGCTGGAGCGGGCACGGGCGGGCCCTGCCCTGCGTCCGGGAAAACGAAACAGAGGGAAGGTGAAAATAAAGTGGGTGGGAGGTGAAAATAAAATCAATGGAAGGCAAAGGGCACAAGTGGATGGTGCCAGCGCTTGGTTTTACCAGGCTGAGCTGGGCTCAGAGGGAGGTTAAACTGGGAGCTGGGAAAGGGAACTTAAAATAACCAGAGCTGAGCGGGAAGAGTGGGCTGAACGCAGGGGAGATGGGAGGCTGGGGAGACAGAAAACAGGCCTTGGATAAAACAGGAATGGTCTCCCCTCCCTAAAAACCTCACGGAGCATTCCCTTCCTGTGCACCCTTGTCCAGTGCCCTCTCCTGCCTCGTGAGGTGGCACCGGGGTGACCTCAGGGCTGCCCAGAGCTGTGACAGGAGGGGCTGAGCCCGCAGGGAGCAGGGCAGGGGCAGGAGGAGCAGCAGCAGCTCCGCAGCCGGGGATGGACGGCAGCTGGATTCTCTGGGATTCCAGCAGGATGCACTTGGCGCTCCCCATCCCGCTGCATTCCTCAGATTAAACTGTTTGTAAATCAAAATCACGCTCTGGCTCCGGCAAGGGGCAGCCAGAGGCAGCCAGGAATCCCCCCACTCAAAGCTAAGGAAAACAGCTCCCATTTTTTTAGGATGGCCTTTAAGACACGAGGTCAGAGCTCTTCTGGAAGAGGCACCTCCAGTAATGGGGGAGTCCAGGCAGGAGGTGGGGAACAGCCCTGGAAAACCAGGATTTGGGGGGAAACTGCCTGGCTACAGCTCTTCAATAACCAAAATCCTCCTGGGTGTTCACTTGGGGATTTCCAATGAGCCGAAGCTCCTGGATCCCCTCAGGCTGTCCCAGGGCAGCATCACCGGGGTTCCCCTGCTGGGACCCTCCCCGAGCCACTGCCAGGGTTTGGAATATTGGAATATTGGAATATATAATAACACTTGGATCTGCTGATCCTGCCCGAAACTCAACACCCTGAGTCCCAAACCCGCAATCCCAACGTTCCAAAATGCTGGAAAATGGGATTTGAGCACCAGCGCTGAGCCTCGGAGGGGGCCAGCCCTGGCACTGGGGGGCAAGGACAGGACCCCACAGCCCCTTCTGCCCGCTCCCTCCTGAACCTGGCACGGGAATGGGAGAGCCCAAATGTCACCCCCAGGTCCTGCCAAAAGGGAAATCACCCCCAAAAACCAACGGTGACACCTCCAAGAGCAGCGCAGTGAGGAGTGGGGGACACCAGAGGTGACGCTGCTCCTTTCCCGGCCGGGAGAGGGGACGATCCCTTCACCCAGCAGCAGCAGGAGGGTGCCCGAGCCCCTCCCAGCCCCGGGGCCCGTGGGGGGCGGCCGGGGGGCTGGGCTGGGGAGGGGAGGGGGCCGTGCAGCGGCTGCGGTGTGACTCAGGCGTGCAGAATGTCTGTGGGCAGCGGGCCCAGCTCCCAGATGCTCCGCCGCGGGAAACGTGCGCTCTCCCCGCCGCGGTTCGCCCTCCTCTCCCCTCCCCTGCCCGCTCCCCGCAGGGGCAGCCCCGATCCCACCGCCCTCATCCCGCTGGGAAGGGCCCGTCCACCCTTGGGAAGGGGAGCTGCGCGCCTGCATCCAGCAAAAAAACCCCAAAACCAAAAACCAAAACACACACACACACACAAAAACCCAAAAACCAAAAAAAAACCCCAAAAAACCACACCACAACCCCAAAAAACCAAAAAAAACCCCAAAAAACAAATCAACACCAAAAAAAGCCCCCAAAAAACTCCACCAAAAAACCCACCCAAAAAACAAACAAAAAACAAAACAAACAAACAAAAACCACTCTCCCCAAAAAACCCAAGAAACCCCCCAAAACAACCCAACCCCCGCAAAAAACCCCTCCCCCCCAAAAAAAAAAAACCAAACCAAAAAACCCACAACCACAAACAAACAAACAAACAAAAAAAACCAAACAAAAAACCTTCCAAACAAACAAAAAAAATATAAGACAGGGAATGGCAGCCTTGGGAAAGAACCCCTGGGATCCAGGCAGGGACGGCTCCAGGAGAGGCTCCCGCATCTGCCGGCTCGGCTGTCCCAGCCCCGCACCGGGGAGCGGAGCAGGGGCAGCCCGGCCCGGCCCTCGGGAGGTGCTGCCCGGCACCTGCAGCCACCGCAGCCCGGCCCGGCCCGGCCAGGCTCGGCCCGGCTCGGCACCGGCCTCACCCCTGCCCTGGACTCGCCCAGGCCAGCGCTGCCCAGCGGGACGCGTCTGCCTTTGCTCCAGAAACTGCCCGGGCCGCGGCGGGACACGGGGGTGTGCCCAGGGGAACACTCCGGGGCTGTGCCCATGGAAATACCCCAGGACTGTGCCACAGATACACCCCAGAGCTGTGCCACAGGGACATCCCGGGGCTGTGCCCATGGAAATATCCCGGGACTGTGCCCACAGAAATACCCTAGGGCTGTGCCCATGGAAATACCCCAGGACTGTGCCACAGATACACCCCAGAACTGTGCCACAGGGACACCCCGGGGCTGTGCCCATGGAAATACCCCGGGATTGTGACACAGGGACATCCCAGAGCTGTGCCATGGGGACATCCTAGAGCTGTGCCCATGGAAATATCCCGGGACTGTGCCACAGATACACCCCGGGGCTGTGCCACAGGGACATCCCAGAGCTGTGCCATGGGGACATCCCGGGGCTGTGCCCACGGAAATACCCCGGGGCTGTGCCGTGGGGCTGTGCCCATAGAAATACCCCAGAGCTGTGCTCATGGAAATGCCCCAGAGCAGTGACACAGGGACATCCAGGGACTGTGCCCATGGAAATATCCCACAACTGTGCCACAGGGACATCCCAGAACTGTGCCATGGGGACATCCCGGGGCTGTGCCCATGGAAATACCCCGGGGCTGTGCCGTGGGGCTGTGCCCATAGAAATATCCCATGTCTGTGCCACAGGGACATTCCAGAGCTGTGCCCATGGAAATATCCCAGGGCTGTGCCCACAGAAATACCCCGGAGCTGTGTCCATGGAAATACCCCAGGGCTGTGCCACAGGGACATCAGGGGCTGTGCCCACAGAGCTATCCCAAAGCTGTGCCCGTGGAAATACCCCAGGGCTGTGCCCATGGGGACATCCCGGAGCTGTGGCAAGGGGACATTCTGGAGTTTTGCCCACGGAAGCACCCCAGGGCAGTGCCACGGGGACATCCCAGAGCTGTGGCCATGGAAATGACCCCCAGCTGTGCCATGGGGACATCCCGGGGCTGTGCCCACGGAGCTATCCTGAAGCTGTGCCCATGGAAATGACCCAGGGCAGTGCCACGGGGACATCCCGGGCTGTGCCCACGGTTCTTTGTGGGTCTCCTCTCTCCCTCTGGCCTTTTGGGGGATGCTCCATCCCGCTCCTTTCCCTCAGGCTCATCCCTTTTCCCACCGCGGCACTCCACGATCCCAACCCTTCCCAGGGCAGCTCCGAGGGCACCGCGGCCGCCCCGGGCACCGCCCTTCGCTTTCGCCTCTCCAGGTGACTCAGGCTCGCTCGGAGCTTTGATGTGGGGAGGAGGGAAGCGAGGAGGGGCCGGTTCCCACCTCTGCCCGGCTTCTGACGAGTCCCGCCGCTGCTGAGGTGGCACAGCCCGGGGCACGGGCACCGCGGGAAACACTCACATGTCACAGCCTCGGGAGCGCCGCGCTGCTCGGCCCGGCCGCCTTTCCTCAGGGATTTGGCATCTTCCAGGGGTTTCTCCTTCGCTGGCACCGCGGGGCGGGCGGGCTCGGCCGGGGGCAGCGCTGGGATCGGCCTCGGGGCAGGGAGCGAGGGCTCAGCCGGCTCTGAGAGAGAAACGGGGTTAGAGCTGAGCCCCCCGGGTGGGCTGAGCCCCCAGACCCTGCTCGGGGTTTTGGGGCTCTGATTCCCGAGCCACATCCCTGCGGCGCGGGGGATTCGGGGCACCGGGGCCGCATCCCTGCGCTGTGCTCACCCCGCCGCAGCGCCATCCCAAAAACCCTCCCAAGCTCTCACATTCCTTCTCCGAAAAGCCGAAGGATCTGGTTACACTCAGCAGCCCAAGCTGGATTTTTCATCCCCAGTTCCCATGAAAGGGCCACTGTCCTCCCCGCGGGAGCTGCCTGCCACCTTCCCTCATCCCCCGGGACCCCGGGGCGGCAGCGACCCCCGCAGGACCCCCGGATGGGGAGGGAAAAACCCGAAAGGAGCGGAGTTATTCCCCAGGGGAGAAACCGCGGTGCAGAAAACCCCCGTGCAGAAAGCCAGGAGGAGGCAGGGCCACCCTCAGCGCTGCTCCGTCCCGTGGGGAGCGTGGGGTGCCCGGGGGTGCCCGGGGGTGCCCGGGGGTGCCCGGGGGAGGGGGCTCGGTGCGATGCCCCCCTGCCCCAGCCCCCTCCCCGCCGCCCCAGGCCTCTGCCCATCCCCCGGAATGGCAGCGTCTTGCACAACAAGGGCTGAGAGCACTTTTTATAAAACTAAATTATAGTTTAGGGCAGAGGGAGGGAGAGCGGGGAGCTGTAATTGCCCTGGCTGCAACAGGAGCCCTGCGAGGAGGGGAGGGGAGGGGAAGGGAGGGGAGGGGAAGGGGGGAAAGGGACCCGGGACGCTTCATTTTCCTCAATAAACCCAGGGTCCCACACGCCAGAGCCGAGGAGGAAAGAGGGCAATTATGGATAATTAAAAGGAGCATAATGAGGGAATTCTGGGGGTTCCCGGGATCAGCAGCAGCCTGGAAATGCTGCCCGGGGGCTGCAGCTGGTTTGGGGTGATGCTGATCCCCTCCCAGCTCCACAACAGCCCCCAAGGCCAGCCACGTGCCTCAGTTTCCCCGCTCTGCCCTCGCCAGGGTGCAGATCCAGCCTGGGGCCCCCTGACACGGGCGGGGGTTTGTGGGAAGGAAAATTCATCCTGGCACAGAGAGAGCTCACAGCTCTCACAGGTGAGGCGATTTTGGGGCTCAACCAAGGGAAATAAAACAGCTCCAGCTGAATTTTGCTCAACAGCGTTGGCTCCAAATCCCAACGGAGTGGGAGCACGGGAGCCCCAGATGGGAGAAAAGCTGTTCCCGTGCCTCTGGAAAGCCAGGGAGAGGTGAGGAGAGCAGGCTGTCCTCTCCCCACGGGCGTGGGGGTGAATAACATCCACACCTTGCTGCATCCACAGCCTCTGTCAAGGCCCAGGTCAGCCCTGATCCAAAGCCAGACACGAAATCCTGTGGGATGAGGAGCCCTGAGTGGAGCCAGGGCAGGGCACAGAGGGTGAAGCTCCCACAGAGCCCCTGGGAAGGAAGCAGAGCTCTGGTTTCTGCTGTGAGATGCCCAGAGCGTGTTCAGGGCTTAAAACACCCCCAGGGCTGCCCAGAACAGCCACAGCACCACCAGAGCCCCTTCCCTGCAGGTCAGGGATTGGGAAGAAGAGCTGGAAAATCAGGTGGCACAGGGAGAGCTCCAGCAGATCCCCATCCCTGCCCCTCTGTGCTGCCTCCAGAGCATCCCTTGGCCCCTCTGTGCCCGTTCCTGGGGATGTCTGGAGCTCCGTGGGACAGCAGCAGCCCTGGCTGGGTGGATCCATGGGGATATCCAGGCTGCTGCTCCCGCTGGGATGGAGCCCAGGCTCGGCCCTGCTGTGTCCACTTCACACTCGTAATTACCCTCACACACAACCACAGCCACGCAGGGAGGAAGGTGGCAATTAAATTAACTCCCCCGGGAACAAGCTGGCCCAGAGAGGGACAAAAATAGACGGGAATGGAGTTTGGGGTTGAGCTGATCCTTCCCTGCCTCGCCTGGCAGGGCCACGGGGATGTGGGGATGGTGCTGACCCCCAGCTCCCCCCGGAATGGGGTGGGAGAGGGCCCTGTCTGCCCTCGGGGTCACAGCCTGGCCCCAGGGAGGGGCTGGGGGCAGCTGGACACGCATGGGGTCGGCACAGACCCCACAGGGTCCTGCCCCACGGCTCCCTGTCCCTTGGGATCCACGGGGAAATGCAGAGGGAATGTCCTGGGAAATGGAGAGGGAATGTCCAGGGAAATGCAGAGGGGATGCTCCAAGAAATGCAGAGGAAATGTCCCAAGAAATGCAGAGGGAATGTCCAGGGAAGTGGAGAGGGAATATCCAGAGAAATGGAGAGGGAATGCTCCAAGAAATGCAGAGGAAATGCCCTGGGAAGTGCAGAGGGAATGCTCAGGGAAGTGCAGAGGGGATGTCCTGGGAAATGGAGAGGGAATGCCCCAAGAAATGCAGAGGGAATATCCAGGGAAGTGCAGAGGAAATGTCCAGGGAAGTGCAGAGGCAATATCCAGGGAAACGCTCGAGCAGCAGCTCCCAAAATGCCCCCAAGGAGAGGCAGCAGCTCTGCTGGCACAGGAGGAGGTGAGCAGACACCTCCATGCCTGGCACAGGCTCATCCCACAGCTCCCTCTCCTCCTTTAAATCCCCCCAGGCCCTGCTCCGGGGGTGCCCTGCCAAGCTGAGCCCCCCCGGCTCCCTTCTCCCTGCTGCCCCCAGAGCAGGACCAGGCTTGACCTGAATCCATCACGTTTAAAACCAACCATGAGCCCAGGCAAACCCCTGAGGCCAGCCTGCCCTTGGGATGGGACATCTCTCACTTCTCCCAAAAATTCCTGCACCTCCAGACCCTTCCTGGCCAGGGCAGATCCTCCTGAGAGCCTGGGATGAGTCCAGGGCTCTGCTCCCTGAGGAGCAGCACGAGGGGGAGGTGGAGCTGCCCTGGCACAGGGAGGGCAGCTCAGATCTCTGGGTTTGGGAACAGACTTATCCAAAAAAATAATAATTCCAATTTCAGTAAATCACAGCACTGCCCTGAGGTACCAGAGATCAGGAAAGGGATAGATGTGGAGCTACTCTCTTCTTTTGCCAAGCCCAGGACGTGCACATGGAGCCGGTTTTCTGATTATTCTCCCCGATCCCAAAGTCCAAATCCATCCGTCATGGGAGTCCCGAGACATCAGCGAGCTCCAAAGTCCACCAGGGATGTGGGAAAATAGGAGAGGAGAGAGGAAAGATGCAGAGAAGCTGGAAAACTTTGTGGCTGTAAGTGAGGATCCAGTAAAATTCCTGTACCAACATCCCTCTGGGAATTCAGGGAGGCCCCGGGGAGTGCAGGAGCTCCTGGGGCCACCCCTGGCTCTGAGCAGGGGGAAAAGTGCACGGGAATCCTGAGGAGCTGAGCTGGGGATTCCTGATGGGCTGAGCTCGGGATTCCTGAGGAGCTGAGCTCGGGATTCCTGATGGGCTGAGCTGAGGATTCCTGATGGGCTGAGCTCGGGATCCCTGATGGGCTGAGCTCGGGATTCCTGATGGGCTGAGCTCGGGAATCCTGATGGGCTGAGCTGAGGATTCCTGATGGGCTGAGCTCGGGATCCCTGAGGAGCTGAGCTCGGGAATCCTGAGGAGCTGAGCTCGGGAATCCTGAGGAGCTGAGCTCGGGAATCCTGATGGGCTGAGCTCGGGATTCCTGATGGGCTGAGCTCGGGAATCCTGATGGGCTGAGCTCAGGAATCCTGAGGAGCTGAGCTCGGGAATCCTGAGGAGCTGAGCTCGGGATCCCTGATGGGCTGAGCTCGGGAATCCTGATGGGCTGAGCTCGGGAATCCTGAGGAGCTGAGCTCGGGATTCCTGATGGGCTGAGCTCGGGAATCCTGATGGGCTGACCTTGAGATTCCTGAGGAGCTGAGCTCGGGATCCCTGAGGAGCTGAGCTGAGGATTCCTGATGGGCTGAGCTCGGGAATCGTGATGGGCTGAGCTCGGGAATCCTGGTGGGCTGAGCTCGGGAATGGGCTGAGCTCAGCATTCCCACAGAGCCGGACAAACAAAAGGCGGGAGCAGCATCCTGGAGGGCGCCGGGATGAGGCAGAGCTCCTCCAGCAGCAGCAGCAGGAGCTGCACCGCAGCCAGCACAGCTCCCAAACCCCTGTGTGTTCCCTTCCCCAGCTGCCCAGACCCCCAGGGGATGTGGAAGAGGCAGAGCTGGGGCCGTGGTTTGGGGTCAAACCCCCCCGGGTGTCCCGTGGCTCCTGCTCAGCGTTCCTGGGCTGTGCCTGGTGACCCACGCCGCTCCTGGGGCTCATTCCTCTCTCCCTCTTCCTCCCGAGTGCCTTTGGCTCCCAGGGAAGGAATCCGGGGGCAGGAGAGGGACGGGCACATCCCCAGGCTGGCACGTGCCCATTCCCAGTCCCAGGGAGGGGCAGAAAGGGAAGGAAAACTTCTCCAACCAGGAGCTGAAGAGAGGCTGGATGGAGGAATGTGGAAATAAATCCCATCCCTTCGGCAGGCAGATGTTTGGTGGGAGGGAGAAGGGGGTCTGAGCACATCTGGATCCACATCTGAGCTCTTGGGGAGCATCCAAACACCACGGGGTGTGACTCCTGCCAGCGTGGGGACCCCCAGGAGACCCCTTCTCCCTGCCTCTGATCCCTTGGGAATGCTGGACAGGGAGCAGGGAATGCTGGATGGGGCCTGGCTCTGCTCGTGCCCTCTGCTCTCCTTTTCGTGCAGGTAAAACCAGCCTGGGGTCTCTCCTGGCCCACCCAGGTGCCTGCCTGGCCCATCCCAGGGATATTCCAGGGATATTCCAGGGATATCTCAGGGATATTTCAGGTTTCCAGTGCAGAAGAGACGGCACCAGAGCAAATCCTTCCCATGGCCGGAGCCAGGCAGGAGCAGAGGGAAGCAAAATCCTGGTTTGGAAGTTTGCTCCGCTGGGAAAAATCCCAAAGCCTTATTTACAGTCTGAAATGAATGCACTGAGGCTGCCTCGGATTCTGGGCTAGGCAGGGAAAGGAAAAACAGGGAGGGGAGGGAAGGGGAGATGCCCAAAGCACGGCCAGGACAGATCCAGCACAGCTTTTCTTCCCACCTGGAAAACCTTTGGCCTCTTTGCTCACCTGGGCAAAGCTTTGGATAAACTCTGGGACAATGAGGTCGAAAAACAAAGCGGTTTCCATGAGAAGTGACTTCCCAAATGCACAAAAAGCAAAACAAAGCAGAAAAAAACACCAAACCCGCAAAAACCCCAAGCAGCTCAGCGGGCTGGGAGTTGTTGTTATTTGTTATTTATAGAATTTGGGTGGGAAGAGAGGGAGGAATTTTGGGGCCAGACAGGCCAGGACCAGCGTCTGTCCAGTCCATCCCTGCTGGGAGTTTGACCTCGGTGACAAAACCCCGAGTCCAGGTCGGTGTCCCCACAGATCCCATCCCTCCGAGGCCCTCGTGGCTCCAACCAGCTCCTCCAAACCAAATTCATGGAAGAATTGCTCCTACGAGGGGTTTCAGGGAAGATAAAACAGAAATTCCCTGCGAGGAGCACCTCTGGCATTGCAGCGATTCGGGACGAATTATTCCTTACCCAGCAAGAATCGATTTAACTAATTAATTAATTAATAAATATATTTACATTTTGTGGGTGTTGAGGCACCATTCCAGTGTGGAGCTGCAAGGGGAGAAGGGATTTTTAAGCCTGGACTGGAAAAGAGGGAGAACAAAACTTCCCAGGACACAAAGAGGGAAGGACCAGGCTCCTTTCCTCATCTGCAGGTCTCATCCCAAAACCACCATAAAACACCCCAAAGCCACTGTGGGGGCAGGGAATGGGGGAAAAAGTGGGAAAAAATCAGGGAAAAAACAGGGAAAAATCCAGCTTGGGATTGAATTCGAGTTTGAGCAGCACCTGGGGTGGGATAACTCCCCAAAAACTGGAAAATTTGGGAATTTAGGGAAGGAAATCCTGGGTGTCCTTAAGGAAAAGCAATTATCCCTGAAGCCTGGAAAGCAATGAGGGCGATCAGATCCAAGGAGATTCTGGGAATTACAGACCAGGGAGAAACTCTGGAGGGAGTAATTAAGGCCCGAGCCAGGCTGGTAATTGGGTAACCTTTGGGGGTTAAACCAGCACAGGTCCTGGCAGGGAAAATTTGTGTCTTCCCGAGCTAAGTCCTTAAAAAAAAAAAAAAAAAAAGAAGTTAATTGAGGAGGGGATCAACGGGAGCTGCTGGGCACTGTTATTAACCAGGATAATAATTTGCATTTTTCCAGCACAGATTGAAGTCAGTGCCCATCACACCTTCCCTGAGCTCCGGGGATTTTCCTTAAAAAACTGAGGCACAAAAATGGGATTTTTTGGAGACGGAGCCCCAAACTTCTCCCACGCACAGATCCCAAAGGAAATTCCCAAAACCAGGACAGGGGAAGGGATTTTGGTGCCCGTCCCGCAGGAGGGGGAACTCCAGGCATGGAAAATTCGGGGAGAAATCACCAGAAATTCAGCAAATACCCCGAGGAGGGCTTGGGTTTCTGCAGCTCCCAGGCAGGCGCTTTCCAAGGAAATTCAATCAGGAGCTGGAGCGGGAGCAGGGGCGACACAGCCCCAAGGCCTGGCTTTGTTCTGCTCAAACCCAGAAACTTGGAAAAAAAAGCCAGAAATCTGCCTCTTTTTTAGGTTTTTTTGGTTTTTTTCTCTTGGGTTTCTTTTTCTTCGTAAGCTTCGCTGTTTGTTCAAAGAACAAACATGAGCGAAGCGTTTTCGGGTGCTGACAAGAAAAATTCGGGAAGAAAAAACAGAAATGCTGTAAAAAAGTCTTTTTTGGGGGGTAAAATAATTCAGTTTTGTTGCTTTCAGGGCTTTTTTTCAGGCGGGGTTTTTGCACTTTGAGGATGGCTGCGTGCAACTCTGCAATCCTGCATTTAAATCAGTGCTGAGGAAAGAAAAAATCTGTTTATTTTGATTTTGGATGGGGTTTTTTTTGTTCCTACCCCCATCCCAGAGCAGGACAGTGCCAGAAAAGGGTTCCTGGGTGAGGTGGCCCCGATTCCTGCTGAGAATTCCCTGCTTGGGGCACCTCGTGCAGGCCCCCAGGGCTGGTTTGGGTCTGAATGTTTCGTGTTTGGGGCTGAGCACGAAACAGCTTTTTCCTTTTTCCGCCTCCTCTCACACCTCGGGGCAAAATCGTTGGGAACAGGCAGAAAGAATTAAGGAAAAATGTGTGTCCCAAGCTGGGACAAAGGCAGGGATTGGGGATGTGGAGAGGGGCAGGAGGGTGGGAAATGGGAAGGGAAAAAGGAGTGGGAATGAAAAAACCTCAAGGGGGTTTTGCTGCTGGGGAGGGATTTGTCTCCTTCTTCACCAGGAGGAGGAGGAGGAGGAAGAGCCTCTCCTCCTTCCCACTGTCCCTGTTTCCCCCCAGTGAAGGAAGGATCATCTCACCACGCAAAAAAATCTTGTTTTTTCCTCCTGTTTTCTGTTAATTCCTCTGAAAAAAAAAAAAATTACCAGGGCAGACAGAGGCCTCTTCTCTCTGCAAACTGCCTGTGGCTATTTCAGGGCCATGGTTTGCCGTGCCCCTGTCCCTGCTGGGTGGGACCGGCTGTGGTGGCACCCGGCCCATCTCCAGAGATGCCAGGGGACAAAATTCCAGGGAAAAAAAAACTCTGTGTGCATCGGGGGAACAGCAGCAAACCCAGTGAGCCGGGCCAAAACAGCCTGGAACCCCAAATTCCCTGATTATTCCTCAGAGTGGGAGTATAGAAATTGTAAAATGGGGAGGGGAGGGGAGGGGAGGGAAGGTTTGGGAAGGTTTGGGAAGGTTTGGGAAGGTTTGGGAAGGTTTGGGAAGGGAAGGTTTGGGAAGGGAAGGTTTGGGAAGGTTTGGGAAGGGAAGGGAAGGTTTGGGAAGGTTTGGGAAGGGAAGGTTTGGGAAGGGAAGGTTTGGGAAGGGAAGGTTTGGGAAGGTGGGAAGGGAAGGTTTGGGAAGGGAAGGTTTGGGAAGGGAAGGTTTGGGAAGGGAAGGTTTGGGAAGGTTTGGGAAGGTTTGGGAAGGTTTGGGAAGGTTTGGGAAGGTTTGGGAAGGTTTGGGAAGGTTTGGGAAGGTTTGGGAAGGGAAGGGAAGGGAAGGGAAGGGAAGGGAAGGGAAGGGAAGGGGAAGGGAAGGGAAGGGAAGGGAAGGGAAGGGAAGGGAAGGGAAGGGAAGGAAGGGGAAGGGAAGGGAAGGGAAGGGAAGGGAAGGGAAGGGGAAGGGAAGGGAAGGGAAGGGAAGGAAGGGAAGGGAAGGGAAGGTTTGGGAAGGTTTGGGAAGGTTTGGGAAGGTTTGGGAAGGAAAGGAAAGGAAAGGAAAGGAAAGGAAAGGAAAGGAAAGGAAAGGAAAGGAAAGGAAAGGAAAGGAAAGGAAAGGAAAGGAAAGGAAAGGAAAGGAAAGGAAAGGAAAGGAAAGGAAAGGAAAGGAAAGGAAAGGAAAGGAAAGGAAAGGAAAGGAAAGGAAAAGGAAAGGAAAGGAAAGGAAAGGAAAGGAAAGGAAAGGAAAGGAAAGGAAAGGAAAGGAAAGGAAAGGAAAGGAAAGGAAAGGTTCCCAGGCTCGGTGCTGCGTGACAGAGCCGCTGGCCCCAGCCCAAGCCACCAGGGCTCTGCACCCAAATGTCACAGGGACAGCACGGCCCGGCCTGGCCGCTCCTCCCTCCCCAAAATCACACGGACACGAGGATTTGGGGTGGGGCAGCACCCAGCTGCTCCCCGAGGAGGGGCAGGGATGGAACTGAGGCTCTTCCCACCGGGCAGGTGGGAATTCGGGGCCTCCTCGTGCTGCAAAGGAGGAGAAATTGGTCTGGCTCTGCTCAGGTTCGCACCGTGGGTGTCCCTTGGGAGGAGCTGGGGAAGAGGAGGGGAGGTTTGGGGAGGTTTGGGATGGTTTGGGATGGTTTGGGGTGGTTTGGGGTGGTTTGGGGTGGTTTGGAATGGTTTGGGATGGAGGTGAGACCCCTTCAAATTGGGAACATGGAACTGGGCACTCATGGATGCCTCTCAAACATGGGAACACCAAACTGGGCACTCATGGATGCCTCTACAACAGGGAACAGGGACAAGAGGTCCCCAACTGGGACACACCAAACTGGGCACCCACAGATGCCCCTCCAACACAGAAACACTGAACTGAGCAATGATGGATGCCCATCCACGATGGGAACACTGAACTGGGCACTCACAGATGCCCCTCAAATGTGGGAACACCAAATTGGGCAATCATGGATGCCCCTCAAATATGGGAACAGGGACAACAGGTCCCCAACTGGGACACACCAAACTGGGCACTCACAGATGCCCCTCCAATATGGAAACACTGAACTGGACACTGATGGATGTTCATCCAAGATGGGGACACTGAACTGGGCACTCACAGATGCCCCTTAATTGTGGGAACACCAAATTGTGCGCTCACAGATGCCTCTTAAATGTGGGAACAGGACAAGAGGTCCCCAACTGGACACACCAAACTGGGCACTCACAGATGCCCCGCCAACCTGGGAACACCAAATCGGGTGTTCATGGACGCCCCTCTAAGACAGGAACACCAAACTGGGCACTGATGGGTGCCCACCCAAGATGGGAACACCAAACTGGGCACTCACAGTTGCCCCTCAAACGTGGGAACACTGAACTGAGCACTCACAGATGCCCCTTAAACTTGGGAATACCAAACTGGGCACTCACAGGTGCCCCTCCAACGTGGGAACACGGAGCTGGCACTGGTGGATGTCCCCTCAGCCAGGTCCCAGTGCTCCCCGCTCAGGCCACCAGCACACCAGGGAGCTGAACCACTCCCTACCCACCCACAGCTCCCTGCAGCCACAGGGCAGGCAGAAAAATTCCCCAAACCATTTCCCCCGACGCATTTCGCAGATTTTTAAGCTGCTCTTTAAAATGCCCGCCCCAGCTGCTGGTACAGGAGCTGTGCTGAGCCGGGCTGGGGACAAACCCCTGGCAAAAAGCTCTTTGCATTCCCAGCTCGCCATTTCCCACCTGGGGAAGGAGGGAAAGCCGGGAAACCCATCCCCCTGCAGCTGCCCTGGACACGGCTGCAGGGGGCTGCAGGGGCTGCAGGAGCTGCAGGAGCTGCAGGAACTGCAGGGGCTGCAGGGGCTGCAGGGGCTGCAGGGGCTGCAGGGGCTGCAGGGGCTCAGGGGCTGCAGGAGCTGCAGGAGCTGCAGGAACTGCAGGGGCTGCAGGGGCTGCAGGGGCTGCAGGGGCTGCAGGAACTGCAGGAACTGCAGGGGCTGCAGGAACTGCAGGGGCTGCAGGGGCTGCGGGGGCTGCAGGGGCTGCGGGGGGCTGCAGGGGCTGCAGGGGCTGCAAGGGCTGCAGGGGCTGCAAGGGCTGCAGGAACTGCAGGGGCTGCAGGGGCTCAGGGGCTGCAGGGGCTCAGGGGGCTGCAGGGGCTGCAGGGGGCTGCAGAACTGCAGGGGCTGCAGGGGCTGCAGGAACTGCAGGAGCTGCAGGGGCTGCAGGGGCTGCAGGGGCTGCAGGGGCTGCAGGGGCTCAGGGGCTGCAGGGGCTGCAGGGGCTCAGGGGCTGCAGGAACTGCAGGGGCTGCAGGGGCTGCAGGGGCTGCAGGGGCTGCAGGGGCTGCAGGGGCTCAGGGGCTGCAGGGGCTGCAGGGGCTCAGGGGCTGCAGGAACTGCAGGGGCTGCAGGGGCTGCAGGGGCTGCAGGGGCTGCAGGAACTGCAGGGGCTGCAGGGGCTGCAGGGGCTGCAGGAACTGCAGGGGCTGCAGGGGCTGCAGGGGCTGCAGGGGCTGCAGGGGCTGCAGGGGCTGCAAGGGCTCAGGGGCTGCGGGAGCTGCAGGGGCTGCAGGAGCTGCAGGGGCTGCGGGGGCCCTTTGGGGAGATTCTGGGGGATTCTGGGGGATTTTGGGGAGATTTTGGGGAGATTTTGGGAGATTTTGGGAGCTGATCCCGCCGTGGATTTGGCCCCTTTTGTGTGTCCCTGCAGCTCCTGCCCTGCTGGGTTTCAGCCTCCCGTGGGGTTTTTAAGGCCGTTTTTAATTTTTTCTCTGCACGAGAAGCTTGGCGGGGACAGCACCGGGGGACGCCGAGCCAGAGGGGCTCCGGGGGGCTCGGAGAGGATCCCCCCAAGTTTTCCATCCCCTTCTGCAGGGCCTGGTCCCCGTGAGGCTCCCGGAGCTGCCCCAGCCCCTCGATCCCCCGGGGGGTTTCACTCGCACCCCCCCGGCTGCTCCCCGCGCTTGGCCCCGGGACAGGAACTGCCGGAGAGCTCGGGATGAGAAATCCCGGCGGGATCCCGGCAGCTGCTGAGCTCACACGGACAGGAAAACACGGCCGGGGCACCAGCACACGCTCAGACATTCACAATCACACAGAAACACGGGCTCGGATATTCACAAACACAAACACACACTCAGATATTCAAAATCACACAGAAACACGGGCTCGGATATTCACAAATACACACTCAGTTGTTCACAATCACACACAAACACGGGCTCGGATATTCACAATCACACAGTAACACACACTAACACGGCCAGGGGCACCAGCACACGCTCAGACATTCACAATCACACACAAACACAAACACACACTCAGATGTTCACAGTTGCACATAAACACACACTAACACGGCCAGGGGCACCAGCACATGCTCAAATATTCAAAATTACACACAAACACACACCCAGATGTTCATAGTCCTGCACAAACACGGCCAGAGGCACCAGCACACTCTCAGACGTTCACAATCACACTCAAACACGAGCTCAGATCTTCACAAACACACACACACACTCAGATATTCACAATCGCACTCAAACACACACTCAGATGTTCACAACCCTGCACAAACTCTCAAATGTTCACAGTCACACTCAAACAGGCTCAGATGTTCACAAACACACACACACACTCAGATATTCACAATTGCACTCAAACACACACTCAGATGTTCACAAACACACCCCCAGGTGTTCACAGCCCTGCACAAACACCCAAACACTGCCAGGGGCACCAGCACGTGCTCAGACATTCACAATCACACGCAAACACACACTCAGATGTTCACAATCACAAACACACTCTCAAATGTTCACAGTTGCACACAAACACAGGCTCAGGTGTTCACAGTCCTGCACAGACACACTCAAACACTGCCAGGGCACCAACACATGCTCAGACATTCATAGCCCTGCACAAACACATGTCCAGATGTTCACAATCACACTCAAACACACACACCCCCAGATGCTCACAATCCTGCACAAACACACCCAGAAGTTCAAACACACCCAAACCCTGCCAGGGGCACCAACACACGCTCAGAAGTTCACAATCACGCACAAACACACCCAAACCCTGCCAGGGGCACCAACACACACTCAGATATTCACAAACACACAGAAACACACACTCAGATGTTCACAATCACACACAGTCACTGCCATGGGCACCAGCACACACTCAGATGTTCGTAACTCTGCACAAACACACTCAAATGTTCACAATCACACTCAAACACACACTTAAATGCTCACAATCCTGCACAAACACACACCCAGATGTTCACAGGCCTGGACAAACACACACTCAGAAGTTCAAACACACCCAAACCCTGCCAGGGGCACCAGCACACACTCAGACATTCATAACCCTGCACAAACACACTCAAATGTTCACAATCACACTCAAACACACACTCATATGCTCACAATCACCCACAAACACACACTCAGATGTTCACAAACACAAACATACTCCCAGACGTTCACAGTCCTGCACAGACTGCAGGAACTCAGAAGTTCAAACACACCCAGACTCTGCCAGGGGCACCAACACACACTCAGAAGTTCAAAATCACCCACAAACACGTGGTCAGATGTTCACAGTCATAAACACACTCTCAAATGCTCACAGTCACACTCAAACACACACTCAGATGTTCACAGTCCTGCACAGACACACACTCAGAAAATCAAACACAACCAAACCCTGCCAGGGGCACCAACACACGCTCAGAAGTTCACAATCATGCACAAACACACACCCAGATGTTCACAGTCCTGCTCAAACACACCCAAACCCTGCCAGGGGCACCAGCACATGCTCAGACATTCATAACCCTGCACAAACACACTCTCAAATGTTCACAATCACACTCAAACACACACTCAGAAGTTCAAACACACCCAAACCCTGCCAGGGGCACCAACACAGGCTCAGATATTCACAAATACCCCCCAGATGTTCACACCCCCCCAGATGTTCACAGTCACACACTCAGCCAGACACTCCCTGCCTGTCCCCCCTCCCCAGCCACGCTCCCCCTGCTGCCCCCCAGCCCCGGCCGTGCCCTCCCGCTCCTCCCTCCCCTTCCCCTCTCACCCGCCGTGTCCAGAAATGGACCCCACACCCCAAACTCTGAACCAATCCCCCACAAACGCCCCCTCGGCCCGGGCAGAGCCCCCAGCCCTGCACACACACAAACATTTATTGATTCACCCCTGAGAGCCCTGCACACACCTACCGGGATCCCACAGCCTTTCCCGGGATCCCACAGCCTTCCCCGGGATCCCAAAACATTCCCCGGGATCCCACAGCCTTCCCTGGGATCCCAAAACGTTCCCTGGGATCCCAAAACATTCCCCGGGATCCCAAAACATTCCCTGGGATCCCAAAACATTCCCCAGGATCCCACAGGCTTCCCTGGGATCCCAAAACTTTCCCGTGGCACAGAGCAGCCCCTGCTCTTGCACACACACACTCAGCGCTCCCCAGCCGCGCCCCCCCGTCCCCACCGTGTCCCCACCGTGTCCCCACCCCGCGCTCCGCTTTGTCCCCTCCGTGTCCCCCCCGGGCCAGCACCCCCCGTACCTGGCGGCGGGACCGGCTGGGCCCGGGGCTGCTCCGGGGGGCCGGGCCGGGGGCTGCCGGGCCGGGACATCGCTGCGGGGGCTGCGGGGCTCGGAGGGAGCTCGGAGCGGGCTCAGTGCAGGCTCGGTTCGGGTTCGGTTCGGGATCGGACCGGGCTCAGTGCGGGCTCGGTGCTGGCTCGGTTCGGGGCTCCGTTCGGGCTCGGTGCGGGCTCAGTTCGGGCTCGGGGCGAGTTCGGTTCAGGCTCAGTTCGGGGCTCGGTTCGGGCTCGATTCGGGCTCGGGGCGGGTTCGGTTCAGGCTCAGTTCGGGGCTCGGTGCAGCCTCGGTTCGGGACTCGGAGCGGGCTCGGTTCAGGCTCAGTTCGGGGCTCGGTTCGGGCTCTGTGCTGGGCTCGGTTCGGAGCTCAGTTCGGGGCTCGGTTCAGGCTCAGAGCGGGTTCGGTGAGGGCTCGGTCCGGCTCGGTTCGGGCCCGTCCCGCCGCGCTCACCTGGGGCCCCGCGGGGCTCCGCGCCCGCCCCCGCGCCCGCCCCGCATCCCCCGGCCCCGGCGCTGGGGGCCGGCCGGGGCGCGGGGCTGTCCCTGGGCCGGGCTTCTTCCTTCCCAATTTCTTCTTTAAAAAAGAAAAAAAAAGAAAAAAAAAAAAAAAAAGAGAGAGAGAGAGAAAATCGAATTAAATAAATAAAAAACCCAAAACCACGAGGCTGGGAGAGCAAACCCGCGGCCAACCCTCGCCCGCAGCGCTCCGGGAGCTTCTGCCGGAGGCTGGAGCGGCGCCGGGAGCGGGGAGAGGCGCGGGGCAGGCGGAGGTGGCTCCGGGGCCAGCCGCGGATTCGGGATTTCACAGCTGCGCTGCGCCCTCGGAGCGGGGCTGGGTCACCCTGAGGGGGGAAAACGGGGCTGGGCTGAGCTCGGGCCCCCTCGGGTGGGTGTTGGACCCCTCGGGTGGGTGCTTAGACCCCTTGGATGGGTGTTTGACCCCCTGGGTAGGTGTTTAGATGGCCTGGGTGGGTGTTGGACCCCTCGGGTGGGTGTTTGGACCCCTCGGGTGGGTGTTTGGACCCCTCGGGTGGGTGTTGGACCCCTCGGGAGAGTGTTGGACCCCTCGGGTGGGTGTTTGGACCCCTCGGGAGAGTGTTGGACCCCTCGGG
Source organism: Prinia subflava (assembly GCF_021018805.1). Lineage (NCBI taxonomy): Eukaryota > Metazoa > Chordata > Aves > Passeriformes > Cisticolidae > Prinia > Prinia subflava. Next base: position 3,035,970 of record NC_086269.1, read on the forward strand.
TGGGTGTTTGGACCCTGTCCGCTTTCCCCCAGGCAGCAGAGCCAAGAGGGAGCTCCAGCCCGACTCGCTGGCGTGTCCAGGGAACGCCTCTGCCTTCCCCACCCTCCCTGCCTCAGTTTCCCCAGCTGGAAAACGAGCTCGGGCTCCCTGAGGCCACTGGGACCAGAGGTGACAGTGTCACCGCCACCAGCGGCCCTGAGAACGCTGCGACAGCCAGGGGGGAGCAGCAGCAGCAGCAGCAGCAGCACATCCCGAGCGGGCCAGAATTCCCAATTATTCCTCTCCCCGTTTTTTGAGCCCCCAGAGCAGGGGCTTTGGGCAGGGGGTTCACAGCAGCCCCACTGGTGGCCCTGGAATGAGTGGCCCGAGTGCTCTGGGGTCCCCTCTCAGCCCTGATCCCAGGGGGTGCAGCCACAGAGACCCCCAGGTCACCGGAGGGAAGGCCCAGAATCAGGTTTAGGGGTTAGGGCTCGGTTAGGATTTGGGTTGGGGTTTGGATTAGGGTTAGGGTTAGCATTTAGTGTTAGGGCTGGTGTTAGAGTTTAAGGTTAGGGTTTAGGGTTAGTGTTAGGGTTGGTTTAGGTTTTAGGGTTAGGGTTTAGGTTTAGGGTTAGGGTTTAGGTTTAGGGTTAGAATAGGTTTAGGGTTTGGGGTTTAGGGTTAGGCTTAGGGTTTAAGGTTAGTGGTAGTGTAGGTTTAGGGTTTAAGGTTAGGGTAGGTTTAGGGTTTAGGGTTAGGGTAGGTTTAGGTTTTACTGTTAGGGTTTAGGGTTAGGGTTACGGTTTAAGGTTAGGGTTTAAGGTTAGGGTAGGTTTAGGGTTAGGGTTTAAGGTTAGGGTTAAAGTTAGGGTTATGTGGGTTTAGGGTTAGGGTGGATTTAGGGTTAGGGTGGTGCCACCATCACTGAGGCAGCTCCTGAGTCACCGGCCCGTGCCTGCCCCGCACATTCCTCCCTCCCTCCCTGCCCGCACCCCTGCGGGCCCGGCCCTGCCGGGGCAGGCGCGCCCTCCCCGCCCCGGGGGACGATCCCAAAGGCAGCCCGGGAGCGCTGGGATTGCCTGGAGCGCTGGGATTGTCTGGAGCAGCCTGGAGCTCAATCCCCGGGCAGGGGTTGCTCTGCCGGGGGCAGAACGGGGCCGGGAGTGCAGCTGGAGGTGCTCGGCTCAGGGATGGGTGGGGATGAGCATCCCTCTTCCCCTAAACCGACAGCTTGGCCTAATAATCCTAAAAAAAATAAAGAATAATGGGAAGCTTAGTTTTGGGGGTCCTGGATCTGTTTAGCCCCGGTTTTGGGGGAGCAGGGCTCCCCAGGCTGGCAGCCCCCAGCACGGTGGGAGCTGTGCTGTGCAGGGAAGTGTTTCACAGGGATTTTGGGGCCGGAGAGCAGCAGGGCTTTACCCACAGCAGCCGTGGTGCCACCTGTGCCAGGGGCATTGGGACAGCCTGGATCAATCCGTGCTGCTGCTTGGCATCGGCAGGGATGGAGCAGCAACCCCTGCTGGGCCCTGGGCAGGGTGGTCTGGCAGGAAATCCAGCCCCATCCTGGCACTGGGAATCTCCAGGGATGGAGGCGAGCAGGAAAACTCTCGCTGTGTCCAGAGGGTCACGGCTTGCTCAGCACACTGAGTGTGGCCCACAAAAAAAAAAAAGAAAAAAAAGGATTTATTTCCCCCTAAAATATGGTTCTCTGTAAAGAAAGGAGGATAGAAAGGAGCAGGTTGAGCTGGGGCTGGTGGGAAGCCGCAGTGAATCACACCCAGCCTCGTCCTGCTCCTGCAGCCGAGGAAGGCTGTGGGATCTGGCTGGGTTTGGGAAAACAAGGCCGTTCCTGTCGGTGTGTGACTGCTCTGACCCACATTCCCAAACTCTGGCACCCGGCTCCGCTCCCGGCCCCGCCGCCGCCAAAGCAAACCCAGCCCAGCTCCCGGCTGCTCCTCGGGCTCCTCGGGGGGAGCAGGGGCTGGGCTCCATCTCCCCTCGATCTGCACCCCAAAACCTCCAGATCTGCACCCCAAAACTTCCAGATCTGCACCCCAGAAACGCTGGATCTGCACCCCAAAAATGCCAGATCCTCACCCAGTCACCTCCAGATTTGCACTCTGTAACTCCCAGATCTGCATCCAAAATCCTCTGGATCTGCACCCCAAACTCTCCAGATCTGCACCCCAAACCCTCCAGATCTGCACCCTAAACTCACTGGATCTACACCTCAAAACCCCCAGATCTGCACCTCAAAACTCACATATCCGCACCCCAAACCCTCCAGATCCGCACCCCAAAACCAGTGGATCTGAACCCCAAAAGCGCCGGATCTGCATCCTAAATCTCCTGGATCCACACCACAAAACTCCCAGATCTGCACCCCAAAACCTCCAGATCTAAATCTAACCCCCCTGGATCTGTCCCCCATAACTCGTTGGATCTACACCACAAAACCCCCAGATCGGCACTTCAAACCCCCTGGATCTGCACCTCAAAACTCACAGATCTGCACCCCAAAACCCCCAGATCTACAGCCCATAACTGCCAAATCTGCACCCCCAAACCCCCAGATCTTCACCCCAAACCCTCCAGATCTACACCCCAAACCCCCAGACCCACACCCCAAACCCCCAGACCCACACCCCAAACCCCCAGACCCACACCCCAAACCCCGTGCCCTCCCCACCGCTCCCCGTGCCCCAGACTGGAGGCGTTGGAGATCCAAACCTCCTTGACCTTCCCGTCTCCGGTGAGGATTTAGCACTAAAACCTCGACTTTTCTGTTCAAAGAGGGTTTTGCAACATTCCCGGCATCTATCCCTCTGCTGAGGCTTTGAAAAATAAAATAAATAAATAAGAGAAAAACGCGTGTGCTCCTGGAAAACAAGGAATGAGACAGCCCTGGGGCAGAGCTGGGCTCTGCAGCCCCAGCCGTGTTTTTTTTGGGGTCTGAGCCATCACCCCTCGATCCGTGGAGCAGAATTTTGTGCACACACAAAATCTCTAAACAAAATAAAACCCTCCTCAAACCCTTCTGGTGGGGGGAGGAGGCTCTGCCTGCCTGGCCGGGGCTGCAGTGAATGACCCCACTGTTTTACATGTGCTGCTGAAAGATTTTGATGAGTCAGAAGCTATTTCTGTAAATAATTTTAGGAGAAAAAAAAAGAAAAAAAAAGGGAAAGAAGGAAACGGACATTTAAAGTTAAAAAAAAAAAAAATTGGGGCCCCCTGAACGTTCATCTTTGGAAGATGGAAAAATTAAAGACTTCCCCAAAACTTCCTGCATTTCCTCCACTCTGTGCTCCGTCCTGGGGGGCTGTGGGTTGGTTTGGGGACATCCTGGGGGGCTGTGGCTTTGTTTGGGGGCTGTCCTGGGGGCTGTGGGTTTGTCTGGGGACATCCTGGGGGGTTGTGGCTTTGTTTGGGGACATCCTGGGGGGCTGTGGCTTTATTTGGGGACATCCTGGGGGGCTGTGGGTTGGTTTGGGGACTGTCCTGGGGGCTGTGGGTTTGTCTGGGGACATCCTGGGGGGCTGTGGGTTGGTTTGGGGACATCCTGGGGGGCTGTGGGTTGGTTTGGGGACATCCTGGGGGCTGTGGCTTTGTTTGGGGACATCCTGGGGGGCTGTGGGTTGGCTTGGGGACATCCTGGGGGGCTGTGGGTTGGTTTGGGGACATCCTGGGGGGCTGTGGGTTGGCTTGGGGACATCCTGGGGGGCTGTGGGTTGGTTTGGGGACATCCTGGGGGGCTGTGGGTTGGCTTGGGGACATCCTGGGGGGCTGTGGGTTTGTCTGGGGACATCCTGGGGGGCTGTGGGTTGGTTTGGGGACATCCTGGGGGGCTGTGGGTTGGCTTGGGGGCCGTCCTGGGGGCTGTGGGTTTGTCTGGGGACATCCTGGGGGGGGCTGTGGGTTGGTTTGGGGACATCCTGGGGGCTGTGGGTTGGTTTGGGGACAGAGGCACAGCGGCATCGTGGCAGCCCCACCACTGCCACCCACCCTGGTGACAACTGGGGACCGCAGCTGGGGGGGCTCAGTGGTGCTGGGGGGTCACAGGGCAGGGACTGAGCATCCTTCACAGGAAAAATCACCTTGAGGAGCACCCAGGGGTGGGGAGATGCCCTCTCAGCCACTTTGGGGGTCTCTCGGGGTTCCTGGGCAGGGTCAGGACATCCCGGAGTGTCCCCTTTGTCCTCCCTGCTGTCCCTGGTCTGCACAGATGGGGTGGAGCTGGAGCTTTTGGAGAGTTTGGCGTGGCAGAAGCAGGAGCTGACACCCGTGAGCGCCTGCTCCCACCATTTCTGGGCTTTCCCTTCCCACAATTACTCCTCTCCCCGTTTTTTGAGCCCCCAGAGCAGGGGGGTTTGGGCAGGGGGTTCACAGCAGCCCCACTGGTGGCCCAGGAATGAGTGGCCCGAGTGTTCTGGGGTCCCTTCTCAGCCCTGATCCCAGGGGGTGCAGCCACAGAGACCCCCAAGACACCGAGGCTCAGGGAAGGCCCAGATCTCGGAGCAAGAACCTTTTGGCCACTTCCCTTCCTGACCCTGATATTGCAATTTCTCAATGCTCATTTAGGAAAAAAACAAACCCAAACAAATTAAAGATTTCCCTCTTTTTTTTTTTTTTTTTTTTTTTTTTTTTTCTCTTTTCAGTTATTTGGAAGCTGTGCTGGCCCTGGCTTATCCGAGGAAGTGACTTCCCCCAGTTGTGCTTCCATGAGCAAAAATCCCACGGATTTGGGGCAAAGCATTGAGGCGAACAAAAATCCCGCGGATTTGGGATAAAACATCAGGATGAGCAAAACCCCCACGGATTTTGGGGAAAGCATCAGCCCAGCTGGGGAGAAGGGAGGGATCCCTGTGGACACAGCTGTGGAGGGAAGAGCGGGAGAGGGGTGGGGGTCTCCTGCCAGCGTTTTTGGGGTGCAGGGAGTTGTTGTGCACCAGGCAGGGGTGACTGGTCCCAGTGTCCTCTCTGGACTGGTTTTGCAATCAGACCGGGAGAGCTTCTATGTCCGTGCCAAGAAAAAAACCCACAAACAACAACAAAAAAGGATAAAAAAGTTTCTGGTTTAAAAGTTAAAAGTCTCTGAGTGTTAAATCCATCAGAGCCGGGGATGATCCCAGACACGACCCCAGGGAGCTGCGGGAGGAAGGATGGGGACACTGGGAGGGGACACTGGGAGGGGATGGGGACACTGGGAGGGGATGGGGACACTGGGAAGGGACAGGGACACTGGGGGGGAATGGGGACACTGGGAGGGGATGGGGACATTGGGAGGGGACGGGGACACTGGGGGAGGATGGGGACATTGGGAGGGGACGGGGACATTGGGAGGGGATGGGGACACTGGGAGGAGACAGGGACACTGGGAGGGGACGGGGACATTGGGAGGGGATGGGGACACTGGGAGGAGACAGGGACACTGGGAGGGGGGACAGGGACACTGGGAGGGAATGGGGACACTGGGAGGGGACACTGGGGGGGACAGGGACACTGGGAGGGAATGGGGACATTGGGAGGGGACGGGGACACTGGGAGGGGACACTGGGAGGGGATGGGGACACTGGGGGGGACAGGGACACTGGGAGGGGACACTGGGAAGGGAGGCTCCTGGCTGAGCTGCTGCTGCGCTTTTCCAGGGGCTGCTGCCCCATCCCATCCCACCCCATGGATCCCATGGATCCCATCCCTTCCCATCCCAGCTGCAGGAGCAGCAGGAATTCCCACCAGTCCTCCCAGTAAACATTCAGGGGCTGGAAGGATCGGGGAGCCCAAACCCCCAGAGCTGCTGCAGCCCCCAGCTCACCCCAACACCCCCGAGCAGGTGAAGCCGCTTTTCCCCCTCTCCTGCCCGGGCTGGCCTTTGCTCCTGAAGGAATTTCTGGGAGAATTCCTCACTGCAAAGGGGGTCAGGATTTGGGAAGGAGCTGCCCAGGGAGGTGGTGGAATTCCCATCCCTGGAGGTTTTTGAGTTGGGCATCACAGGCAGCTCCCAGAGCTCAATAATTCTGTGAATTGTGTAAAAATTCTGATTTTTTTTTTTCCCCCTCAATAACCTTAAACAAACGGCGCCAGCGGCACGATAGGTAATTTCTTTTATTGCATTTTATAATGCCATTGTCCATACAGATTACATGCAGCTAGACCTACTGTACAAGGGTTTACCGTCTGCCCACGCAGACACGCGGAGCTCGGAGTACAAATACACAGCCAGGCGATTTCCTTTATACAGCACAGGGAGGGAGGGAGGGAGGCGGGCACGGAGGGAAGGGGTCACTTTTTACACACCCGCCCTCCCGGACCTCAGCCCACCTCCCCGGCATCACCGTCCCACCCAGCGCCGCCCGGGATGGGGATAAAACAGGGGGAAAAATAAAAATAAAAATAAACGGGATAAAGGTCGCGGCAGGGCTGGCGCTTCCCGGCGGGGAGGGGATGGATGTCCCCGATTTGTGGTGGCTCCATCCCCAGCCCCTGGCTCTGGACTGTCCCGACCTTCCCCAACGCTTCCAGGACAAAAACCTAGATCCAGGGAGATGCTGCGGGGCGTGAGGTTGGCCAGGGGTGTAAACAAAGCAAAGAAACCCTTTGGTTTGATGCAGTTTGGCTGCTGCTCTCCCGAGCCCTCTCTCCAGCAGCTCCTCCCCTCCCAGCACTGGGTTCTGACCCCCTTCCCCAGGATTTGGGGAAAAGAAATCGTTGAGGAGTTTCAAAAACAAAATACAAACAAACAAACAAAAAAACCATGGAAAAGTGAGTAATTCCTTCAGTGGGAGATACCAGAAAAATGCCTTTAGGTCCAGGGAGGTGCCCACAGCTCCCTCTCACAGAAGTGCCCCAAGGGTGAAGAAAAACAGGAAATAAACCACAAAAATACAGAATAAACTCCCCCCCCCCCAAAAAAAACCAAAAAAAAATTAAAAAAGAATGAACGATTTGAGTTGGTAGGTTGAAAGCCAGAACATCTCTATCTCAATATATACAGACACACGATTCTGCCACGTGTTTGGTCCTGGATCCTCCCTCCCCGCAGCGTTTGAGGTAAAACTCGCAGAATTCCGGAAAATTCCAACCAAAAATGAACCAGAGGGGTGGGAAGGGAGGAGGAGGCAGCGAAGCAGGAGGGGACACGCAGTACCTGGGCTCAGGTGGGAGCCTGCAGAGGTGGGGGTAAGAAAAGGAATTAAATTTACCCCTGAGTATCAAAGCGGGCACGTTTCCCTTTGGAATCGTGGAATTCCCGGGGGGAAAGGCATCACCTGGAGCCACTGGGCTTTTCCAAACCTGTGCATTGTGTTTTAAGGAACAAAACCCCTCCTTCTTTATAGTTCTATAATTATTTTTATATATATAATATATAGGGAGTGCTCCTGGGAGCTGGGATGGGGAGCGAGGCCGTGGGGAATTCTTGGAGCAGAGGGGAAGGAGCCGGGTGTTCCTCGGGGAGTTGGGGTGGGGTTGGGGGATTTGGGATGAATCCGTGGGGATTTGGAGGCTTTGGGATTCATTTTGGGGGTGTTTGTACCTCTGGAAAAGCTTAAAATAAAATCACACCCCGAGGAGGTGGGGAAAAAACAAAAGGAGAGGAGGAAGGTGAAGGAAAAGGACCAGGAATGGGAAAAAAGGGGAGCAGCTACTGAACCCCCCAAAAATCAGTGAGGGGGTGAAGAGCAGGGGCTGGCAAAGAGGGACAATAATTCCCAAATCCCAAAATCCTGGATGGAGGCAGAGATTCCCTGTGGAGGAATCCCAAAATTGGGCTGGTCCAGCCCCTCCTGCTCCTTCCCAGGAATAAAGCAGCAATAGGTGAGAAAACCCCCAGGGCAGCTGTAAACTTGTTCCAACAGTGACTTAAATTAAAGTGGGGGAACAAAGGGATAAAGGAAAAATTAAAAAAAAAAAAGAAAAAAAAAGAAAAAAAAAGAAAAAAAAAGAAAAAAAAAAAGAAAAAAAAAAGAAAAAAGAAAAAAAAAAGAAAAAAATGGGGGGAAAAAGGAAAAAAATGGGGGAAAGGGGGAAAAGAAAAATGGAAAAAAAGGAAAAAAGAAAAAGGAAAGAGGGGAAAAGTAGGATGAAGAAAAATGGAGGAAAAAGGGAAAGAAGGAAAAAAAATAGGGGGAAAAAAAAAGTAATAAGAAAAAAGGAAAAGGAAAAAGAGGAAAGGGGAATAAAAAGAAGAGGGCCTAAAGAAAAAAGGAAAATAAGAATAAAGGAAAAAATAAAAGAGAGGAAAAGGGGGGGAATAAGGGGAATAAAGAAAAAGAGAAAAAAAGAAGAGGAAAAGGGGAAAACGAGGAAAATGAGAGAAAAAGAAAAAAAGGGGCGGAAAAAAAGAAAAAAAAAGAAAAAAGAGAAAGGAAAAAATGAAGTAGCCGGGGAAATCCACGGTGCCTCGCAGCTCCTCGGGCAGCACGGGGGGATTGGGATCGCGCCGCAAAAGGGGGGCTCGGTTGGTGCCCCCCGGCCCGGGCAGGGTCTTTGGTGCCCGGCAGAGCCCGGGAAGGGGCCGGGAACGGGGAACGAGCCGGGAATGAGCCGGGAATGAGCCGGGAATGAGCCGGGAATGAGCCGGGAATGCCCCGGGAATGTCCCGGGAGGCGCCGGCAGCGCTGTCCCGGCGCTCGGCAGCGCAGCCGCGGGCGCGGGTGACACCTAGAGGGGCGTCGGGAGGAGCGGGGACAATCCCGGGATTGGGGCACGGGAGAGGCCCCGCTGCAGCCGGGACACCCCCGGGGGACACCCCCAGGGCCGCGGGGACACAGCGGTGACACAGCGGTGACACAGCGGTGACACAGCGGTGACACAGCGGTGACACAGGGGTGGCACAGGGGTGGCACAGGGACCCCCCAGTCCCTGGGGCACGGAGGATGCCCTGGGCAAGGGGAGGGAGGAGGAGTCCAGGCTCGCCCTGGGGACACCCCAAGTGCCAGGAGCCCCTCGGGGGGGTCACACAGGTGACACACGGGGACAGGTAACACCCTCCCCTCAGCCACAGCTCTGCAGGTGGCATTTCCAGCCCAAAACGCGGCTCCCGTGGTGCCAGCAGTGACACAGCCCCCGGGAATGTCCCAGCCGGGATGAAGGGGACAGGGAGGGACGGAGGAGAGCCCGGGGTCACTCAGGAGAGCCCAGAGCTGGCCCCAACAACCAGAGCAGCTCCAGAGCCAAAACAGCAAATCCCTCACGACCCGCTGGGGGCCAGGACAGCCAGAGCCAGCCCGGCTGTGCCAGGAGAGGGGGGATTCCAGGGAAGGGGGTGATTCCCAGGGAAGGGGATGATTCCAAGGAAAGGGGATGATTCCCAAGGAACGGGATGATTCCCAAGGAAGGGGGTGATTCCAGGGAATGGGGTGATTCCCAAGGAAAGGGGATGATTCCCAAGGAAGGGGGTGATTCCCAAGGAATGGGATGATCCCAAGGAAGGGGGTGATTCCCAAGGAATGGGATGATTCCAGGGAGGGGATGATTCCAAGGGAATGGGATGATTCCAAGGAAAGGGGATGATTCCAAGGGAAGGGGGTGATTCCAAGGGAGGGGATGATTCCAAGGGATGGGGGTGATTCCCAAGGAAGGGAATGACTCCCAAGGAAGGGGGTGATTCCCAAGGAAGGGGATGATTCCCAGGGAAGTGGGTGATTCCCAAGGAATGGAATGATCCCAAGGAAGGGGGTGATCCCCAAGGAAGGGGATGATTCCCAAGGAAGGGGATGATTCCAGGGAAGGGGATGATTCCCAGGGATGGGGATGATTCCAAGAGAAGGGGATGATTCCAAGGGAATGGGATGATTCCCAAGGAAGGGGATGATTCCGAAGGAAGGGGCTGATTCCAAGGGAAGGGGCTGATTCCAAGGGAAGGGGCTGATTCCCAAGGAATGGGATGATCCCAAGAAAAGGGGATGATTCCCAGGAAAGGGGATGATTCCCAAGGAATGGGATGATTCTAAGGAAAGGGGCTGATTCCAAGGAAGGGGGTGATTCCAAGGGAAGGGGGTGATCCCCAGGAAGGTGATGCTCCCCAAAGCCACCACGGGACGCTGGGAATGCCACGCTGCCTCCCAGGAGCAGCCTGGCACTGGGTACCCATCACCGCCCCAGAAAGAAAGAGCAGGGAGAAGAGGGGTGTTTGGTTGTGTCGTTCTCGTTATTATTAATTTCTTTTTTGTATGGGGTTTCTTTTTTTTTTTTTTGGCATGAATACCATCTGTTCACCTGAACTACGGCCCTTCTGTCTCTAGAAATCTTTTGGTATCTTCCCATCTGGACGCAAACAAAAGGATGAGGAAAAGAAAAGATGAAAAGCAGAATTCCCTCCCTCCCCCCCAGCAGCAGCAGGCTCAGGGGTCACGGGCAGATTTGGCCACCACGGGGATGCTCCAGGGCCAGCTTTGGTGACCCCCAGGTCCCTGCAGGTGTTCGGCCATGGGGATGCTGCCCCTCTGCTCCACCACGGCGCTGCCCCGGCTTTGGGGGTGGAATGGGAGGCACGGGGAGCCTTTCCTGGAGTGGAACGGGAGCAGTGGGCATCCCTGCTGGCAGGGAGGTGGCACCAAGGTCCTGCACGAGGGAGGGAGCTGTGACCTGGGAGCTGTGACCTGGGAGCTGTGACCTGGGAGCTGTCACCTGGGAGCTGTCACCTGGGAGCTGTGACCCAGGAGCTGTCACCTGGGGGCTGTGACCCAGGAGCTGTCACCTGGGAGCTGTCACCTGGGAGCTGTGACCCAGGAGCTGTTACCTGGGAGCTGTGACCTCGCTGCCAGCACTGCTGGGGATGGTCAGCACTGATGGTCAGCACTGCTGAGGCCAGCAGCCCCCACCAGCTGGGGCTTGGTGAGGGTGGGCAAGCTGGGAGGCCGCTCTGCTTGCCAGGCAGAGGTGACAAGGGGACACAGTGCCACCACTGCGCCAATGAGTGTCCATCCCAGCTCGGTGACAAACCCTGCAGCTGGCAGAGAGAGCTCAGCCCCATTTCTGCTGTTTCTTCCCCCAAAGCTGGGTGGGGGCAGCACCTGGGCAGGGCCCACGCTCCCCCCGTCGTGCAAAACCCACCGGGGGACACGGAGGTGACAGCAGGGTCCTGCCACCGCTCCCCGGGGCTCGGGGGGACAGAGGTGGCTTCCCTGGAGGAAGGAAGGAAGGAGGGACCATTTCGGACAGGAACAACCAACCTACCATCCTCGGCCACCAGTCACTAACCAAGGGAGGAGGGCAGGAAAAGTCCAGCTCTTGGGGTTTTGCTTCTCGTGTCGTGGCGGGGCCAGTCCGTCCCCGGGCAGTGGCAGCGTGAGGGACACGCCAGCAGCAACAGGTCGGTGTCATTGTCATTGTCCCAAGGAAAACCTTTTGCTTTGTGGAAGTGCCTTGAAAGAACCAGGACGGCGCCGAGGTCACCTTGGGGAGGCGGGGGCGTCGCTCGGTCTCCGTCCGGGAGGGTGGGGAGGGTTTGCCCCTGGGCGGGGGAGGAGGAAGGAGTCCTTAGGACAAGTCCTCCACCGGCAGCTCCTCCTCCAGGTCCCTGTCGTCGGGGATCGTCACATTCTGGTTGGTGGTGGCCATCAGCGACACGGGTCTGCTGTCGTCCTCCGCCTCGGCCGGCTCCTCCTTCACGTGCACGGGGTGGCTGCGGGGAGGGGGAGCCTTCAGCCTCGGGGAGTGGGGACCACCACCCAAAACACCCCCAAAGTTCTGGTCCAGAACACCCCTAGCCCTGGGGATGGGAACCAAAACCCTCCTGGCTCTGAGAATGGGAGGGAAAACCATCCTTGTCCTGGGAACAGGAGCCAAAACCCTCCTTGCCCTGAGAACAGGAACCAGAACCCCTCCTTGCTCTGAGAGCTGCCCACGAGCAGCTCCTGGTGGCTGTGGGGAGAGAGGGAGCCTTCAGCCTCGGGGAGTGGGGCCCACCACCCAAAACCTCTTGAAATTTTGGTCCAGAACATCCCTCATCCCAGAACAGGAGTCAGAATCTCTCTTGCTCTGAGAGCTGCCCACGAGCAGCTCCTGGTGGCTGTGGGGAGGGGGAGCCTTCAGCCTCGGGGAGTGGGGCCCACCACCCAAAACCCCTCCAAGTTTCAGGTCCAGAACGTCCCTCACCCTGGGGATGGCAGCCAAAACCCTCCTGGCTCTGAGAACGGGAGGGAAAACCCTCCTTGTCCTGGGAACAGGAGCCAAAACCCTCCTTGCTCTGAGAGCTGCCCACGAGCAGCTCCTGGTGGCTGTGGGGAGGAGGAGCCTTCAGCCTCAGAGAATGGGCCCCACCACCTGAAACTCCCTGAATTATTTGGTCCAGAGCTCCCTCGCCTTGGGGACAGGAGCCAAAACCCCCCTTGCCTTGAGAGTGGGAGCCCACCAGCAGCTCCTGGTGGCTGTGGGGAGGGGGAGCCTTCAGCCTTAGGGGGTGGGTCCCACCACTCAAAACTCCCTGAAATTCTTGGTCCAGAACCTCCCTCAACCTGAGAACAGGAGCTCAAACCTCCCTCAGCCTGGGGATGGGGGCTCAAACCCCCTTCACCCTGGGGATGGGGACCCAAACCCTTCTCACTCTGAGGACAGGAGCCCAAACCCCCCTCACCCTGGAGATGGGGCCTCTAACCCCCCTCACGCTGGGGCTGGGGACTCAAACCCCCCCTTCACCCTGGGGATGGGGGCTCAAACCTTCCTCACCCTGAGGCTGGGGGCTCAAACCCTCCTCACGCTGAGGATGGGGGCTCAACCCCCCCTCACCCTGCAGACAGGAGTCCAAACCCCCCTCCACCCTGGGGATGGGGGCTCAAAGCCCCCCTCACCCTGGGGATGGGGGCTCAAAACCCCCTCAACCTGAGCACAGGAGCCCAAACCTCACTCACCCTGCAGACACGAGCCCAAATCCTCCTCACCCTGCGGACAGGCGCCCACAGAGCCCCCAGTGCTCCCCTCCCTGAGCCCCCCTGTGTCCCCCCAGGCCGGGCTGACCTGTACTGCTGCGGGGACAGGCGGGGGCTGTTGCTGCCGTTGCTGTTGACCTGCTCCACGGTGCTGCTGACGTCGTCGTGGCCCACGTGCAGCATGGCGCTGGCCGAGCTGGTGTTGATCATGGTGGGGCTGTTGAGCAGGGGGAAGCTGCTCTCCGCCAGCGCAGCCTGCAGCAGGGAGCACCGAGGGGGAATTGGGGTTGGAAGGTCCTTAAATCCCAGCTCATCCCAACCATTTCCACTGTCCCAGGGTGTTCCAAGCCCTGCCCAGCCTGGCCTTGGACACTCCCAGGGATGGGGCGGCCACAGCTTTTCTGAAAATCTGAGCCAGGGCCTCGCCACCCTCACAGGGAATGATCTCTTCCATACATCAAACCTAAATTTCCCCTCTTTCAACTTGAACCCATCCCCCTTGTCCCTCATTTCCTGATGAGATGCAAGACCCCACTGGAGAGCACAACTGTGTTCAGTGTCCCCGTGTCCCTGTCAGGGCCAGGGCTGGGTCCTTACCTGGTAACTTGCATTAAGTGCTCCATAACCGAGTCCTGAAATCATATTTTTGACTAAGGTGGGACTCCTGCAGCAGAGAGAAAGCAGAGGGATGCAGGGCTGAGCGCTCCCGGCCTGGGCACGGGGGCGGTGGCAGCTCTGGGGCTGTCCCCCAGGGGACAAGGAGCACCCACCCTGTCATCTTTGGTGGCCTTCGCTTTTGGTACTCGTGCTCGTCCACGGTCCACACGGCGCCCTTGACGTTCTCCACGCGCACGAAGCACTTGTGCAGGCTCAGGTTGTGGCGGACGGCGTTCTGCGGGCACACGGGGCTCAGTGCCACCCTCCTCCTCCTCCTCCTCCTCCTCCTCCTCCTCCCTGCCCAGCCCCACAGCTCCTGCGGGGCTCCTGCACCCCAAAGCCCCCTCACCCCGTTGGCACTGAGGGCGTTGAGTGGTCACGACCCCAAACTGCACACGGGGCACGACCTGTGGAGGGGCCTGGCCTGAGGATGAGGAAGGTGGGGACAGGGTGGGACAAGGGACAGCAGCTCCACTGCAGCTCTGGTGATGCTTGGCAAAGCCAGCTCCTCTTCCCCTTTCTTTTTCTTTCCCCCCACCCCTCCCGTTTGGGTCCTTTCCCTCCCTTTCTTCTTTACATCGACCATCTTTACATTTCTAAATGTAAAATAAAGAGACACACACGTAGGCAGACAGCGCAGCCCCGAGAGATACCAGCTCCCTTTTCCCCTTCCAACTCCCTGCCATTTGCTACTGCCCCTATTTCATTACCAATTTTAATTTGCCTCTAATTAAATCCTGTGTATTTTTCCGACTCACTTGCTAATCCATGAGGGAGGCAGGAGGCTGGAGTGGAATCTCTCCGAGCTATAATTACAAAGGGCCTAATCACGCCGGGGCTCTGCCTTTGAATAAATTTCCTTGCATTAAGGTTCTCAGATTCTCTGCCTTGCAAATGAGAATGACCCCAATTTCAGGAAGTTGGCCTCGAAGGGTTTTTTTTTCCCTCTCCTTTTTTTTTTTTATTTCGAGTCCTGATTCGTGATGAGAGACTAATTCGTTACGCTAAAACATTAACAGCAATTTAAAAGGTCGAACGGGGGCTGTATAAACAAAGGAGCCTGGCCAGCACAACAAGGCAAAAGGAGACACAAGGACTGAGCACCCCCCGCACCACCAAGTGCCAGAGTGCCCAGAAACTCAGCAAATGGCACCAGCACCGCCCCTGCGGCTCGGAATTTGAGGGGAAAAACAAACAAAGCTGGGCTCTTCCCTTGTCATCTGTCCCTCCATCCATCCCTCCATCCATCCATCCATCCATCCATCCCTCCTTCCATCTCTCCATCAATCTCTCCATGCATCCATCCCTCCCTCCATCCATCCATCCATCCATCCATCCATCCATCCCTTCATCAATCAATCCATCCATCCCTCCATCATTTATCCATCCATCCATCCATCCATCCATCCATCCATCCATCCATCCATCCTTCCATCCTCCATCCCTCCCTCCATCCCTCCATCCATCCCTTCATCAATCAATCAATCAATCCATCCATCCATCATTTATCCATCCATCCATCCGTCCCTCCATCCCTCCTTCCATCCTTCCATCCCTCCATCATCTATCCATTCATCTCTCCATGCATCCATCCCTCCCTCCATCCCTCTATCCATCCATCCATCCATCCATCCTTCCATCCTCCATCCCTCCCTCCATCCCTCCATCCATCCCTTCATCAATCAATCCATTCATCAATCAATCCATCCATCCCTCCATCATTTATCCATCCATCCCTCCCTCCCTCCATGTCCCGGTGTCACGGTGCCAGCAGCAGGGACAGGCCCCTCTCTCCCTTTGGCAGAGCCAGCCCTGGGGTCCCTCTGGAAGCAGCTCCCGGGGTCCCTGGGGCGGGGGATCCAGGCCCAGTCTTGGTGGGATGTTGGGGGGAACCCCTGGGTCACAGCAGGACCTGATTCAGCTGACCCAGCTCCTCCAGGGACACCTGGTGTGGCTGCAGCCAGGCCCAGCCTGGTGCCACTGCCCCTGTCACCTGAAGGGGACACGCTCCTTTTGGGCCATGCCCTGGCACAGGGCCTGTGGCACCCCCTGGCCCCCAACTCTGCACTGGCATCACCCAGCCAGGGGGGTCGGGATGCAGAGACACATCCCAGGGACCTGGAATTCCGAGTGGGACCCCAAGGAGCAGGACAAGCCCTTGTCCCCCACTCTGTCCTCACCCCAGGGCCAGTCCTGTCACTGCCCCTGTCCCCTGTGGGCACACAGGCCGGGTTCTGCCCACACTCCCTCCTTCCTTTTGTTCACACAAAGCCCTGGCTGCAGCCAGGAGCGTGGCAAAGCCAGAACCCTCCCTGCCCGCGGTGTCTGCGTCCCCTCTTTGCCCTGGTGACACTCCTGATGGGCCTGGAGAGGCTCAGGCAGGGATAAAATAAACCCTGGCAGCGGGCAGGATGTGATCCTGCACCCCTGGAGCCCGGCATGCCCCATCCCTGTGCTGTTCCCAGGCCACAGAGGAGGTCCCAGGCCAGACCCCCCGATTTGGGACCCCCCCACGGCAGAGGGGACGTGTCCCCTGCCTCAGCCTGAGGTGGCTTTTGTGTTCCCAGGCAGTGTTTGCTCAGAGCCAGGCCCAGCTGCTCTGTTTGCTTCTCATCTCTCTCCTCTAATGATGTTTGCTCTGCACCCTCCACCCACTCCCTGGGCCCTGCCGGGGTCTCCCCGTGGCTTCCCCACCTTGGTCCCCAGCATTCCTGTCCCATCCCGGGGGAAAAATGAGGAAAACGAGGGAAAAACCCCAGAAAAGTGGTTTTCAAGGAGAGGAAACACGTTATTTTTTCCTGTGTATCCCCCTCCTTCAGAACAAGCCTGGCCTTGGACACTGCAAGTTGTCAAGGGAATTATTCCCCTCCCTGCAGCTCTTTTTAATCCCCTGCCATCCCTTTTTGGTGGCAGAACAGGAAAAAATATAGAATAAAGAAAGGGAAGCAAAAAACTGAGGGATGCCTTTCTTCAGCTCTGCCCTTGCTAACACAGGGCATGTGGAAACTGCAAAAAAAAAACCCCAAATATTTATTCCTTTCAGCAATAAAAAGGCAGGAAAAAGGCATTTTCATCTGCCATTATCTCACTGCAGAGGGGGAAACTGAGGCCCCGGGGGCAGTGATGGCCACAGAGGGCTCTGCCCCATTGCTGCCACCCTGTCCCCATTCCAGGGGTTTGCCAAAACCCCCGATATCCAACCCAAAAGTTTCCCATGGCAGCAAAGCCTGGATCTGCAGCAGCGACACACGGGGGCTCTGAGCTCCTGGAGAATGGATTCCTCCTCCTCGAGCCTCTCCATCTCCCTCGTACCGTGCTGATTTTAATTATTTTTATTTGAACTAGCAGGTTTCCCTCTGCCACTTCGCTCCTCGCTGCCCCGAGCAGGAGGGAGCTGAGCTGCCTCTCGGTAAATACGTGCAGCAGGAAACAATAAATAAATAAATCCTCCCTGGTCGAGGCAAGAAGTGAATCACAGGATCACAGAACTGCTCCTTCCACACCCCCCTGCTCCCCTGGGATGGCTTTTCCCAGCTCTGATTTCCAAAAAAACAAAGGGGGAGCAGCCCCAGCACTCATGTGCTGCCCCAAAATTCACTCCACCAGCCCAGGCTGGTGACAAAACCTCCTCAGTGACAAAAACTTTCGCCTGTGAGAGGGGTGGGGGGGATCTGATGGGCACAGCAGCTGCTTGGGGGGTGGCAGAGGGGTTCCCCTGCTGATTGTTCCCCTCTCGTCCCTCCCTGTGGATCAGGACCTGCATTCCCAGCCACCAGCAGTGTCACCTGCCCCCAGGTTCTCATTAACCTTATTTGCTATTTCCAGTCTTTCACTCCTGCCTCTGCCCTTCTTCTCCACAGAAAATCCCTGGATTTTATCACACAGCCCTTTGCTCTATCCCACTGCAGGGATGATGCGTCCCCACAGCCCAGAGAGGCATTTTAGGAAGGAAAAAAAGTGGGATTTGGTCCTAAAATCACTTCCTGCACCATTTTAGAGCTGGGCAATGAACGGGTCCTTTAGCACAGGAGCATCTCCTGCAGCTGCCAGGCCTGGTGGGGATGGGGTGAGCCCAGGATGGGATGGGATGAGCCTGGATGGGATAGGCTGAGCCAGAATGGGATGGGGTGAGCCAGAATGGGATGGGGTGAGCCCAGGATGGGATGGGGTGAGCCTAGGAGGAGATGGGGTGAGCCTGGGATGGGATGAGGTGAGCCAGGATGGGATGGGGTGAGCTTGGGTGGAATGGGGTGAGACTGGGGTGAGTCTGGATGGGATGGGGTGAACCCAGGATGGGATGGGGTGAACCCAGGATGGGATGGGGTGAGCCCAGGCTGGGATGGGGTGAACCCAGGATGGGATAGGGTGAGCCCAGGATGGGATAGGGTGAGCCCAGGATGGGATGGGGTGAGCCCAGGATGGGATGAGGTGAGCCAGGATGGGATGAGGTGAGCCAGGGTAGGATGGGGTGAGCCCAGGTGGGTTGAGGTGAGCCTGGGGTGACTAAGCTGAGCCCAAGGTGGGTTGGGGTGAGCCCAGGTGGGATGAGGTGAGGCCCACAGAGAATTGGGTAAGCCAGGGTAGGATGGGGTGAGCCTGGATGGGATAAGTGACCTCAGGGTGGGCTGGAATGACCTCAGGGTGGGCTGGGGTGACCTCAGGGTGGGCTGGGGTGACCTCAGGGTGGGCTGGGGTGAGCCCAGGTGGGTTGAGGTGAGCCTGAGGGGGAATAGGCTGAGCCCAGGGTGGGATGGGGTAAGCCAGGGTAGGATGGGGTAAGCCAGGGTAGGATGGGGTGAGCCCAGGATGGGATAGGGTGAGCCCAGGGTGGAATAGGCTGAGCCCAGGGTGGGATGGGGTGAGCCCAGGGTGGGATGGGGTGAGCCCAGGGTAGGATGGGGTGATCCTGGGATGGGATAGGGTGAGCCCAGGGTGGAATAGGCTGAGCCCAGGATGGGATAAGGTGAGCCCAGGATGGGATGGGGTGATCCTGGGATGGGATGGGGTGAGCCCAGGATGGGATAGGATGAGCCCAGGGTGCCAGGCAGGGCTGCTCTCACCTTCCAGGTGGCCGTGTTCCTCCGGAAGTAGGCGAACATCCGCGTGAACCAGTTATAGATTTCATTCAACGTTAGCTGCCTGTCGGGGGTCTCCAGGATGGCCTGGGCAGCCAGAGAGGGGACAAGGCTGTCACTGGTGGGCTTTGACACCCATCCCGAGGGGCAGAGATGGGCTCCAGCAGGTGGGGGGGTGCTCAGGGAGGGTTTTGGGGCGCAGAGCTGGACCCCAGGGAGCCTCTCACCTGCCGGATGAGCGAGGCGTACGTGAAGGGCGGCCGGACGTCGGCGTTTTTGTAAAACTCGTGATTCTGTGCAAGCTCTGCAGGGAAACCACAAACAGAGGGTGGGGCTGGAGCGGAGGGAGCCACCCTGCCCCTCAGCAGGGCGCTGAGCCCCGCCCTGGAGCTCACCTGAAGAGATTGGGGTGCAGAACTTCTCCGAGTTCCTCCTGCGGATGGGCCCCACGTTGTGTAAAGTGGAAGAGCTGATGACGGAGGGGCCCTGCCGCAGGGGGGTGATGGGCGCCGTGGCCGAGGTGGGGGGATGAGGTAAACCGTCGGGAAACGTGTCGGAAGTGCTCTTGGAGAGGGTGGCACTGGAGACCAGGTTCAGCTGCAGGACAGGCAGGGAGGGACAGGCTTGGGAAGGCTGGGAGAGCCCCGGGAACGCCGGCGGCTCCGAAGCAGGAGGGGGCAGTGGGGAAAGGGGGCACGTGCTGGGCTTGGGAGGGGTGGGGAGGGAACTGTGGGATGGGGATGGACCCATGGGATGGGAATTAATCCATGGGGTGGGGATGAACCCATGGGAGGGATCCATGGGATAGGGATGAACTCATGGGATGGGGGTAAAACCATGGGATGGGAATTAATCCATGGGGTGGGGATGAACCCATGCGATGAACCCATGGGACGGGGATGGACCCATGGGATGGACCCTGGGATGGGGATGGACCCATGGGATGGGAATTAACCCATGGGACAGGGATGGACCCAGGGGATGGGAATTAACCCATGGTGGGGATGGACCCACGGGATGAACTCATGGGATGGACCCATGGGGTGAACCCAGGGGATGGGGATGAACCCATGGGATGGACCCAAATGATGGGAATGAATCCATGGGATGGGAATTATCCCATTGGATGAACCCATGGGATGGGGATGAACCCATGGGAGGGATCCATGGGATGAGGATGAACCCGTGGGATGGGAATTAAGCCATGAGATGGGGGTGAACCCATGGGACGGGAATTAATCCATGGGATGGGAATTAACCCATGGGGAGGGGATGAACCCATGGGATGATCCCATGGGATGGAGATGAACCTATAGCATGGGGGTAATCCCATGGGATGGGAATTATCCCATAGGATGGGGGTGAACCCACGGGAGGGATCCATGGGATGGGGATGACCCCGTGGGATGAGAATTAACCCATGGGATGGGGGTAAAACCATGGGACAGGAATTAATCCATGGGATGGGGATGCACCCAAGAGATGCACCCATGGGATGGGAGTGCACCCATGGGATGGGAATTATCCCATAGGATGGGAATTATCCCATAGGATGGGGGTGAACCCATGAGATGAACCCATGGGAGGGATCCATGGGATGGGAGTGCACCCACGGGATGGGCTGCACCCATGGGATCGGAGTGTACCCATGGGATGGGAATTATCCCATAGGATGAGGATTATCCCAAAGGATGGGGGTGAACCCATGAGAGGAACCCATGGGAGTGCACCCATGGGATGGGAGTGCACCCATGGGCTGGGGCTGCACCCACTCCATGTCAGAGCTGGTGGAGCAGCTGCATTTCCCTCCTGCTGTGGCACAAGGGACCAGGCTGTGCCAGAGGGTGCCCAGGACACCCCCACCCCACGGAGCCCCCCCAGGTGCCCGTGCAGGGGGCAGGGAGGGGACAGCAGCCGTCGGGGTGGGGACACAGAGGTCAGGAAGGGACTCACGCTTACAGGCTGGCTGAAAGGCTTTGGCTCTGAAGGTCTCATGTGAAGATGGGCCATCATTGCTTGGAGGCGCTCGCTCTCCTTGGCCAGCTGGGGGAGGCAGGAGGCAGGAGGGGGACGGTCAGACAGCGCCAAAGTCACCACGGAGGTGCCACCAGCCCCCAAACCTGGTCTGGCCAGGCAGCAACCCCAGGGTGTCCCCCCAAGTGCCACCTCCTGCCTGGTGCTGGCTCCTGAGCCCCCCACTGTGGCTGTGGCCCTCTGGGGGCCATGGGGGGCACAGGGGTCGCTCCAGCTCCGTGTGTGCACTCAGGGGAAAAATCCACAGAGCCATTCCCAGAGCCCCAAGGCTGCCACCCATCACCAGGGCCACCCACCCGAGCCCTGGGTGCTCTTGTCCCCATGGCCAGTGCCTGCTGTCACCGTCCCTGTCCCCTTTCCCTCGTGCTGCTCCCAGCAGCTCCCTGTCCGTCCCTCCATCCATCCCCGCGCTCCCACATCGCTGTAATTGCTCCGTGCCTGTTTACTCCCCGCAGTGAGCACCGGGGTGAAATGAAATATTCACTGTGGCACCAGGAGAGCCTCTGAGCCCTGCGGAGCCGATGGGATCTGACACCCCGCTCCCTTCCCGTCACCTCCCCTTCCCGCGGGGACCCCTCAAGCTCGGGGGGCCCCCCGCCAGGGCTGGGCGAGGAAGGGGTTAAAAGCAGCAGGCAGAGCCGGAGTTGGCCGCAAGTTTGGAGCAGCTCGGCTGCTTTCGTGCTGCCGGGGCTCATTAGAGCTGACAGCTCTCCCCTCGTGATGCAGCCGGCACAGCGGGAGCTCCGCGCTCCAAACTTTCTAATTGGTGGCTCCGTGGCAGGTTCCTCTCTGCACACACAGCTCTGCTCTCGCCCTTCAGCTTCTTTTTTTATTATTATTATTGTTTTTTTTCCCTCCTCCCCTTTTCCTTTCCCTCCCCTCTTTAAGCCCCAGTAATTGCTTTCAACCTCTGGCTTTGGATGGCAGGGATGGCCCCGGAGGGTGCAGCCTCCACACCCACCCAGGTCTGGCTGTGTCCCCCCATCCCACAGCCCCTGCAGGGGCCCTGATTCTGGGTGGGGGCGTCCCAAGGGTGCTGCACATCTCGTCCCAGTGTCCCCTGTGGTGTCACACAAAGCCAGCCCCAGGCACTGGCACAGCCTGGGGGTGCCCCCTGCCCCATCCCCTTTTCCAACCCCCCCGTTTCCTCCCTCCCTCCCTTCTCCATTAACCGAATTACTCCGAGCACGCCGGGGGCTCGGCGAGGCTGGGAAAAGCACTATTTAAAGAACTGCCTTGCCAAAAATAGCGCCCCCAAGTTGGGCTCCAAAGACCACGCTCAGCCACCAGAGTCAGTGGCCTGGTTTCCAATCAGCCCCACGGCTCCCAGGGAGGTGGCACGGCCCAGGTGGGGACAACATGACACCCTGCTGGCAGCACCGGCCTCCCACATCTGTGGCATCTCCTTTTACCCACGGGGACACTCTGGGATGAGAGGGGAGCTAGTTTGAGGGCTTGATTTCCACCTGGATGCAGGATTCCTGTTTGGGGGGTTTAAAACCAGTCCCCAGGTGGGTGGTGACAGTCCCCAACCCTGTCACTCTCTCCTGAGGGGAGCAGCCAAAGCACAGCGTGACAAAGAGGTGGCTTTTTGTCCCCTGTGTCCCCAGGGGCTGGGGTGGAACACCCACCTGTATCTCCAGCTGCTGTACCACTTGCATCTGGACTCGACACTGGGCCGTGCTTCGGTCGTCAAGTGCATGTTCTGTGTTGAGGTGTCTGGGGAGGAGAACACGCAGCCTTGGTTAGGCCTGGGCATGCCCAAAACTCAGCCCCTCCTCTGGGGCCACACCTGGGATCAGCCCCGACCTGCAAATTCCTCAGGGATGCTCCAGCACCGCTGCACAAAGCGGGAAACTGAGGCAGGGAGGTGACTGAGCAAACCAGGCTGTGCCAACACCCCAAACCTGGGCTGGAGGGTGGCTGGGGGACACAGCCCCTCCTCTGGGGCCATGCCTGGGATCAGCCCTGATCTGCAAATTGCTCAGGGATGCTCCAGCACCGCTGCCCGAAGCGGGGTGAGCACGAGGGAAACTGAGGCACGGAGGTGACTGAGCAAACCAAGCTGTGCCAACACCCCAGATCTGGGCTGGAGCACACTCAGCCCTACCTGAGGCAGCCCTGGGGTGTTCAGGAGCAGCCTGTGGCAGAGGGGAAAGCCCAGGGATTTTCCTGGAGCAGCAGGTTCCCAGGACAAAGGCAGCGCCACGGGAGGTTTCCTCACACGCTCCCAGGAAAGCCCTGAGGGCACAAGGTGGCATTTCCAGGCTGTTCCTCATCCTGCCACTCTCCTGCCTGGTGTTTATGAGGTGCTTTGTTTAGGAAGCACCAGGACCTTTGGTCCTCCTCAGGGAGGGGAAGGGCACCTGGTGACAGGGCTGTCACTTGCTGCAGAGCCAGGGACATGCCAGCATCACCCCAAACGCAGCAAAGCACCAGCCTGGGGACACAGCCAGCCCCGAGGATGTCACAAGGGCCACGTCCTTGCTGGGGTGGGCACAAACCTGGGGGGTCCTCACTGCAGGATGGTTTGGAGGGGGATTCTGGGCAGACACCACCCTTGGGACACCCCAAAAAGTGATGCTGGGGGGTCCCAGGGGCCGTGTGCCAGACGTTCCCCAGGACTAAGGCTGAGACATCCCAGGAGGAGGCGCCTCAGGAGCCCTCTCCAGGCTGGATGTGGATGTGGAGGACGGCAGGAGTCTCACCCAGCTGCCTGCCAGAGCCTCCCAGCCCCAGCGTGCACAGACACGTCAGGGAACCGGGCCCTGCTGCCAAACCCAGCCCTGAGCAAAGCCCCCGAGCCCCAGCCCTGCTCCTCTCCCTGCTCGGCACAGCCAGGGCACGGCTGCAGCTCCAGGGGAGGAAAAGCTGTCAGAGCCAAATGGGAACAGAGAAACTTCCCCCTGACCCTCACCCTGATCACCCACGGCTCCCAGGCCCCGCTGCCCCCTCCCAGCCCCAGCTGCTCCACCCAGGGGATGCTCAGAGCAGGCTCCAAGCTGCTGCCCAGGCTCCAGGCAGGTTCCAGCTCCAGCTGGGCTTGGCCTTTGGGAGCTGCAAGTTTTCTGTCTGTCTGTCTTGGCCTTTGGGAGCTGCAAGTTTTCTGTCTGTCTGTCTTGGCCTTTGGGAGCTGCAAGTTTTCTGTCTGTCTGTCTTGGCCTTTGGGAGCTGCAAGTTTTTTGTCTGTCTGTCTTGGCCTTTGGGAGCTGCAAGTTTTCTGTCTGTCTGTCCCACACCTCAGCAGGTGCCCAGGTTGGCAGGGAGGGGACAGAAACCCTTCCCCAGTGCTGCTGGGAGGGTGCCAAGGTGGGACACAGGGACCCTGGCTGGCACAGCACGGCTCTGCCAGCCCCGTGAGCCAGCCCTGGGCATTCCCTGCCAACTCCAGCTGCAGCTCCCAGCCTGGAGCTTGCTCATCTGCCCCGTGCCACTCGAACATGCCCTGCCAGGCAGGAGGAGATGCCTTGTCTGGGTTCACCCCATGACTCAGAGGCAGAGGAAGGAGGACACAGGAGGCTGAATCATCCTCCTCATCCTCCCGGGCAAGGCCTCTGCTCAGCTCCTTCCCTGGGAAAGAGCGGGCTGGCACAGTCCAAGGGATGTTCCCACTGCAGCCAGCCCTGAGAGCGTGGCAGAGGACAGAGGATGAGTTTGGAAAACCCCAGAACCCGCCCGCCACCAAGCGCAGCGAGCAGACAGCCGGGGAGGCGGGGGAAGGAGCCCGCCAGCCCGTCAGCTCCTTCTGATGTCTTTGCTAAAAATCCTGGCTACAAAGAGATCTAATTGCAAATGAACTAATTAAGTAAACCTCTGACGAAGCGTGAAAACAATTTGTTTGACCCTGACGCTAGCAGAGGGCTCTCCGACAGCAGAGTTAATCAGTCAGCGCCGGAGCCCACAAGCGGTGTCAGCGGTGCCATCTGCCATCTGCTGCCTCCCCCCAGCAGGGCTGCCAGCCCCCCTCGCCTGCTGCCGGCGCCTGCCCGGGCTCTGGCCTCCTCCACATCGTTCACTCAGCCGATGGTTTGGATTGAAGTGCTCATAAAGCTCATCCCATTCCACCTTTGCCACCTTCCGCTCCAAGCCAGCCCGGCCTGGGACAGTTCCAAGGATGGGACAACACCAGCAGCAATCCTTGCTGTGTTTGCTCCTTCTCCAGTGTCACCCAGCTCTGGGTACACACTCTGGGATGTCTGAACCAACTCTCAGGATGTTCCCCCCTCCACCAGCTGCATTCTGTCCCAGCCTGAGACAGAAAAATGTCCCCCCACAAGGTGACACTTACTTGACAAACTGCCCCAAGTCCTCACAGAGGGTTTCGCAGCCAGGCCACTTGCACTCTCCGTGGCCGTAGAGCGGGTGGGAGCCGGGGGTCTCTTCGTGGGAAGAGCTGCACAAGAGGGAAAGGAGCCTTCAGATGGGGCAGACGGGATGCTCCAGCATTCCCAGGCATGGGCACAGCCCTGGGGCACCCATGGGAGACTCCACAGTGACGGCTCCCTGTCCTCTGTGGGTGCAGCAGAACAGTGCCAGGCCTCTTTTATGGGATGGGCACAAACCCCCCATCCCTCCCAGCCCTAAGGGTGATGGATCCCAGCCCCTTCCACCTCTCCAGGAATAAAAACTCCAAGCGCCAGGGCCCGACCCGGCTCTACCTGTCCCTTCTCGGCGTGTGCATGGTGCTCTGTCCATTGGGCAGAGGGTGATGGGAAATGGGAGGCGAGACCTTGGCGGCCGAAAACGAGGTAGAGTTGGAGGTGTTGGTGGTGAGGTCAAGACCTTCCTGCTTAATGCTGTCCTCGACGGGCTGGGCGGCCGTGACCTCCTTCCAGAGCTGCTGGAGGTCTGAGGGGCAAACAGCTGAGGAGAGAGCGAGCAGGGTCAGCAGGGACACGAGGCAGCAGCCAGGGCTTCCTCCCTGCCCCCTGACTCCCCAGATCTCACCCAGCACTGGGACAGCATCACCTGGAGCTGGGCACAGCAAGGGGAGGCTGCATGGCCACGTTGGGAAACACAAACCAAGGCAGCTGCAGCGCCCACAGAGCTGTTCCCAGAAGGGAGGAGAGCGTGGCTTCCCAAATCCTGGCACTCCT
Source organism: Prinia subflava (assembly GCF_021018805.1). Taxonomy (NCBI): domain Eukaryota; kingdom Metazoa; phylum Chordata; class Aves; order Passeriformes; family Cisticolidae; genus Prinia; species Prinia subflava. The sequence goes on from NC_086269.1 coordinate 3,061,677, forward strand.
CTGCCAGAGGAAGAGGTGCCCCAAATCCTGACCCTCCTCTGCCAGTGCAAGAGGTGCCCCAAATCCTAACATGTCCCTGCCAGAGGAAGAGGTGCCCCAAATCCTGGCAACCCCTGCCAGAGGAAGAGGTGCCCCAAATCCTGGCAACCCCTGCCAGAGGAAGAGGTGGCCCAAATCCTAACACGTCCCTGCCAGAGGAAGAGGTGCCTCAAATCCTGGCATGTCCCTGCCAGATCAAGAGGTGCCCCAAATCCTGGCACATCCCTGCCAGTGCAAGGGGCGTCCCAAATCCTGGCACGTCCCTGCCAGAGGAAGAGGTGCCCCAAATCCTGGCAAGCCCCTGCCAGCTGAAGAGTTGCCCCAAATCTTGGCATCCTTCTGCCAGTGTAAGAGGTACCCCAAATCCTAACACGTCCCTGCCAGAGGAAGAGGTGCCTCAAATCCTGACACTCTGCCAGAGGAAGAGGTGCCCCAAATCCTGGCAACCCCTGCCAGAGGAAGAGGTGTCCCAAATCCTGGCACGTCCCTGCCAGAGGAAGAGGTGTCCCAAATCCTGGCAACCCCTGCCAGAGGAAGAGGTGTCCCAAATCCTGGCACGTCCCTGCCAGAGGAAGAGGTGCCCCAACCCTGCACCCCTCTGCCACAGGTGCCACAGGAACCTGGAGCCCAACCCCGACCGCTGTCACCATCACCCCCCAAACTTTGGGGGCATCACCAAACCCACCACCACAGCCCCTCCCAGCCCCCTCACCCCGAGCTGGGCAGGCTGCAGCCCACCCCCCCGGCCGTGTCCCTTACCTTGGGGCAGGCTCTGCAGGGGCACCGTGCCCTGCCCGGGCGGGAGGCTCACCAGGCCCTGGCGCTGCAGGTTTAACAGGTGCTGCTGCTGGAGCTGCTGCATCTGCAGGAGCTGCTGCTGGAAGGCCAGCTGCTTGTTCCCCAACGGCTGCCGAGACAAAAGGAGGGACAAATCCCGGCTTTATTCCCGGCCTGGCGGGGCAGGCGGGGGTCGGAGGCCGCGGCGAGGGGCGCTGGCAGCGAGGGGTGGCGGCGGCGGGGGCGCGGAGCCCGGCTGTGCCTCCATCCTGCTGCGGGGCCTGCTCGGCTCCCGGCTGAGCCGGACGGAGCCTTTGATCTATCGGAAGAGGAGGGGAAGGAAAGGGAAAAGGGGAAGGGAAAAATAAAGCGCTGGAAAGAAAGGGAGAGAGAGGAGCCGCGGGTGGGGGTTTGCTCGGAGTTTTGCTGGGTGGAACCCGCAAAGGCCGGCTGGGGGGTCCCATGGGAGGCTCAGCAGTGAGGTCGGTGTAAAAAAGGGGGGTCCCAGCGGGCAACAGGCACAGAACCCTCCTGTAAGGCAGAAAACGATCCCTGTTTGTCACGAATGACCATTATAATAATGACCCCCTTCTTAATGAGGGGCTGGGCAGGGGGTGCCCGGTGCCAGCAGCAGTGTCCCCACGCCGGCTCCCAAAGTAGGGGATTGTCCCCCTGCCCCCCAGAGCTGGCCCGGCTCTGACCGGCATGGCTGGCCCTAAACTAGTTAGGCAGGATGGGTCCCTGGGGAGGCGCCGAGAAATCCATGAGAATTAAGTGAAGGGGAGAGAATTCAATTAGGGCTGGGGACAGGCAGCTGCTAATCTGAGCCGGCCGGGAGAGGGGAGCTGCCCCCGGGCTGCCCGGCCTCATTAGCGGGGCAGGCGGCTCCGTGACCCCGTGAACCCCCCCAGACCCCCCTGTTTGGGCAGACGGTGCCGGCGGGGAGCGAGGAGCCGGCCTGGGGCACATCCCCCCCTCGCTGGACTCTGCAGCCCCCCAGAGGAGCATTCCCGTGTTCGTGTTCCCACTGAGGAGCGCAAGAGCTCTGCAGTCAGGATGTCCTTGTTTTGTGAGCATCTGGGGATTATTCAGGGCCCCCCAGGCACTGGGAATTCCAGGGAACTGGTGAGCCCTGGGGCTGCATCAACAGGGAACAGCAGACAGACTCTGTGGCAATGCCAGTCCATGACTGAGCCTGGGGCCATCCCAGCCCATGACCGAATTTGGGGCCTTCCCAGCCCACAAATGAATTTGGGGCCATCCCAGCCCACAAATGAATTTGGGGGCACCCCAGCCCACAGCTGAGTTTGGGGCCATTCCAGCCCACAAATGAATTTGGGGCCATCCCAACCTATGACCGAATTTGGGGCCATCCCAGCCCATGACTGAGTTTGGGGCCATCCTAATCCAGGCCTGAGTTTGGGGTCTCACTGGATGCAGGTGGATCCCTGTGGATGCTGTTGATGCTCAGCCTTGGCTTTGTGAATCAGAGGGTGAGGATGGGCTCCAAACCCCTCTCTGCAGCATCAGGCACAACCAGGAGTCCTGTCTAGGGTATTGATGGATTTTAATTCCAGTTTCTCAGCCTGAGAGAGATGCGTGGACTCTCCCTGTCCTCTCCACCTCTTGGCCACTGCAGAATTGCCTCCCCAGAGTCAGATCTGGATCCTCCTTGGCTCTGCCTCAGCCCTGCACCTCTGAGGCTTAAAGATCAAGGCACAAATCAAAGCAATTCCTGCTCAGTGAAGAGAAATCCCTGAATCCTGAGCCACGAGGGCTCCAGGCCATGGGATCAGCAGGATGGAGGGAGAAGGGCAGGACCAGGCTGCAGCCCCAGGGCTTTAACAGCGCTTCTCTGTCCCCCAGGGTGTCCCCTCCTGGCCAGGGGCAGCTCTGCCACCGAGTGGGATGGACACACTGTCCCTGCCTTGCTTAGAAACAGCAGCTGGGATGGGATGGGATGGGACAGGATGGGATTCTCCTCCTCTTCCCGGCTCCACCACCGCCCTCCCCGAGGGCCCCGGGGCAAGCCCGAGCTCTGCTCCAACACAGCCTCACCCACGTCACTTCCAGGCCGTGGCGCTGGGAGTGGATGAGCTCAGGAGGATCCCTGGGCACGGTGCCTGCATCCCACAGCCCAGCCAGGCTCTCCTGGCCCGGCCTGGCCGGATTCAGACCCCCTGAGCCCCCCGGGCAGCCCGGACCCACAGGGCTCTGGCAGGGACCTGCTGAACCTGCGCCTCAAATCCACGTCCCTCCAGCTTCCACAGAGCAGGAACAGGAGGAGCAGCCCCAGGAACACAAATCCAAGCCAAACCAAGGCCTGATCCTATGGGGAACCAATCTGCCACCCCTAGGGAACAACTGTGGCACCACAGACCTCTGGACCCCTGAGTGATGGATGCAGAGCCACCCACCAGCCCACGGGCTCCAAGCCAAGCTTTCCCTGGAGAAACCAGGCTGGGAAGAGCCTGGATGCCAACCCCAGCATTCCCAAAAACCTCACACCCCGGTGATCCTCACCACTCCCACTCCTATTGGAAAAGCCACTCCCAGAGGTGCTGGCTCTGTGTTGTGGCCGAATCCTTTGCTTGGCTCCTCCAGCTCATTCCCAGCTCATTCCCGGCTCATTCCCAGCACATTCCCAGCCCATTCCCAGCTCATTCCCAGCTCATTCCCAGCTCATTCCCGGCACATTCCTGGCACATTCCCGGCACATTCCCGGCCCATTCCCAGCCCATTCCCGGCACATTCCCAGCCCATTCCCGGCACATTCCCGGCACATTCCCAGCACATTCCCGGCACATTCCCTGTGTGGGGCTGGGGGTCTGCAGCACCGCCGTGCATTAGATGCAGCTGAGTGGGTGCAGCTACCGGGGCAAGAGGCGCCGTCACTTTGATTTATGAGCACATCAGGAGGAGTTTGCGCCGTGACACGCGGGACTGACAGCAGCACTTCATTAAGCTGACACCGGGGTTAGGCGCCAGCAGCTCCCCCTCCCCACCCTGCCTGCCTCAGCAGAGGGACAGCCCTGCCCTCGGCAGCTCTGGGGACACACGGGGACCCTCCCAGGGGGTTTTGGGGTGTCAGCACCAAGGATGAGCCAAGCATCCTGGAAGAGCAGGATGGGAGACACGAGGGTGAGAGGTTGCACCTCGGTTCTTTGGTTCCCCCATCCCCAGGAGGCTGCTGGAGGTTGGGGGTGGCTCTCACACCCCCGCACAGGGAAATGCTCCAGGATGGGCTGGGATGTGCCACAGCTCATCCTGGTGGGATCCATGGATTCATGGATCTGGCTCTGCCCCTGCTCATGCCCCCAGTGTGGTGCAGCACCCATGGACACGGAGCATCCCCGCATCCTCAGGGACAGGAGCTGCTGACAGGCTCTTCCCACACATTTCCATCCTCTTGTCTGTCCTCCCCTTCCCCAGGGCACCCCCAGCCGTGCTGCTCCCAGAGATTCTGCCCCTGCTCCTGAGGATATCAGAGCTGCTCCTCCAGGAGGTTCTGCCCCTGCTCCTGAGGATATCAGAGCTGCTCCTCCTGGAGATTCTGCCCCGGCTCCCAGGAGATCAGAGCTGCTCCTCCAGGAGGTTCTGCCCCTGCTCCTGAGGATATCAGAGCTGCTCCTCCTGGAGATTCTGCCCCTGCTCCCAGGAGATCAGAGCTGCTCCTCCTGGAGATTCTGCCCCTGCTCCCAGGAGATCAGAGCTGCTCCTCCAGGAGGTTCTGCCCCTGCTCCTGAGGATATCAGAGCTGCTCCCCCAGGAGGTTCTGCCCCTGCTCCCAGGAGATCAGAGCTGCTCCTCCTGGAGATTCTGCCCCTGCTCCCAGGAGATCAGAGCTGCTCCCCCAGGAGGTTCTGCCCCTGCTCCAAGGGAAAACAGAGCTGCTTCTCCCAGAGATTCTGCCCCTGCTCCAAGGGAGAACAGAGCTGCTCCTTTTGGAGATTCTGTCCCTGCTCCTGAGGATATCAGAGCTGCTTCTCCCAGAGGTTCTGCCTCTGCTCCCAGGATATCAGATCTGTTCCACCTGAAGATTCTGCCCCTGCTCCCGGGGATATCAGAGCTGCTCCTCCCAGAGATTCTGCCCCTGCTCCGGCTCCCTCCTGGTGCTGTCCCCACCTGCAGATCCTGCTCCGAGCTGCTGACTCACAGCAGAACCAAGAGGAGCCCTTGGATTCAGGCAGAGGGGAAGCACAAGGTGCCAGGTTTACAAATCCTGCAGCGGGGCCAGAAATAAATCCGGCCGTGGGTTTCCATGAAGGATCCAAGGGTGGCTCTGTGGAGGCACCCCAGACACTCCAGCTCCTCCCTGAGTTTCAGGGAAGCCCCAGCACCACCATTCCCAGCAGGCAAACACGAACACAACAGGAACACCAGCTACCACAATTTTGGGGGTGAAACCAAAGCTTATCCAAGGATTTAAGGAAGGGAAACACTGACAATCCCCTTGCTGGGACTCCCTCAGTGCTTTTCCCAGCTGGAAAGCTGGACACACACCCCTCCAGCAGCATCCAGCACCCCTTCCCCCACCCGCTACACCCTTTCTTGTTGGATAAATTTCCCGTCTCCTCTGTACCATTTAATTAAAAGTTAACACATGCTTTTTAAAGTGGAGCCCGCTAAGCAAGCGCTTTGTTAGAGCTTAATTATATCCCTGCTCGGTGCTGCAAGAGAACATCGCCAGGGCCAGCAGCAAAGTCCTTGAGGAAGCTCACATTTACGCCTCCCCCGTTTCCCGGAGCACCAGCAGCTCCTGGAGATGGCTCTGATAACCCTGACCCTGTAAATTCACAGCATCCCACGCTGAGAGCCTGGCTGAGGCTGGAGCAGGTGACCCTGAGCCACTACAGACACCCTGGTCCTCTATGCCAACGTGGCTTTGCCAGTGAGTCCCTCCTGTGCCACCTCAACACACAGTTTGGGCTTAAAATCTTCCCTCCCTGCAAAAATGCTGAGTTTTGAGTGCTGGGTGTCCATTTGGGTGCTGGATTTTGGGAGGAGTGATGGCCACAAACAGCCCCAGCACCCCTGCCAGCACCAGGGACGTGCAGGGGGTGGCTCAGGGAGGTGTCCCCTGTCACTGAGAGCCCATGGAAGGACACTCAGTGGAGGGGCAGTGATGGCACACATGAATTCTGCAAAAGTGCACTGCAAAAAACCCCCATGTGAAGCATTTTGGGGAGAGAGAGGGGCAAAAATGCCCAAGGAAAAGGAAGGGAGCGGTGCTGTCCGCTGGCTGAGCTCTGTCCCCAGCCTCTGTGTGACCAGCACGTCCCCAAAACACAGCCACAACCCCTTGGGGGGCATCACTGTGCCCTCGGGGGCAAAACCTGCTGTGTAAATGGGGTTATGCAAGGTTGGTGGCATAAAATGAGTCTCCACCAGGCCCACCCACCTGCCCAGCGCTGCCAACGTGGCCCTGGGGGGCTGAGAGCCCTGCCCACCTCCGAGTGTCCCGCTGGAAAAGCCCTTTGCTGGGATCACTGCTGTTTCCCACATTCCCTGGGCTTTGGAGAGCCGTCCTTCCTGGCAGGAAAAGCCCTGCTTTGGTTGCCTCCTGACCAGCCCTGCCCGCTGCCCAGGGCGCTGCCGTGCCAGCTCAGCCAGGACCGGGCTGCCCAAGCTGAGCCTGGCTGGGCACAGGCTGGGCTGAGCCTTCTCTGATCCCACCACGGGGGGATTTGGGGAGCCCCCGCTCACTGCTGGGGGGCTGGGACCTGTCCCTGTCACCAGGGAGGGTCTCCAGTGCTGGCACCTCACACCCCACATCTTGTGGATGCCCCAGATCGCAGAGAGGGAGGAAGAGGAGGAGGAAAAGGAGGAAGAACAACAACTCCCAGTGACAGGACTTGTCACCCTGGCACCTCCAGAGCAGGATGTCCCCATGTCCCACCCCTCTGGGGTGCTGGGGTTGCCCTTTGCACTTTGTTTTGTGCTTGGTTTTGTGTTTGGTCCCCTTTCAATTTGCTGCCAGCTCTGCTGGCCCAGTGCCCTCCAGGTGCCCTCACCTCTTTGGGTTGCTGCTTTCCGGCTTGCTGCTGGGTCAACAGCTGCAGGTGAAGCTGCTCCTGCTGCTTCTTGTAGTATTCCTGCAGCTGGGAAGGGGAGAGAGCAACGGGATCAGCAGTGGAACCACCCCGTGCCCACCTCACCTCACCCCCCCGTGCCCACCTCCCCACCCCGTGCCCGGCGCCGAGGCATTGCCACAGCCCTGCCAGCTCCTGGCACTGTCACCAGTGTCCTCCCTGTGTCACCTGGTGCAGGGTGGGAGGGAAAGGACCCACCAGGGGATTCAGGGCAGCAGAGGAACCCTGGGCATGCATTGCCAAGGGCTGTGGATCCCCATGGCCCCTGAACTCCCCAAACACCACCAGTGCCCACGCTGCTGTTTATTTTAATGCCAACTCGCTGCCCCTTGAGAGAAAAGCAGGCTGGGGTGCTCTGGCACATCACAGAGCATTTCAGGGTGGGGAAACCCCGATTTTGGAATGGTGGGACCCCAAAACAGCCCTGACAAGCGCTGTGAGAGCCAGTGGGGTCCCAGCTGGGGAGGACCAGGAGCAGCCACAACCTGTGAGAGCTGAGGGTTCAGCTCTGCAGTCCAAACAGCCCCTCAAATCAAAGCAGAGGCGTTTGCTGGGCCATTAAAACAGGGATAAATCCCCTGGATCCACAGGGAGCCACCAGAGAGGGTCCCAGTGTCCACAGGCAGCGCCGGGACCTGCTGGCATCGCCACCAGCTCTCGCTCTGGCCCCTAAATAAACTGTGGCTGATGGATTTGCTGCGTGCAGGGAGGGGGAGAAAGGCACGGGGAGGTCAGCGAGACCCCCCAGCCCCCTCGCAGGGGCTCAGGAATGTCCCTGGGGATGCCGGGGAGCCTTTCTCAGCTCGGGGCTGCCGGCAGGCAGTGGCTGTTTGTGTCCCAGAACAGGTTTGGAGGGGCTGCGTGTTTACCCCCGAGCCAGCCCGAGCCAGGGCGCTGCGGCACGGCCGGGCTGGGAGCAGGAACATTGGGTCAGGGGTGAGAGGTGTGATGTTTGGTTTGCTGCCGGTGGAGAATGTGAGCTATTCCGGCCTGGGTTGTTTAATTTGCAGTCAAACGTGTTTCTTTATCCGGCTCCAAAGAGGCTTGTGGAAGGACCCACCCAGGGTAGTGTTTACCCTTTGTTCTTTCCCTGGGGCCAACCTTGAATCCTTATCAGCCTGTTTGGAGTAAACAGGTACTGGAGGCAGGAGGAAGGGTGTGGAGGATGCTTGTGGGGTTTCTCCCTCTCTCCCTCCTTCCCGCCGGCGGGAGCTGTTTACCCAAGCAGACCTATTTTGTTTCAGAGTGGAAATCTGTTTTTTTGGTTTTTTTTTCCTTCTCCTCCTTTTTCTTCCCTCCCCATCTGACTAAAATCTCTGGAAAAGCCGAGCAGGGCCATGAGAAACAAACCTCAGCTCTGGAGCTGAACACAGGCACCTGCCCAAAGCCCAGCAGTGCCCACAGGGGCTCTGCTCGGGGCACATCAAACCAAGAACATCCACCCCGACCCCAGCTTTTCCCAGGACAGCCCCAAACCAGCCCTTGAGCAGGAATTTTGTAGCTTTTGAGCCCCTGGCTCAGGGTGGCAGCACCAGCACTGTCAGCACCTGCAGCTCTTCTCATCCCTGGACGTGCTGGGAATCCCAAAGGAAACATGTGGAGAGCAGAAGGAGGAAAGGACCCATTTCTGTGCCTCCAACAAACCCCAGCATTGCCAGCCCCCGGTGGGAACGGCCTGGCTGGATTCAGCCCCCGTGCAGCGTTACCTGTTGCAGCATTATCGCCTGCTGCTGCTGCAGGAGGGCCTGGAGCTGCGGCGGGGACAGGATCTGCTGCATCTGCTGCGGCGTGATCATCTGCGGGGACATCATGGCCACGGACACGGGGACCTGCGGCAGCGAGGACACGTCACACGGACAACCCCGGCCTGCCAAACTCGCCCCAAACGCCAACAGTGCCGCATCCCCCACGCCCCCCACACCTCTGTCACCTCTGGATGAAGACCCTGGTCACTGGTCTGTCCCCTGGGACATGGTGATGGCAGGGAGATGTCCCGTGGGGCTGCTGGCACCAGGACAAAGCCTCCTGAACCATGAGCTCCCCCTCCCCAAGCTGAGGGCTCTTCTCAAAATGCAATTTAGCTGGGGGAACTGGGCATCAAACCACAGCTCCCTCCCCTGCTGGGGGCATGGGAAGGGTGGAGGGAAATGCCAGGGAAGTGGGAAGATACCGATCACCCAAATAACTCTGCAGAGCACCGAGGAAGAGGTTACGGGGTTCTCCAGACACATCAAAGCTTTACCTCCAGCTGACACCAGTAACTCCTGTAATTACTGTGCCAAGAGGAGGGAGGGCCGAGGGAAACTGCCAGCCCCTGCCTTTGGTTATCAAAACACGGCTCCACGCCCCCGGCAAAGCTCCTGGGAAGGTGTTGGTGATGGATCCCAGCCCTGCTGGGTCCTGCCCAGGTGGAGCAGTGCCCGGATGGAACCATCAGGAGCGGCCTCGTCCCTGATCCCACCAGCCCAAAGCCCTTCCCGAGGCTCTGGGCAGGGTTAGGGCCTCACTGGAATTTAATGACCCTCCTGGATGCCTCATATTCCTGGGCAAGCCAATAAGGATTGCTGGTCAGGAGCCACCAGCAGCCACGGGCTCTTCCAGGGGATCCCAGGGCATGTGGGATGGGCAGAGCACAAGCCAGGATCCAGTTGCACGCCAAGGATCCGCCTCTAAACTAAAACTCCAAAACTAAAAATCCAAACTAAACAACTCCTCAGCCCCTCAGCCCCTCAGCCCAGGATCTCAGGACCTCAGCGAGCACAGAAACCCAGCCAAGTCCCACTGACAGCCTGGTTCCTGCCACCCCAGTCTGCCCAGTCTGGGCCCCTTCCAGCCACTCCAGCAGGGACGGGACCACACGGTGGCCCCGTGCAGTCCCTCCCATCTGTGCTGGGTGTCCAGCTGACCTTCAAGAGAGATTGCAAAGCCTTATCTATTTACTCAGGCACTCTGCTGCAGGGAGGCGTCGGGCACGGGGTGAGCTCTGTTTGTCACCAGCGCTTCCCCCTCCAGCCACCTCCGTGGAGGAGCTATTGATTAATTCCTCTGACTTCCCACCCAAGGGCTGCAGCTCAGGAATGAGCACCCATCAGAGCCCCCCCCGTGGCACCAGCACCCAGGGAGGAGCTGCTGCTTGGGCAGCCAGGTGCTCCCAGCCAGCTGTGCCAAGCCCCGGGCGAACATCTGGGCAGGAGGGGGAAGCTGGCAAGGAGAGCGCCCAGGAGCGCCGCTAATTTCCCTCTGCCAATTCATCAGCCTGCAACGTGCTCGGAATGAGAGCCCCTAATTAATTGCTCCTCCGCATCCCCCCCAGCCCGGGCGGGCTCCCCGCCCCCTCCCGCGGCCCCTCGAACACGTTTGCTGGCATTTTCAAATCGGAGGCATCCTAATTACCGGAGAGTTATAACACCTTCCATTTCTCGCCCAGCGGACTGACACCCTGTCAAGAGCAAAGAGAATTGCCAGAGGTTTTGACAACACTAATTGCCCCTATAATCTAAAAACACAAAGGAGAGGCGATTAGTCGAGAGGGCCCCAGCTCTCGATCCGACACGAGGTTTTCACAATGTTACAAGAAAACAAAAGTGACGCTTTTTAGAGTTTGATGGCTGCTAACAAAAGCAGAATTATATTTTCATACAACCTTTGTCTGCATTAAATGGCTTTTTTTTTTTCCTCCCCCCCGTGCTCGGATGCGGAGCTGACACGGAGAAATGGTGGCGGATCCGTGTGGGGGTGAGGTGGGAATGGGGTGAACTTGAGAGGGGCATCCGGGCTCTGCTGCTCCTTGGTTCCCGTGAAGAATTTCCCCATAGCGTGGAAAACGTTCCTCTCCCAGTTCATGTTTCCAGGGAAAGCAGCAAGTTTTAGTAAAAGAGGAAATTCCCACTTCCAGGCGGTTTTGCTCCCATTCATCCCACGCCTGGTGCTGGGAATGTTCCAGCACTGCCTTGACCCCAGTGTGGGCCAGCAAACCCCAGTGCTGGGGGCTCTCTGTCCCAGCTCTGGTGACAGTGCCAGCTGCCTGTTGGGGACAGGGAGAGCTGCTCCTCCAGCAAAATGAGACAGGGACGGAAATGGGGTTGGAAATGTCCACCCCAACCTGGCCAAAAGCCCCGCAGTGACACAGCCCAGGGTGGCACTGGGACAGCCCTGCACCTGCAGCCATGGCCTCAGTGACAAGATTCCCCATGGCACGGAGAGAGGCCAGCCTGGCATCCCGGGATAACAGCGGGATCTGGGCAGCAACTGCCTCAAAATCTGGGGTGCAGGTGGTCAATGTGAGAGCTGAAGGGTGCCAGCTGTGAGGGGTGTCACCCAGCTGTGAGGGGTGTCACCCAGCTGAGGGGTGAGTGTCACCCAGCCGAGGGGTGAGTGTCACCCAGCTGTGAGGGGTGAGTGTCACCCAGCTGTGAGGGGTGAGTGTCACCCAGCTGTGAGGGGTGAGTGTCACCCAGCTGTGAGGGGTGAGTGTCACCCAGCTGCCACCACCCCGGACACCAGAGCAGCACAGGGGCTGTGAGGGGTTAGTGTCACACAGCTGAGGGGTGAATGTCACCCAGCTGCCACCACCCCGGACACCAGAGCAGCACAGGGGCTGTGAGGGGTTAGTGTCACCCAGCTGAGGGGTGAGTGTCACCCAGCTGCCACCACCCCTGGACACCAGAGCAGCACAGGGGCTGCAATGGGTGAGTGTCACCCAGCTGAGGGGTGAGTGTCACCCAGCTGTGAGGGGTGTCACCCAGCTGTGAGGTGAATGTCACCCAGCTGCCACCACCCCTGGACACCAGAGCAGCACAGGGGCTGCGAGGGGTGGGTGTCACCCAGCTGCCACCACCCCCAGGCACCAGAGCAGGCGGGAAATGTCCTTGCAGCCGGCACATCCCTGGGGAAGCAGGTCCCGGCAGCAGCCCCGGAGCAGCAGCAGCAGTGGCTGGGGACCAGCCCGGCGCGTCACGAGCTGGCATCTGCCAGACACCGAGTCAGGAAGGGTTTGACTCACGCCTTGGCCGCCTGCCACCCCGCAGAAACTGCTTACTAACAGCTCTGGCTGCTCCCAGAACCAGCCGGCGCTGCTCCGGCCGGCCAGCAGCATCTCCAGGGGCTGCTTTTCCAGGCGGGCCCGGCTGTAATCCCCGTGCCAGAGGACGGGGCGGGAGCAGCAGGCGGTGGGTGGAAAAGCAGGCAGGTATTCCAGGGAATAGTCCCTCCCTGAGCCAAAGCCAGCTGAGGGAAGCAGGACTTGGCCGTGTGGAACGAGGCGGGATGGGGAGCGAGGCTCTTGAGAAATTTTTCCTGGATTTTTTTGGGGGTTGTTTTTACGGGAAGCGGATTGAGCTGCCAGGAGCGAGGCGGAGCGGGGAAAGCCACGGCCCGGCAGCCTTGGCTCGCAGCGCTGCGGGGTTGACATCAGAGGGACAGTGCCCTCCTGACCCCGGGGACAGCTGGCTTGGCACGGCCTGGGGACATCCTCTGTCAGCCTCCAAACATCCCTGCTCCGGCTGTCACCCGGGCCGGGAGGTCACCGCAGGAGCCACAGTGTCCCCAGGGGCAGCACGTCACCGCCACTGCGGGAAGGGGCAGCTCCCGGCCACGCCTCGGCCACACAGCCCAGACCTGTCCCCACCACCCCTGCTGGCTCTGGGATCATCGGGATGAGCACCCTTCTCTCTCTCTCAATCCTGGTTTCCTGCAGAGCTCAGAGCTGCACATCCCTGCTCTGATCCACTCTTGGGGTTTAACTCCCCAGAAAACACGTTTGTGCTGTTTTTCCTAATTTTAACCACTCTTTTCAAACCCAAACCCAACAGAAACAAACCGAGGAGGTTGGGAATGGAAAGGGGGAAACAATCACCAAAAGCAGCCTCGAGTTGTGCTGTTTTAGGGGCAGGGGATGAGCAAATCCCACCCCAGAGCACCCAATTCTGACAGGAGAAGAACAAACCCAGCCCCTCTGGCACATCCCGGCCTCCCCTCCTGCCCTCAGCACCCCTGGGTGAGCTCCAGGATCCGGCTGGCTCGGACAGTCTGGGAGTGCTCCCAGCGCCCAGGGCCAGGCAGTGACACCGGGGTGACCCCAGCCATGGCCTGTAAACCCCGAGGGGTGGCACAGAGCCACCCAAACACTGCTGTGCCACCTCTGGACTCACCAGGCTGGGGTGAGACCATGCACTAAAATCTGCCCAGGGTCAGAGGAGAAATGAAGCTCAGCCCCAGGCTGGGTTTGAGGCTGTGGGTGGTTTTAGGAACAATTTTAGGAACACTCTGAGCAGCCCCAGCACCAAAGGCTTGAGGTGGCAGCAGGGTGAGGGGACACCAGCATGGAGAACACCGGGCCCTGCTGCTCAGCTTGGTGTGAAGAAAAGGAAGAATCAATCCCTGGCATGTTCAGCCCCACGCGTATCCTTGTTAGAGCATCCTCATTAGCGCACCCTCGTTAGCGCAGCCTTCCCGCTGGGGAGGCCCCAATCACACCTGGCTGGGCTCCAGTGGCTCTTGGGGACAGTGGCAGCAGAGGGGACAGCACTGAGCCCCCTCCTCAGCGAGCCCCTGCCCGGGGTCCCTATGTCCCCTCCGTGGGCACGGGGTGCTGGCACAGCTCTCACCCCCACAATCCTACAGGGATTAAAGGGACTTTGCTCCTCTGTGACCCCAAACCACCAACCCCAGAGCGGGATGGTGGCAGTGCCACCAGGCTGGCAGAGCTGGGGACTTTGGGATGGAGCAGGGACAGACAGGGATGCTCCAAGTCCAAATGGAAAACCCTCGTCGCGAGCCCAGGCGGATGGGCTGCTGGAATTTTTATTTTTCCTGGAGAGGGAACGTGGAAGGGCTGGTATTGATCTGTCTTCATTACCCATTTCACTCAAGTTTCAAATCAACAAAAATACACTTTTCTGCTCCGCTGCCCTCCCCGCTGCAGCAGACAAAAGAAAAGCAATTTCCCGCAGTTTGCTCCGAACTCCTCTCCTCCCTTCCCCGGGCGCCCTCCAGCCCCTCTCCCCTTCCAGACACTTGATCCCAGCAGAGACCCCCAGCTCTGAGGGCACCCAAAGAGGGCACCCCATCCTTCCCTGGTGCCTCCAAACCAGCACTGACAATTTGGGGTGCTGCTCTCCCAGCACCTCCTTCCGTGGGCTTTGCTGGATCCCAGCAGGATCCCAGGGGGATCTGCTGCTCCCACCATCCCAGGACAGCAACACCAAAAGCCCCCAAAAGCACCACTTTGTCAGTGCCCAACAAGTTCCCAAGAGTTTGAAAGTTGTAAAGAAATAAACCTATTTTTAAATGTTTTAGAACACCCAAAGATGGGGTTTTGGGTTTTTTTTCCTTTCCTGCAGCTGTAATTGGAGTGACAACACGAGACTCTCCACACACACCTCCAGGCATCTGTGGGAAGAGGGTCCCTACTCCAAAAAAAACCCCAAATCCAAGACTCTGCTGAGCCCAGCAGCTCCCTGGTTGTTTTTTAAGCACAAGCCACTGGGAATGTCATTAATATTCCCGCTGGCTTGGTGCCCCAAACACATCCCAGCCCCATCAGCGGGGTGACAAGGAGAGTGCACGGCGTGGGCAAGCACGGGGGGTCTCCTGCTCTCCCTGCCAAAACCGAGACCCTCCTGCTCATTCCCCAGGATTGGGGGCCAGGAGCCAGCTGGCACGGCACCGAGGGGAGCCAAAACTCCCCACGGATGTGGAAATCCATTCCCAAGCTTGGGGGGCTGCGCATCCCCAGGCAGGGAGCCAGGCTGGCACCCCAGGGACACCTCAACTCCCAAACATTCCCGTCCTGCCGCGCTTCCTGCTGCCTCCAAGCCAAGCAGGGCTGCGCTGGGACCCAGCCTTCCTCCTCCTCCTCCTCCTCCAGCCGTCCTGGCCAGTCTCATCCACACCGCCGTGCCTTAGATAAACTTCCTTTCAAAGGAGTCTGCTTAATCCCCTATCTCCCCTCGGTCAGATCCCGCTCCAGCTGCCGGCGGGGCCGCGGGGGGAGGCATTGCCGGGCGCTGCTGAGTTATGAGCTATTTCTGACTCACGTCTACAACTTTCACAAGTCCTTTTTGCAACACGGAGAGAGAAAAAAGGGAGGAGGGGAAGGAGGGGAGATCCAGTTCACTCCGGCAAAAGCCGCTGGCCAGATGGGCAGGCAGGGAGGGGAGGCCGGGGAGCAGCAGGGAAGGGAGGACGCGATGTTCGGCTGAATCCAGCCGGGAATACCAGGCAGGGCGAGGAGGAGGAGGAGGAGTGCAGGGACACACACCCACGGAGGGGAGCGAGGCGCCGGTTACCGGAATCTGACTTCACCCTCGCCGCCTTTGTCCTCTGCAGACATTTTCCATGCAGTGACTGCATTTCCTTCCTGCCGGCACCGCTGGAAAAAGCCGCCTGTTTGTGCCGTAGGAGCCCTGACTAATTCCCGCTGCTCCCACCCGGCTGCTGCTTCCCAACCCGGGGGGTTCTGGGCTCTCCTGAGCCTCGGGAATTGCTGCTGGATGGCTCAGCCGTGCCCTGGCACTCCAAACAGGGCGAGGATCCCGGGATTGCCCATCCCAGCCCGGCTCAGCCTGGCACAGGCAGGACCTCCAGCTCCGAGAGCGCTTGTGCTAATTACTTTCCTTTGTTAATTAAACCCACGTGGCTCTAATAAGGTAACCTGCTGTTCTCCGATAAATTTAATTAGCCTGAAGGGAGAGCCCCTCCGCACAGCTATTTAAATTGTCACTTCCCATCGCTTGGGCTTTGCTTCTCCCTGCCTCCTCCTCTCTCCAGATTTCACCCCTCTCCTGCCCATTTTCTGCCCTTTTCCTTTGGCAGAGAAGGGGAGCAAAGGGGAGGTTCCCCATCCCTCCAGGAGCAGGATGTGCCCACCCAAAGCCCATTTTCCTGCCGAGTGCCACAAATCCCCATCCCAGCTGGGCCTGTGTCCCATCCTGGAGGACCTGCCCTGGCTCCAGCCCAAAGGATTGTTCCCTTTTTCAGCCCTGAGCCACCCTCACAGCACCCAGCATCCATCCTGGGATGCTCCAACACTGGGAAACTCTGTTCCCAAAACAGTGTCCCAAAAAGTGATGACACACAGTGACCTCCCCTCCCCAGCCCTTCCCCATTCCCACACACACACACAAAAAAAAAACCTCCCAAGAAACTTCTGGAGGTTTCCAGAGGATTGAACTCCTGCAGTGCTCCAGCCATGGAGGTGACAGGGGTTTGTCCCTTCGCGGGAGGGGGTGACAGGGGACACTGGCACGTCCTCGGGGCTCACCTGCACCGCTGGCTGCTTGCCCTCGTTGCTGCTGGGGGAGCTGAGCCCCGTGGCCTGCTGCAGCAGGAACTGCCGAGCCACCTGCAGAGCCTGCAAGAGAGACACAGGGGTGGGCACGAGGAAGGCTCCCTCCTCCTCCTCCTCCTCCTCCATGGATTTCATTCCCGGGATGGGTTCGATGCACAAAGAGCGCAGGGCGCCCCGGCGCTCCCTCCTGCCACACCAGTTTGACCAGTACATCCCAGTACAGACCACCACTCTCCCAGCCCCTACGGGGACAATCCAGTCCTCTTCCAAAAATCCCCACCAGGTCCAGCATTCCCGTGGCACAAGGGTCATTCCCAAACCCCAGCCCTGGCACAGCCACCTGGTGATTTATTCCAGAGCCACCTCCACCTTTCCTGCTGCTGTCCCTTGTGCCCAAAGCTACTTTGGGTATTTAATTTTATTAATTGGATTGTGGCACTGGAGCAGCAGAAAGTTCCAGTCAGCAGCCAGGTTTGGGTGAAGCGAAGTGCAGGATCCCAGCCTGAATCAATCCAGGAATTCATCCCAGTGGATTTCATGGTGATCCAGGAGGTGCTCTGCAACCCACAGAAGTGACCACCACGAAACCTGGATTTTTTAGGGGGTTTGGCTAGAAAAAATGATGAGTTTCTTCAAGGTTTTACAGGGATGATGATGTTTCACTGAGAATCCCACAAAAATAGGGAAAAAACAACAGAAATGGATAAAATTCACTTGTGAAAAACACAGGTACAACGCAGCCATGCCCAGCACTGTGGGCAGCCGGAGAAAACGGGGGAAATGAAGGAAAATCCTGTGAAGAGCCAAGGAGAAGAGAACAGCAAGTGTGAGCTGAGAAAAAGAGCTTGGAAGCCCGGAAAGGGAGTAAAGCTCTGAGGAAAACAACCAGACCTGTTTGTTCCTTTTTTCTGCTTTACAAGGATTCTTTTCCTTCCTTCTAGGGCTTTTTGGGCACATTTCTGAAAAATCTCCACCCTCCCAAATCCACTCACGCATGCTCAGCCCAGCAGATGCTTCACCTGTCGATCCAAACCAAGGAGCACCCACAAAACCCCAACCCAGAGCCCCTCCTCAAATGCAGCATCCATGAAAAGTCATTCCCTGCATTTTAGATCCCATTTCAGGTCCTCCCTTTGCTCCTCTTCACAGGGAGCTCTTGGGAAGAGCACGTGAAAAGCAAAAGATGTCCCAGCTGTGCCACATCTTTGTTTTGGTGGAAAATCCACCAGATCCGCTCTCTACAGCTGGACAGGCACTACAGGGGCACGTGGAAAATAAGAGGGAATTTCCAGTTGGAGGCTGAGAGCAAAGGGTTTAACGACACAGCCTTACTTTATAAAGAAATTGTAATTTCATAGCAGAGGGCCCAAACCAAACACCCCAGACACAGCACTGGGCACCCTTGGATTTGGGTTTTAAAGTTGTAAAGAAATAAACCTATTTTTAAATGTTTTAGAACACCCAAAGATGGAGAAAGAAAATCAAAACCTGAGGAATTTTGTCAGTAAATGGATCCTGCTTCCCTATTCCTGTGGTGAATTACCAGAGCTGCCTCATGGCCACTGAGCACCCCCAAAGCCACCCAACCAATAACTCCTCAACTTCCTTTATCCAAATAATTAAAAACTCAGATCCTCGAGGACAAACACAGCAATTCACCACTGGGAATCACTGATGGAAAAAATCCCATAGTCCAGATCCCGGAGCTGCCTCAGCCCCAGTGTTTCTCCACGGGCATTTTATTTTCCCTGTTATTACCAGGGATAGATGTGCATCGGTAATGCGAGCACAAAAACCCTGTGACAGTTATGACAGCTCAAGGTCTGATATTTTAATTACTTTTGGAAATGAAAACAGTAATTCCAGTTAAAAGCCGGGGTGGAGGAATCCACTCGGCGGCAGCTCAGCGCCAGGCCCGAGGCACCCACCAGGATGGGTGCTGGAGCACTGGGCTGCATCCCACATCCCCACAGCAGATCCCTCAGCTTTAGCTGCTTTTCTGAGAGTTTTTTAGCAAAGTTTTGCACGGATTTGGCTTCTCCACGAGCAATTCCTGCTGTGTTTGCAAGCACAGAGGGGATACGGTGAGGGCAGGTCCCTGCCTCAGCCTGGCAAAAAAAACCCAGCTCAGCAGGGATGGAAAACACCGGGAGAAAAGCCTCAGGAAGAGAATTCCAGCACACAAAAAGCGTTGAAAAAACTTGAAGAAACTCATCACTTTTTCTAGGCAAACTTCTCCCGGAATTCCTCCTCCCAAAGCCAAGGCCTGGCTGGCCTGGGGTGCTCAGGCCCTCAGGGGGGAATTTAATTCACTCCCCGCTGGCTGCCTCACTTTGGTGTGCTCTGAAGCACGAAATTACAAAGATTTACAGGAAAAAAAAACCAAAAACACCCAGACATGGCCTCACAATTGCACACGGGGGCCTCTCTGGCTGCCCCCTCTGGGCTGAGCCTGCAGACAGGGATGGAAACCTGTTGTTTCCATGTGGAGCAGCCAGGATGGAATTTCGGGATATTTCGGGATATTTCGGGATATTTTGGGATGCAGAGCCACCTGCCATTGAGTTTATTGCCTGCAGTGGTGAGGGGATGAAGCTTTTCCACAGGGAAGTGTCACTTTGGGCTGAGGAGGTGGGAAGCAGAAGGAAGAGCCTCCCTGTGGGAGCAGATGGGATTTTACCTCTGGGAACAGGAGGAAAAATGATTTATAGATAAAAATCAACCCTCATCCTATAGCCTGGTGTTATCCAGGAATCATCAGCGCATCACCCAGAATTGGGAATGAATTCCTGGTGTCCCTCTGATCACCAAATGATCCCAGAACGTTTTCAGTGTCTCAGGCTGCTGGTTTGGCTCTGCCCTCCCCAAGGGCAGCACATCCCGGGATGAGGAAGAGGAAGGGGACCTGGACACTGCTGGGGGAGCTCAGAACTTCCCTGGGATGGGGAACACACCTGGGTCTCAAGGTTAACTTTCCCTGAGATTCTCCTTGGGGTTGGTGTTCCCCAAGGTGCTCAGGGTTCCCCCAGGGTTGCTGTTCCCTGGGAGTTTCCCCTGGGTTGCTGTTCCCAGAGTTAATCAGGTTTTCAGGCTTCTCTTCGCCCTGGGTGTTTCACACCAGAGGTAGAGCAGACAAGCTGAGTCCTCCAGTGCACATTTCCAAGGTTGTTTATTCTTCATTATCTCAGTTCTTTCTCAGCTTTGCAAGGTGTCCCCAGCAGAGCAGGACTGGGGCAGGACTGGGGCAGATCAGAGAGCCCCACACCTTATGTACAGTACCCCTGACCCAACCACTGTCCAAAATGAACTTTTTATTTTCAAAATTTTACCAATACCTACTACCTATGCTAACAATGTCATTTCTACTCTAAACCAATCTCTAAAACCCAACTCAGCACAAGATGGGGGACGAGAGCAAGAACAAGGAGCACAGGGGCCACTCCCCAATTCCTCCATCTTGTCTCTTCAGCCCCATATACTAAAAATCCCAGATTCTACATTTACATTCTATGATAAACTAAATACTACTTATTTTGAATTCTCCCAGCTTGTGATTCTTCATACAATGTGGGCATTCACTGCCATGGCAGGGATCAGAGGCAGTGTCCTCCTGTGAGGCTCTGACCCCCTTGTGCAGACCCCAGACCCCCGTGTCCCATCTCCAAACCCTCCAGGGTGGCCAGAGGAATGTTCTAGACTCCAACACCTGGGATTGCAGGGAGACACTGGGAAGGGGTCAATGAACAGCCCAACCACGCTGGGATTAATCCCACCCTGCCAGGACCTGCTCCCACAGCACCGGAGGTTTTCCTGCTCCCAGGATCCCCCCAGGGATGCTCATCCCTCCCCTCAGACCCCAAATCCCCAGAGTTCTCTGCACCATCCCCAACTCCAGACATCCTCCAGCAGGGGAGCAGCCCCTTTTTCCAACTTCCACCCAGCCAACCTGAGGATTATCCTGATTTTTTTCCCCTCCTAATCAGGATTATCCTGATTTTTCCCCATCCAGGGCTCCACACATCCACCTCTGGATGTGCTGAATGCTTCTCTAGACCTCCAGGAAGGGCAGATTTTGGGATTTTCCATGGTAAACACCACAAACTCCTCTTCCTGCCATGGAGGAGCCCAGGGAGAAGAGAGGGCAGCTCCCAGCCCATCCAGGGTGGCTGCCTCACACCACACCTTGGATTAATGTGGGATTAATCCTCATCCCTGCCTTTTCCTCCTCAAAACCTGTCCCAGCAGAGCCTCTCCAAGGCCTCACGATTGGGAAGAAATGAGTCAAGAGCTCCAAAAAGAAGTTTGGAGAGCACGGAGACATCCATGGGACATCCTAAAAGGAGTAGCCACAGCCTTCCCCCCCCAAAAATTCAACCCAAAATAATCCCAGGACAAAGGAAAAATCTTGCCTGGGGTATTTGAAAGTGCCTCATTTAATGAGGATGGAGTTTTTAATTCCAGCCTGGATGCTCCAGCTGGGAAGAGCTGCCCAAAATCAGCTGAGGGATTTTCCACCTGGATCAGAGCTTTATGTGGTGTTTTATCTTCCAAAAAGAGAAAAAAAAACACCTGAAAAATTCCATTAAAGCAAGAACTTTGCATGGAAAGAGGGAGAAAGGGGAATTTTTCTCTTCCCTTTCCCCTCCGATCCTTTTGGAGGGTGGAAAGAAGTTGGGAAGGGCTGAAAAAAAATGGTAAAAAAAAAAGGAAGATTTTTTACACTAACCTCATAAAAATGACATCGTCACATTCCAGAATTAGAGCCATTAAAACAACACACAGGGATATTTTTAGCTGGATATTAACAGTAAATGATGCCATATTGAGGAGCACTTCCACCAGCCCAGCCCTGGCCTCGCTTAACCAGAACCAAATGGCTCCAAGAGATCCAAATGAACGAAAAAATGACACAATTCCTCACAGGAAAATGAAAAAAAAAGTGCTTTTTACACCCAGCTCTGTGTCTGTGGCCCATCTCCAGCTGTTCTGCCCTGCTCCAGTGCTCCTGGAGTTTATTCCTCTGCTCCTGACTGCTCAATCCTCACAGGCGAGGGGTTAAAGCCAGCCCCAGTAACTCAGAGCACAAAAGGAATATGACAATCCCACCCCATGGAAAAAGGGAGAAAAAGGGGGGAAAAGGGGAAAAAGGGGGGGAAAAATTGGGGAAAAGTGGGGGAAAAGGGGAAGAAAAAGTGGGGGAAAAGGGGGGGGAAAAGAAGGTGAAAAAGGGGGGGAAAAAGGGGGAGAAAAAGGGGAGGAGAAAAAAGGGGAGGAGAAAAAAGGGGGGGAGAAAAAAGGGGGGGAGAAAAAAGGGGGGGAGAAAAAAGGGGGGGGAGAAAAAATAGAATAAAGGGGAAAAGAGAGGAAAAAATGGGAAAAAATGGGGGAAAATGGGGAAAAAGGGGGGAAAAAAGGGGGGGAAGGGGGAAAAAGGGAGGTAAAACTGAGAAAAAAGGAAGAAAAAGGGGAAAAATGGGAAAAACAAGGTGAATAAAAGGCAGGAAAAAAAGAAGAAACTGCTCCTACATTTGTCCTCAGTGAAATATTAAAATATGAATCAGGGAAGTGAAGAGAGAGATGAGTTTCATTTAAGTGCTCCGGCCTAGTTTTTATCTTAAATACCCTAATAATAGAGGATTACACAATATATTTGAGATGTGATCACATGTTTTATGGAATGGTATCTCTCCCAGGGCAGCAAAGTGCCTCTCCTCCCCCTCCACACCCTGCCCCAACTCCCAAAAAAGTCCCTTTTGCTCCTTCTCCAAAACAAGCCTTATTTTTGTTTATTCCTCCCCGTTTCTTTGCCGTCTGCCTGCAGCACACTGCGATTTTTTAGGTGTTTTTTGCACCCTAAAACGACCCCAAACAATGCCAGAGCAGCTGGATTTTCCTTTTCCATGGACTGAGAGCTGGAGGAGCTCCCGTGGGGTGCCAGGCTCTGGAATTGTCCCTGCTCCACGAGGATTTGGGTTCTCCATGTGCAAGGATCCCTTTCCATTCTTTTCCTGCATTTCCTGCACCCCAAACCTGCAGTGACCCCATCTCTGTGCACCCCATGGATTTAAACACCAGCTGCTGGCTAAAAATTGGAATTTTTTGGTAGGAATTCTGAAAAAAAACCCTGAAAAACCCCAAATTGTGGTTGAGCAGCCGTTGTTATCCCTGCTCCCCTAAAAGTCCAGAGGATCCCTCACAGGGATGTGCCACCCATGGATTTAAACACCAGCTGCTGGCTAAAAATTGGAATTTTTTTACAGGAATTCTGAAAAAAAAACCCCAAATTGTGGCTGAGCAGCGCTTGTTATTCCCACTCCCCTAAAAATCCAGAGCATCCCTCACAGGGATGTGCCACTCCCATCACCCTGCACCCATGGATTTAAACACCAGTTGCTGGCTAAAAATTGGACATTTTTTGCAGGAATTCTGAAAAAAAAAACCCTGGAAAACCCCAAATTGTGGTTGAGCAGCCGTTGTTATCCCTGCTCCCCTAAAAGTCCAGAGGATCCCTCACAGGGATGTGCCACCCATGGATTTAAACACCAACTGCTGGCTAAAAATTGGAATTTTTTGGTAGGAATTCTGAAAAAAACCCTGGAAAACCCCAAATCGTGGTTGAGCAGCGCTTGTTATTCCCACCCCCCTAAAACTCCATAGGGATGTGCCACCCCCATCACCCCACTGCCCTCATTTCCTTCCTCCTCCGGGAATTCGGGGGGATCCAGCCTGGCAGGGAGGGGCTGGCGCATCCCTCTGGAGCCCGGCAGTCCCGGAGGTCCCTCCACGTTTCCCCAGCAACGGCGGGAGGGGGGTCCCGGGCCGGGGGCTGCCCCCGGTGCCCCCGGTGCCCTCTGCCCTCCGCCAGCCCCGGCACAAAGCGGGCGTGCGCTATTGAGGCTTTTCAGCCCCATCCCCAGCATTGAAATCCAGGGATTTAACCCCAGAGAGGGAGAGGAGGAGGAGGAGGGAGGGAGGAAGGGGAGGGCGATGCCCTTTCCCCACCCCAGTGGCTCTCCCCTTCCGAGTTTTTCCCCTTCCGAGGTTTCCCCTTCCGAGTTTTTCCCCTTCCGAGGTTTCCCCTTCCGAGTTTTTCCCCTTCCGAGGTTTCCCCTTCCGAGTTTTCCCCTTCCAGGTTTTCCCCTTCCCAGTTTTCCCCTTCCGAGGTTTTCCCCTTCCGAGTTTTTCCCCTTCCGAGTTTTTCCCCTTCCGAGTTTTTCCCCTTCCGAGTTTTTCCCCTTCTGAGTTTTCCCCTTCCGAGTTTTCCCCTTCCGAGTTTTTCCCCTTCCGAGTTTTTCCCCTTCCGAGGTTTCCCCTTCCAGATTTTCCCCTTCCGAGTTTTTCCCCTTCCGAGTTTTTCCCCTTCCGAGTTTTTCCCCTTCCAGGTTTTCCCCTTCCAGGTTTTCCCCTTCCGAGTTTTCCCCTTCCGAGTTTTCCCCTTCCAAGTTTTCCCCTTCCACGTTTTCCCCTTCCACGTTTTCCCCTTCCACGTTTTCCCCTTCCACGTTTTCCCCTTCCACGTTTTCCCCTTCCACGCTTTCCCCTTCCAGGCTCTCTTCTTCCAAGTTTTCCCCTTCCAAGTTTTCCCCTTCCACGTTTTCCCCTTCCAGGCTCTCCCCTTCCAGGCTCTCCCCTTCCAGGCTCTCCCCTTCCAGGCTCTCCCAAGTTTTCCCCTTCCAGGCTCTCCCAAGTTTTCCCCTTCCAGGCTCTCCCCTTCCAGGTTTTCCCCTCCCGAGTTTCCCCCTTCCAGGCTCTCTGGGATGCTCGGAAGTGGCGTGGATTGGGAAGGAAGGAAGGAAGGATGGGTGAGGATGATGAGGGAATGTTGTGCTCTGGAGTGGAGCAGAGCTGGGTGAGCCTCTCAGCAATCCAGGAGCTGCCACGCACCCACACCTTGCCCCAAAAAAGGTCCCTGAGCACCCCACAACGCCCCCATTGCCTCAGTGTCCCACACAGCGCCCTTGGAGAGGAGCTTCAACCCCAAAATTCCCTGCAAGGACCTGTTTGGCTTCACCCGTGTGAGGTCACAGGCACTGGAAAAGGTCAAATCCAGGCAAAAATGGGAGCACGAGCTCCGGGAAGCTGCAGCTCCCCAGAAATCCCCCCAGACACGGAGCTTTAGGGCCCACCAGGACGAGACGTGGGCTCCCACCCCTGCAAAGCCTCCCAACATCTCCTGGGGGAATTTCATGAAGTTCAAGAACGAGGATTGAGCGCCGACACTCCGGGACGAGGGAGGGAGACGGGAAGAGCCCAGCCGGCCGAGAACCCAGGGAGAACGCTGGCTGCTCCCGGGGATGATGGAGCAAAGCCTCCATCAAGCACCTAATTGTCCAAAACTCCCGCTGTGGGGACATTTATTCCCGACCCCAGCTGGAGCTCAGCCCGCTCCCCGAAGCGGGAAGATGGATAATCCTCGGGATAGTTCCTCTCCCTTCCCCAGGTGCTGTCGCTGGAGGTGTCACTTTTGGGTTTTTTTTGGGTTTTTTTTGGAAGTTCACCAAGCTCTGTGCTTTAATAACCCCACGTGCCAGCCAGCTTCCCACCAAGGGGCTGAAATGAAACATCGGCGTTCACCAGGAGCATCGGCAAGGAGGGAAAACCCAATTTTCTGGAGGACATCCCCCCTTCCACAGCCACGATTTGCATCTTTTTGGCTGGGGGGGAGCACGGAGCTCCCGTTATCCGCTGGAATTCCGGGAGGGAGAGCAGGCAGGCCCTGGGAGGGGCACTGGCAGCAGCATTACACGCATGATTACCCTTTGGATGCGGGGAGCAGGGGCTCAGCGGCGTGCGGAACGCCTGTTATCCAGGTAATGGATTTACAGCACTCCCTACTAAAGTATCAGACACAGCAATTTTTTACAGCTTTCACGCTGGAATTTATGGCTCAGGGAGGCGATCTCCGTACGAGGAGAGGGATCATTGCCTTATTTAGTAGGCGAGCAGGGGAATTGATTTTTTTTTTTTTTTTTGCCGAAGTTTGTTTGGAAAGGTGAGCGGCAGGCACGTCCCCAGGGCTGAGAGGGGACGCGGGTGGCAGGGGACACGCAGAGCTGTTGTGTCACTGTCACACGTGTCCTGGGCCATGGGGGTGAGGTTCAATGTCCAGGAGCCCCAGGGAATGGGAAAGCAGCTCCTGGACAACCCAAATCCTCTCAGGGAGCGCCTGCTCCTGGTGGCACAGCCAAGGTTTTTGGTGTCTCAGCCCCTCAGATTGACAGGGGCAGAGCAGGCAGGACCTTTCCCCAAAACCAGCGAATTCCAGCCCACGGACTGCAAAGATGGATGGGCTCTGCCTCCCAAGGGATGCGGGACAAGACAAACCCCTGGTTTTCGGGGCAGCACCTGCACCCCAGCTCGACCAGGAACGGCCAAACCTGGTGGAACCCAACCCCGAGGACAGAGTGGGACAAAACCTGGTGCTGTCCCCAAACCACATCCTCGAAGGACCCTGCTGCCACATGTAGGACAGGCTGGAAGGGACGGGTCGGAAAGAAAAAGGCTGGAAGGGACAGGTCGGAAGGGGCAGGTCAGAAAGAAAAGGTTGGAAGGGACGGGCTGGAAGGGACGGGCTGGAAGGGACTGGTAGGAAAGAAAAGGCTGGAAGGGACAGGTCGGAAGGGACAGGCTCTGGAAGGGACAGGCTCTGGAAGGGACAGATCGGAAAGAAAAGGCTGGAAAGGACAGGTCAGAAGGGACAGCCTGGAAAGGACAGGCTGCAAGGGACATGTCGGAAGAGACAGGCTGAAAGGGACATGTCGGAAAGAAAAGGCTGGAAGGGACAGGTCGGAAGGGACAGCTGGAAAGGGTCACGTTGATAGGGACAGGTTGATAGGGACAGGTTGCCCGTCCTACCTGCTGCTGCTGGAAGTGCAGGA
Source organism: Prinia subflava (assembly GCF_021018805.1). NCBI lineage: Eukaryota > Metazoa > Chordata > Aves > Passeriformes > Cisticolidae > Prinia > Prinia subflava. The sequence goes on from NC_086269.1 coordinate 3,087,752, forward strand.
GCTCCACGGGGCTCATCTCTCCGTTGGCCTCGGCTCCGGCGGCTCCGTCGCAGCCGCCGCCCCCGGGGCCGCCGCCGCCGGCATCGGGCTGATTGCTGAGGCTGCTCACCCCGTTCTGCGCCGAGGGCGTGGAGCGGATCGTCTCCGAGGCAGATTCAACCATCATGACTCGCTAGCAGGACCTAAACCGGGGGGAGAAGAGCCTCAGAACGGGGGCTGAATGTCCCTGGTCCCGGTGGGATGGGATGTCAAACTCTGTTGGGTTTTAGCTGTGTTCACCCCCAAAAAATGAATGTGAAGCTGCTGCAAATATGCTGCACATCCCCAGGCGAAGCAAGTGCAAGAATTCCTTAGGAAAACCCACAATTCCGGCTTTCCCCGAGCCTGTGCAAGGCACAGAACTCCAGGAATCCGTTTGTTTTCCCCAAATCCCAAAGTATTTCACGGCCGAAGCCCCAAGCAGGCTCCACACCGAGCACAGGGGCCCTGCACCTCGGATTCCACCCTGAAAATCCAAACCAAGTCAAAACATTCTCTCCAAGTGCTTCATCTCCCAGCAAACCTGCACTTCCCAGCAGGAAAAACCACCTGGCAGGGAAAAACCACCTGGCAGAAGCCGCCAGGCTGAGGAAACCCAAAGGAACGGCAGGCCCGGGATGCGGAAACGAGAGCACGGGTTGGAAAATCCTTCCCTTCTCCCAGTAATCCTTCCCTTTCTCCCAGTCTTTGCCCAGTGGGCTTGGCTGAGTGGCAGGTTGTGAAGCTGAGGGTGCCTTTTTCCAGGAGAAACCCCTGGATTTGGGGGAAATTCCTGGAGAAAACAGGACCAGCACACGCAGCACCGCTCTCTGCCACATCCAGCCCCGACACAGAAAAGTGGCAGCACAGAATCCAGCCAGGAGTGAGGGTCTCTCCCTCTTTCCCTTCACATTTTCCTCCATGGAAAAGCAGTTTAAGTTCCACACCCCTCCATCCCACCAGCACGGGCTCAGCGCTCACCCAGCACCGCTCGAGGAGTTCGTAACAAGACGGGAACAAAAACAGAGGGATGGGATGAAAAAAACACCACCTCCCTTTCTCCTTCCCCTCTCTTCTTCCCCCTCCACACCCCAAAAGGCAGCGAGACAAACCAGGAACAACATAATTGCTGAAATGTGGCGTGTAATAATCGCTATTCAGGGGCTGATCATTCATATTAAACAGGGAGCAGCGAGCTGCTCATTTGCATGTTGGAGATTATCTGCATTTCAAAAGTCATTTCCGCAGGGGATATGAGTGACATCCATTCCCAAGGGGAGCTCCTGGCTCCCTCCCACTGTCCCAGGGCTCTGGGGGTGACACACCGGTGGCTGTGGGACAGCTCAAGGTTAAGGGGATTACTGGGATTTGGGGTTGGTTGGAGCACGGCGTGGTTGGAGCAGCTTCCCAAGGATGGGATGCTCACAGGATGCAAAAATCCAGAATAAACCCCTCACCTTTTGCCTTAAAACTACATTTTTTCCTTCCCCACTTTGACTTTCAGTGATTCAAGTTCAGAAATTTGGAATTATTGCTGTTCCTATTCCCATTTTCCCTCTGAAATCCACAAGGCCCCACGGGGAACGCTTCATGTCCAACACTCGAACGGCATCACCAGGGCCAGAAACTCGTCAGGATTCAAGCAGGGATTTGACTTTTACACGGAGAACAGGAATATCCAGAGTTACAACAGGAAGCATTAAAAAAGGCCAAAAAAAAGGGAAAAAAATGGTTTTGGAAAGGATATAAAACTTTCCTGGCTTTGGGCATAAACTGGAGTTTAACTGTTGGGAATTAGGAGGAAATCTCTGCTGGTGGAGGAGCCGTGGGCTCGCTCTGGTGGTTCCAGCCCCTGCCAGAGGCGGGATGCTGGAGCAGATTCCTGCAGCCCGGGTGATTCCCGGAGCTGGGGACACCGGGCCAGCTGAGTTCCCTCTCCAAGCCCTGTAAAACTCCACTTCCCGTTCCCAAACCCCTCCGGGATGCTGGAGCGTCTGGGATCCCAACAACGCTGCGAGGGAAGTCATAAAAGAAAGCCATCATCATAATAATGGAAATATTTCCATTCCTATAAAAAGTTTTGCAAAACCTTGAAGAAAAAAAAAATAAAAAGGGGGGAAAGAAAAAAATAAAAACGAAGCCGGTGTCTGCGAGGTTATAAAGCGTATTTAAATTAGGAACAAGCACTTTTCCAGCCAGGACGGCTCCGGGATGAGTGGGAAGAGCTGAAGGATGCAGGAGCACACGTGCAGCCCTGCAGCACCGCAGCTCCTGCTGCTCATCCCCCGCAGTTCAAACACGAGCAGCCTTGCAGGGATTCTCCGCACGGCATCCGGAGGGGCTCGGCAGGATCAGACCTTCCCCCAGGCAGATCCAACAACACCCACAGCCAGCGGGAGAGGGTGGGCTTGGTTAAAAGGGGAGGGAGGAGCCCCCTCCAACGGCAACAGCAACAGAAGCTGCACAAATGGATCGTTAATTACCATTAATTACCATTTCAGACTCCCGAGCTCCGCCGCTGAACCAGCGCTCTGCCTTTTTTGTTCCCCCCTTTTATCCAACCACGCACCTTCCACAGGACAAAGGGAAGGAAACGGAGAATTACAAACGGAGCAACGAATCCCCCTGCCTTCAGCAGGACCATATGGCAACGAGGGTGTATTAATTACCGTGGCTTTTAATTAACAATTGCTTCATCTGAGCAGTAACATTTCCTTGACATCCCCCGACTCGCCGCTAACCTGCGCCGTCCCAGTCATCAATCCCGCTTTATTGACATCCATCCCTCCCGCAAACACGCACGATCCCACGGTTTTCCAATTAACACCTCCGCACTCTCTAATTAGCGCAATTAACAGGCTGATGGATGCCCGGAGCTTGGCTGGGAGGGAGGGGCTGGAGCTCCCACTGCATGTCGCGATTCCCGTGGGAACACCACGCGTGTGCCCCGCCAGGGAGCCTGGCACGGCCACGGAGCCTTCCAGAAGGGCAGGATGAACATGGAGGTGACCAAAACCACGGACTCCAAGCGATGGATGGGGGATTTTTAGGAGCAGCAAGAGCGGATGGAGCAGGGATTTCCACCCACAAAAAGCTCCCAAGGAATTTGGGGTCATCCAGACCCGTCCGAAGCGATGCTGCTGCTCCACCTGATTCCATGGACACAGAAATTCAATGGCATTTCCCAGCAGCCAGGACCTGCTGGAACAGCCACAGCAACACCACGAGCTCCTCAGAAACCACTGCCCCAACACCAATTTCAGCAGCTTTCCCCATTTTTCATTATCCTCGGCAGCTCTGTAATTTTGGGCTGCCCTTTGTGGGCCACGCACAGACGCAGTGTCACAGACCCTGCTGTCCCTGTCCTCGAGTCCCAAACCCTGACAACCGTGAGTGACCCTGCCCACAAACTCCAACATCTCCCAATCCATCACCCAGGAGGGAGGGATGAGTACAAACAGCAGGAAACACCGCTAGGGAAAGTCTCCCACCACATCTCCACGAGCTGGGACAGCACAGGTGACATGACACAAACTGACACTGAGACCTTCCGGAGGTTGTTTCCACCCTTCCCACCACATCCCAGTCCCAAAGGAGTATTCCAGAGCCTTCCTCCCAGCTCCAGCCTCGCCAGGGCGTGGAGGAGAGGCTGGGCCAGATTTTCCTCTCCCCTGGGTACCGGCAAATCCTGAAGGTGCAAAGACTTGGCAAATCCTGAAGGAGCAAAGACCCAGCAAATCCCCCCAAAACCCTTGGAAATCTGCAGGATGCTCCTCTGCACAGCTGGAAGGAGAAGAGGGCTCAGGAAAGCTGAATCCCAGGCACTGGATCTGCTCCCAGCTACGGAAAGTTGAGCAACCTGCCCGTCCTGCTCCGGCACCGCGAGGCTTTAGGAAGCGGCTGCTAATCCTAAAAGGCTTCGGCTGGAAGAGAAGCAGCAGCCCGGGATTGCTTCGAGAGTGGCTTTTTACCCTTTAATTAACACATAAACACATGGAAATGTGGAAAGGGGATTAAAATAAAAGTCTGGGGGAGCTGAGATGAATCCGGAGCATTACTGTAAATTAGAAGATATTTAAGGAACCAGGGACCGGCTAAGCCCAGGCACCGCTTTAATGGGATCTCACCTCTGGGCACTTTCATCTCCCACTTTCATCTCGCTCCCAGCAACTTCTTTGGGAAGAGCCAACCTCTGGCACTTCACCTTCACCCCCTGGCTCTTCTCACCTGCCTCGGTGACAGCCCAGCCACACACCAGGGACTGGCGGGCAGCGAGGAGCCTTTGCTGCTCTGCAAGCAGAGACAGCCACAGCGAGGTTCTCCTCCCCCCAAAATTTGGGGATCAGCTCACTCAGAGAGCTGGAGCACGAGGACTCCAACATGGAAAGTCCTGGGATTGTTCATGTGCTCCTGCCGAGCCCCACCTGCATCTCCAAAACCTCGGAGCTGCCCCAAGTGCAGCCAGCCTCACAGGAGATCCCGTGCCCACCCCACACGGGGCATCCCAGAGACACCAATGCCCTCCTGGCACCTCTCCCATTCCCTGCCAAGCTTCGAGGAACACAAAACCCCTCCCAGGGTGGGTGTGGGACTGGCTGGAGGTGGCCAGGCCGGTGTTGCTGCTCCATCCTGGAGCACGTGCGGGGCACCGGGGCTGCTGCTCCATCCTGGCTTCCCTCGCTGTGCTCTTGAAAAGATTAAAAAAAAAAAAGGAACCCCACTCCATCTCATTAAGAAAGTAAACACAAGAGCCGTCTAAGTGTCTAATTAAGCTTCTAATTAGTCCCTGCTTGTTACTAATGCAAATTAGATTACGCCGCTTAACTACAGCATGTCCACAACACCCTTGTTAATTGCGGCCTTTTGAAATTAAATTACTCCCTAATTAGCATATCAAAGCCATTGATTCGGAGCCAGGAAAGATGAGGGCAGGAGGAAGCCCGAACGCCAAGTTTTGTTAATCAGGGACATCTAATTAAATAGTGACGTGGAGCACGGGGCTCCCACCTCGCTGCTCCGGAGCCACCACATGTGGGGACCCTGAGCGGGGCAGCCCCCGATGGGTGCTGGTGGTCTCTGCACCCACCACGGGTCACTGCTGGGGTGATGGAGCATCCTGGTGGGCCGGGATGCAGGTTTGGTACCCGTGTCCCAACAGGTCGGGATGCAGGTCTGGTACCACCTCCCATTGACCCAGGATGAGGATTTGGTACCCACGTCCCTTTAGTCTGGGATGCAGGTCTGGTGTCCATGTCCCACCAGGCTGGGATGCAGGACCAGCACCTGGTGTCCCATCAGGTGGGGATGAAGGTCTGGTATCTATGTCCCATCATGTCAGGATGTAGGTCTGGTGTCCATGTCCCATCAGGTTGGGAAGCAGGACCAGCACCCACGTCCTGGTGGGTTGGGATGTAAATCCAGAACCTGTGTCCCATCAGGTTGGAATGTAAATCCAGAACCTGTGTCCCATCAGGCTGGGATGTAGATCCAGAACCTGTGTCCCATCAGGTTGGGATGCAGGAGCAGTACCCATGTCCTGGTGGGTTGGGATGTAGATCCAGAACTTGTGTCCCATCAGGTTGGGATGCAGGACCAGCACCTGGTGTCCCATCAGGTGGGGATGCAGGTTTTGTAGCCATGCCTCAGTGGGTCAGCATAAAGGTTTGGTACCAGTGCCCCATCAGTCTGGGATGCAGGTCCAGTTCCTGTCCCATCAGTCTGGGATGCAGATCCAGTTCCTGTACCATGAGGTTGGGACACAGGTCCAGTTGCTGTCCCATCAGTCTGGGATGCAGGTCCAGTTGCTGTCCCATCAGTCTGGGATGCAGGTCCAGTTCCTGTCCCTCAGTCTGGGATGCAGATCCAGTTCCTGTCCCATCAGTCTGGGATGCAGGTCCAGTTGCTGTCCCATCAGACTGGGACACAGGTCCAGTTGCTGTCCCATCAGACTGGGATGCAGGTCTGGTCCCATGAGGTTGGGATGTCAGATCAGTACCTGCTGTCCCACCACACCAGGATGCAGCCCAGCACCTCTGTCCCATAAATTTGGGGTGCAGGCCCAGCACCCAAATCCTGCAGGATTCCCAAGGCCAGGGACACACCCCAAAATCCAGGAAGCCCCCGTGGAGCTCCATCAGCCACCACAGTGCCAGGTCCAGCCCTGCATCCCCTAAAAACCTGCACTTCTGCCCAACACGATCCAAATGGGAATTTAAACATCCCAAAACACTCCCTGTGTGCACAGGAACAAGGTCACCCTCTCCCCCAAAATCCTCGGTGACCCCACACAGGAGCAGGAGAGGCCCCCCAGCGAGGACAGGCCGGGCTGGAAGCGCCTCTCACCTGCAGGATCCCAAATCCAGCTGGGCACACGAAGTGAGGGGACAGTGCAGGGCACAGGGGATGTGACACCGGGGTCCTGACACCAAATCACCCCTGAGGGCACCACCATGGGGGGACACATCTCCTCCCCATCCCTGAGGAGTCCTTGGATGGGACACCTCCATCAAATCCCCACCCCAGATCCTTCCCTCCACGAAAACCAAAACCACCTCTCTGCCCTCACCCGGGTCATCTCCCAAGCCTCCAACCCCAAATTCCCAACTGGAAATCAACAACAGAGCCACCAGGGAAGAGCCTGGATCCAAAGGCAGAACCACTCCAAGGAGAGTGAAAGTGAAGCCTAATTTTGAAGTTATTTCAATAACTTCCTGAATGACCCAGTTCTTCCCATTTTATAACTTTTCCTCTCTGTTTTCTTTTTTTTTTTTGTTTAAAGAGGTGGGAAAGGGAAAAAAAAAATCAAGGGACGAAGATTGGAAAAGTTTAATAGAGGGAGAAAAAGTCTATTAAAAAAAAAAAATAAGGCAGGCAGCCCGTCTCAGGGGAAGAGCTGAAATATTAAAGAAAGGAAAATCGCTTCTCCGGCTGCCGAGCCAGAGCAGGAGAATGAAGCTGGAAGAGAAGGAACGGGGCACTTTTAATTGAAAAAAGGGAGATTCAAATGAAATATCCAATATCCCCCGTTAAAAGAAAGGAAGAAAGACGGACCTTGGCCGCCGAGAAATTGCTAAAAAGCCCCAACTTTTCTTTCTTTCTCCCCCTTTCTCGGAAGTTATAGGAAAGAGGGATGAGAGAAAGGAAAGGAAAAAAAGGGTCTTTCATCCGAGAGGAACTCGAGGGGAATGGAGGAGGGCGGGGAGAGAGAGCAAGTTTTATTCATTTATTTTATTTTATGAGATGAGTAAAAATAATATATTTAAAATAAAAAAAAAGAGAAAAGGCCGAGTTTTATAATGTCCCAGTGTTTGGAAGCAGCGGAAGGGAGCGGAGAGGGGGGAAAGCAACTAAGAACAGAAGGGCCGGCTCCAACCACCCGCCGCACGAGCCTCTCTCCCAACGAGATTCAATTAATTGATAACAAGAGGCATCAAATTAATTTTTCAAGGATGTTAGATTTTGATGAAGGAAAAAATCTCTCTGATTTTAATCGGGGCGGCGTTTAAAAGGCATAAATGAATATCCCTTTCTAATCATCTGAGGCGCCGAGGAAGCACCAAGCGGTTAACGTGGAAATTCAAATCGTTTAATTAGGGGGGGGGGGAAAGAGGGGAGGTGGCCGTGGTGGGGGAAGGGGGCCCAGGGTTTTCTTTTTAAAGAGCTTTATGAAGAAATTATTTTTTAAAAAAATTGTATTTCTTTCAAGCATCTTTGCTCTCCCCCTCCCCGTCCTTCTGCCAGCCCCGGAACGCAGCCGCACTCGGAAAAACGCATCTCGGAGCTTTTTGCTTTTGAATAGAGACAGTTCCCCAGCACAATCTAATTAACAAAAATGATAATGAAGAGGGTGGGGAAAAAGATAGAGGGAACAAAATAAAAAAGAAAAATAACCCTCCAAACTCCAGGGAAAAAAAAAACCCTAAACCCGCGGGATAATGTGAAATTCCCACCACGCACAACTCTGAGAACTCTGAGCTTCCACACGGGATGAGGGTTTTGGGATTTGGGATGAGGTTTTCAGCACAATCCACCCCCAAATCCCATTAAAATAATTCCCAGCAGCTCCCATCGCTGGTGTGGGACAGAGCTGCAGCCAACACGGCCTCACCCACACCAGTTTTCCAAAGGTTTTTCCAGCATCTCCCTGTAAATCCAGGCTTGGTTCAAGCCTCTCCCACACGCCCAGAGCCCGGCTCACACTCACACAGCAGGGACACATCCCCGTGGTGGAAATCCCGCCTGGAATTCCTGCTGGAGCATCCCGCCGGCACCAGAGCCCGCATCCCACCCGGGGCACACGGAACGCTCCAGGCAGAGCCTCCTCCGTGCCCCGCAGCCAGGATGGCCCCACAGCCGCCCTCCAGAGCCTGGGACACCTGAGGAAGAGGAGGGACCTTCCTCTGTGATGGAGGCATGAAGGACACTGCGCTGTGGGAGTGAGGAAGAGCAGGGAAAATGTCCTGACTCAATCCCTGGGAAGGCGAAAGCTCCCGGAAAAGGGGAGCGATGGGGGAAGCTCTGAAATCCAAATAAACCCCAAATTCCAGGAGCTGCCCCAGTCCCGTCCCCTCAGGAGAGGCTGCAAAGGGCAAGGATGGAGCAAAGAGGAAGAAACGCCCTGGAGCAGGTGAGGGACATTCTGGAATGGGATGAGGAGCGATGCCAGGGCCGGGACTCGGCTTCCCACGTCCCACCCCGAGCAAAATCCTCCAGCCGAGTTTGTGCAAGTCAGAATGGAAGTTGCTAAAAGTCTCTCCTGGCCTTCAAACAATCCAGAGGGGACGATAAAACAGGCATGGTACCTATGGAGCAGGAGGGAGGAACTCGGATGCCACAAGTTTTCCCAGACTCTGTCACGTCTGTGCAAAAATTCATCCAGAAAAGGCTCCGGTTAATTCGCTCCCCGACGCTTTCCACGGCAAATCCCATTTCTGTGCAGGAAGAGGCCTGGTTTCCATCCAGAAATTATGCTGCTCACGAGGAGGGAGAAGAAAAAAGGCAGTGGAGGGGGAGAACGATCCTTGAGCATTTCCAAACTCCTGGTCTGAAGTCCATTTTCCTTCGCGTCCTGATCAGCGTGACCCGAGGCCGGCTCCGTCTCGCAGCCCTGCCGGAGCCCAGCAGCTCCCAAACTGCTTCCCTGATTTTGTTCCTGCACAGTTTGGCTTCTCCACGGCCAGGCTCAGCTTCTCCTGGTTCCTCTGGGCACCTGCCACCCCCACGGGGCAGACCCAGCCCCGCAGACGAACACGGCTCCCGACAGCTCGGCTGGGAATAACCCCGGAGATTTCTCCGGCGCTTCGCAAAAATCTGGGAAGCAGATTTTGGAAAATCTCCAGCGCTTTGCTAAAATCTGGAAAGTCTTCAGCAGGGCTGTGCCGGGACCCTGCCCTGGGAACGCTGCTGGGTGCCCAGGGAGGGCAGTGGGTGCTGCATTTGATACCTGAGGCATTGGCAGGAGAGGCAGGAGCATCCCTCGGCTGCGGGAAGCGCTGCCCGCCAGGAGCCTGTGCTGATGTCAAAAGGTCACCGGGGTCCCCTTCTCGGTGTCACCTGCATGAGCCACGTCCAGCCACCAGGAATGTCCCCCTCTGTGGCTCTTCCATGGGGAATCCGGAGGCGCCGCCCGGCCCGGCGCGGGTGGATCCCGCAGCGATGGCAGCAAACCTCTCCCGTGGCTCCAGCGTCCCTCTGGATGCCAGCCTGGCACACAGGGCAGGGATCTGGTCCCACAGCATCGCTCTGGGGTCACGGAGCATTCCCAGCCGGTGCTGGTCCATCCAGGCTCCCCGGCAGCCCCACAGCTCAGGGCACGGCACCTTCCCAAATCCAGCAGCGGCTTCATGGACTGGGACAGAGCTGGGGAGGTGAATCCGTGTCCTGAATCCCTGCTCATCCCAGGCAGTGCTTCCTCCTGGCAATGGGGAGATCCTGAAGCCCGACTTCAGGGACTCCTGGCCCCCAGGTGGCCGCTGCTGCTCCAGTTTGGTGGCCAAGGAAGCCCCGGGCACGTTCCCACTGCCGTGGGACACACAGCGCCCTGCAAATCCCAGGGGTTATTCCCAGCAACTGGGCTCCCTCCACCCCTCCTAAAAATAACCCACATCCCTTAAAATTATTAATCAATGATTCACCAACTGCTGTCACCCTCTGCAGTCCTGTGAGCACCTTTGGGTGCTGGGGCAAGGAGGGGCTCGAGGCCCCTGGTGCCCACCTGGCTTCCAACGTGTCCCTGCCTGAGCAGGACTCACCACCAGACAAATGGAAGCTGCTTTTTTAAAAAGAGATCCCAAAAACCCCCAGCCCAGGGCTCTGGCACAGGGTCACAGGTGAGGGTGCCCACCTGGGGCTGGGTGCCCACCTCGGGCTGGGTGCCCACCTGGGGCTGGGTGCCCACCCTCTGGTGCCACCTTTGTCCCAGAGCACGGCCCCCGAGCCCCCGCTGGCACCGCTCCTCCACAAACCCGCTCACATCCTCTTCCCGCACCTCCTGTGAGACAGGGGCACACAGAACTGTCCCCAAACTGTCCCTGGGTGGGCACAGAGTGCTGAGGTCACCCTCTGTGGGACATGGTGTCACAGGGGCTGTCACAGGCAGGGTACCAAGCCAGGGGATGTCCCCTGTTGTCCCCAGACCAAAAATCATCACGTCTGGTGAGGAAAGGCAACGCCACAGAACCAGACAAGACGTGAAGAGGACACAGCTGGGGACACCAAATCTCTCAGGGACACGAGCCACATCCTTGGCCTCGTGTCCTTCATGTCCCCTCCAGCCCCAGCACTGTCCTGCCCACTGTCAGGAGTTTTCAGCTCCCAGTAATTATTCCAAACCTCCAAATAAACCCAGCCATTTGTGCTCATTCCCAGAACGATTCCCAGTGTTTGCAACGGCGCTCGGAAAGGACCAGGCTGCAGTGGAAGGAGCTGTGAGTCCCCTCTGAGGGGACACGGGGCTGTCCCTCCATCCTTTTCCCAGAGGGATGGGGACAGCCCTGCCTCCTCCCGGAGCTCCATCCCAAATTTACAGCTGGAAATTCAGCAGCACGAGGGACCAGCCAGCACCGACCCCCAAACCACCCCCTCGCCCCCCAAACTCGCTCCCACTGCATTCCCAAACGGAGCAGACTCTTCCTCAGGGAGTATTTGAAACCCCCAGCCCTGGGATCACTCCAGCATTCCTCCTTCCCAGCCACAGCCCGTGGTGCCTGCAGAAAACCTGAGGATGCAGGGACAAGGAGGGGTTTGAGCCCTGGACGGGGCTGCTCCCACAGCTCCAAACTCTGACCCACATTTGGCTCCAAATTCCCAGGGAAAAGTGGAATTTGTTCAGTGGGAGCCCACCAGAATCAAGGGAAAGGCTCTAAGGGATTTGGGAACAGGCCCTGCCCTGTATCCTTTAATAAATAAAACCCAGGTTCGAAGGAGAAGTGGGAATAACCCTGACAGGGCTGTGCTGCCACATCCGGAGGGTCCCGAGCGTCCCTGAGGATGCAGAGCCCAGCCCCGAGATCCAGTGGGAAAGAGCTGAGCTGGACCCTGCACCTCTGGGTTTGACTTTGGGGAAGTCAGACCCCAATCCCAGCCCAAATTTCACTTCTGTCCCTCTGGACAAAGGGGATGAAGTGAAGGTTGTGCCGTGCCACGGGAGCAGAGCTCACCCCAAATCCCTTCCCGGGGTTTCTCTGGCATGCTCCCACTCCCACCTCTCCCAGGCAGGATTTTTGGACATTTCCCTTCACCTGTTCTTCTCAAGAGCACATTGAGGGAATGTCCCTTCCCCAACATGCACAAAAAGCCAAAATTACAGAGATCTACCCCAATTCTTCCTCTCCTTCACCTCCATGGGGGAACAAGGGCTCTGCTGCTGAACCCAGACCCTCTGCAGACCCCCTACAAACCCCGAGGGCTTTGGGGTCACAGGGACAGGAACGGGTCCTGCTGCGGAGGCAGAACTGAGGATGAGAACCCCAGAACAAAACTGAGGATGAGAATCCCAAACCGTGAGTTCCAAGAGACTGAGACAAACTGGGAGCCATGGGATGGGCAGGAGCATCACCCTCCTCCTCCTCACCCCCAGCTTTACCCACCCAGCAGTGACAAGGGCCCATTCTGTTCTCCAAATGAGGAATTCCTGTCGATTTGGAGGGTTTGATTCATTAATGGGGAACTTCTGTGGCAGCCTGGCCCCCCAAACCACGCTCGGGCAGAGCCCAGGCCGAGCGTGGGGCAGGGCAGCAGGGGACAAACCCACAAACCCAGCCCCATCCCAAAACCCACAAACCCAGCCCCATCCCAAAACCCACAAACCCAGCCCCATCCCAAAACCCACCAACCCAACCCCATCCCAAAACCCACCACCAGCCCCATCTCAAAACCCACAAACCCAACCCATCCCAAAACCCACCAACCCAACCCCATCCCAAAACCCACAAACTCAACCCCATCCCAAAACCCACAAACCCAGCCCCATCCCAGCAGGACCCTGCTGCAGAAATGCAGGATAAAAATCCATCCAGGAAGCCGCAGGAAAACAGGTTGGGGTGTAAAGGAGAAATGTAAATTCTTAGGAAATAATCCCAGAGGAAGGCAAAGCTGCAGACTTTATAATCTCACCTAAGTCCACCTCGGTAAAAATCCAGGGGTTTGCAGCTCTGCCCGGCCCAGCACATTTCCAAAATCAACATTTCCTGCCTCAAAACTTACAGGACACTTCTCCCCATGCCTTTCTTTGCCCTTCCTCTGTTTTTAACAGGCCCAGCGATGCCGTGTTTCTCTTCCCAATCCAAGTTACCCCACGCTCCAGGGAATCTCCCTCCCACTGCCGGCCCTGGCAGCACCCCGGAGGAAAGAGCAACCTGCCAGGTGCCTGAAACCCTCCTGGGGGCACAGAGCTGCTCAAGGGACACAGCCTGATGAGTGGCACCAGAGGGGACACAGGAGAGCTCTCCTCCCTGTCCAGCACAAGGTCTCTATCCAATATTCCTGCCCGGATCCTGGCGCAGTTCAGCCCAAAACTCCGGATTCTCAACGAGGAATTTCAGCTCTGCCAGGTATTTCCTGCCACAAGTTGTCCCCTCACCCCTCCTGGGTGGCTCCTCCAACCCTGTTGTGACCACCCTGAGCTCCAAAAGCTTTTCCTGAGGCTGCAGTGGGGCACCTTCCCCCACCCCGGGATGTCCCCTGTCATTCCCTGTCATTCCCTGCCGGGCACTCCCTTCTCCCAGGGGCTGGAGGTGAAGAACCCCGGAGCTGAGGCAGCCTCAGGTCCCTGCAGGCTGTGGGGACACTCCTGCTCCAGCAGCATCCTCCCGGCAGCTCCAGGACCGTGTGGGCAGGGCGGGATCCCCGTGCTGGATCCCCCATCCCAAGGGATGTGCCGTGATCCCGGCACGGGATGGGAGCGCCGGCGGAGCCGTGAGCCCGGTGCCAGCTCCAGGAGCCCTGCAGCACCAGCAGAAGGCTCTGGGGACACCTCCCCACTCCTGGGCATGGCAGACACCCGGGAGAGGCAGGAATCCGAATCCCGGGGGCCTCCAGAGGGAGGGAACTGCTGGAATCGCTCATCCCTCGCTCCACAGCGCAATCCTGGCCTTGTATTCTGCACTGAGCCTCCAACCCCGAGCTCTCCTCCACTGCTCCCTTTTATCCCAATCCATGACAGCTTCTCCCAGGTGGTCCCATCCACATCCTGCTGCAGCAGGGCCCCGGCTCCCAGACTCACAATAAACAGCGAAAAGAAAAATCACTCACCCAAAATCTACAGGTTGTGGGATAAAGCAGGACATGGAGAAAGCACGGGAAGGGTGGGAGCGTTCGGGATCGGAGCTGGCAGCGGGATGCTCAGCCAGGAACGTGGAATGGCACCGTGTGTGTGCCTTTCTCAGCCCTGGAGCAGTGAAATCCCTGGGGACAACCCCAGCTCTGGCCAAGGGCTGCTCCAAGGCGTTGTTCCACGGGCACCTGCTCCGGGCGAGCTCATCCCGGATCCACGGCTGAGGAAACGGGAGCAGCATCTCCCCGAGCTGCCAAACACAACCTGCACAGCACCCAGGGCACAAACCCATCCCACTGCGGCTTCCTCCTCCTCCTCCTCCTTTGGCCAGGGCCATCCCGGAGCTCCCCAGCCCCATCTCCCATTCCAGCTCCGGTCACATTGGAGGAGTTTTCCCACTGAGGCACAGAAAAACCACTTCCAAATCACCTCTGAATCACCCCCCCTGCGTGGGATTTCCTTCCTTCTCTACCACCTTAAATTTTTTTGTGCACTTTTCCACACTTTTGAAATGAATCTTCCACCAAATCATTTCACCACCCTGACCCCTGCCTGTGACAAACCCAGCGCGGAGCCCTGAGCGGAGCACGGTGAGATTTCCTCCACATCCACCCTCTGCTCCTTATTCTCCCAGGGAAAAAACCCCTGTTTTTGGTGCCAAGCTGGCTCTAGGATCCAGGAGGAGGGAGGCTTCCGCCGGAACACGCTGCCAGCGGCTGCTGCCAACTCGCCAGGGCACGGGAGCCGCCGGGAAGCGGCACCCGGGGCTGGGAACGCCGGCACCGGATCGCCCCACCCCAGCCAGACCTCGGCACAGCAGCTGCAAACACAGCCTGGCTCTTCCTTCCAAAGAAAAAAAATAATAAATAAACCCCAGGAGAAAGGATCCTGACTCACACCGGGCTCCTTTCCCTGCGCATCGCGGTGCCAACCCCGTGCCCGTGGCACAGGAATCTCTTAATGACTTCCCTGCAGCTCATCCCTGCTCCAGCAGGATCCCGAGGAAATAAATCCCTCTCCCCTGCTTCTCCTGCTTCTCCAGCCTCTCCTCTCCCCCTTTTCCCTGATGCCATTCCACTTCCAAACACATTTTTGTCGCGGGCAGCCCGAGCACCACGACGCGTTTCATGCCGGAGCCTCGCCTGAGCCGTGCCAAGAGCCGTTTAAATTAGGAAAAGTTCGTAAAAAACAAAAACAAACCCTCGAGCAGCGTCTTGGCTGGATTTTATCTCCCAAACACTTGGAGAGGGGGGAGGGAAAAAAAAAAAAAAAAGATTAGGAAGTTTTTCAAGCTGTGCCCGGCCCCATCTTGATCTACAAGTTCTGTTTGACTTGAAAAGGTGCAGCACAGGGAGGTTTTGTAAGAGATAAAATGGGTGCAAGTCCTTGCCCTACGCTGGCCCAGGAGCCAGCGGTGCTGGTCACAGCCCCACGGCCACTCAGGGGGCTCTGGGGCCACCCCAAGGGCCACCAGCTCCCTGCAGGGCCATGTCCCAGCCCCTGGGGTTATCTCCAAGCCAGCTGCTCCCCCTGAGTTTCAATCAGGTGCACCCAGGAGTGGCTCACGGAGGGTTTTTACACCTTCTGAGGCAAACACATGGAAATTCCGAGCTCTGAGTGGTTTTATTTTCTCCTTTTTCCCTTCCCTGTCCCCTACCAGAGCTCATCCCTCTGTGGGGAGATGCCCACGGAGCTCCCCACCCTGCAGAACCCCCCTGCCCGTGCTGGAGGAGCTGCAAACCAAAGAGGAAGGGACAGGAAATTTTGAGTTGCCACTTCCAGAAGTGGCAGGTGACACCGAGGCGGCAGCGGGGTCATTTCGGGAGCGGAGGAAAAACCCAGGGTGGCCCTGGAGGAGGAGGTGGGACCCCCCCCTGCACCCAGAAATGGGCAACAACCCCTGGAGACCCCCGACCCACCTGCCAGCCCCATCCCAGCGCTCTGCTGGGCTTCAAACCCACGGGGATGACGGGGAAAAAAAAAACATCCCAGCTCTCCCTTCCCGAAAAAAGAGAATTTTCCCAAATCCTTCAGGCTCCTAAACCCCACCACGGAGGGGAAAGGCACGGAGCCATAAATGTGTATGAGTTATAAACCCAGGGACCTCCGGGCTTCTCCTCCCGCCTTTCCCCGGTGGGAAGAATGAGCCTGTTCCCCTTGCCCCCCACCTTGCTGCCACAAAGGCAATCCCAGCCCCACAGCTCTCCCCCTCCGGCCCCGCTCCCCGCCGGACTGACAAGAAAAGAGGGGAAAAAAAAAAAAAAGGATGGGGGGGAGGGAAGAGGAGGAGGGGGGGTGTGGAAGAAAAAAAAAATAAAATAAAATCAAAGGAGAGAAAACCATGAAAGCCGGAGCCCCCCGGCCCCTCCCCAGCCCCACAGTGAGACACAAACATCAGCAGGCTCAAAGCATCCCCCGAGCCAGCGGCGGAAAAGAAAAGCTCCCGGGCTCTCCGGGCAGCAACTTCACAACTGAGTGCACTCGCATTCCTGCCGGGTTATTAGGAGAGAAAGGCCGAGGGCCCGAGGAGATATTTTAGTGTCACTTGATTTTATACATTGCACTGGGGTTTTGTTTTTTGTTTTTCTTTTGGTGTTGTTGGTGTCGTTTTCCGAACGCTCCCTGCTCTCGCCTTTCCAAAGGGGATGTAAAACCTCCTGGTTTCCAGGCAGGACAGAGGGGCTGGACACGGCTTTTACAGACATTTTGGGTATTATCTGTTCTCCAGCCCCTTCCCCACCTCCCCCAGCAGCAACTTTAATCCGTTTTATTCCACCTCGCTCCGTTTGCTCAACCTTTCCCCCCTCCCCGCCCGCAGCCCCCAGCCCACCCCTCTCCTCCTCCCTCCCTGACCCCGCTGGGCGACACATCCCGGGCTTGGGGGGGATTTTCCACACCGATCCCGTTCTCCTGCACTTTTCCCCCCTCATCAAATCCAACTTTGTGCAGCTCGGCAGTGCCACTTTGGGTTTGATGTTTTACCTCCGGAGCGATGCTCGATCCGGCCGGGATCGGACGCGCTCCAGTCCCCACACGGAGAATCCCATCAAAAATGGGCTCTGGGATGGGAGAGACCCACAAAAAGAACAACCCCCCAATAAATACTAAATTAAAATTACACATCCAAATAATCGGGGAGCGGCTCAGAGCAGCAGCTCCCAGCATTATTTGGGAGCAGAGGGCTCCGGGATCTTCTCCACAGCCCCCAATCCCACACCACAAAGGGCAGGAGAAGCCGGAGCCTCCCAGGGCTCCACAGCCCTGACAAAGCTCCCTGCTTTGGCTCAGGGAATTCTGCCCCTTCTCCTCCACGTTTTCCCCTTTCCCAGTTTGACTTAAACGACCTGAAGGAGAAAAAAAATTAAATAAAAATGGGGAGAGCGGAGTCATTTTTCCAAACCTGATTATTTCCTCCACCCATCCGCTCCTGGAGCTTGTTAGATTTATTTTTGATGCACGTTAAGGTGGGGATGGCAATTAAAATAAAAAAAAAATTAAAAATCCTTAATTTAGAGTTGAGATTTTGGAAAAGCCTGAGACTTTGCTGTGTTTTCATGGAAGATATGGGGAGGCATGAAAGGGAACACATCCCTGCCGACACCCGGGACCGGGTCACGCCGCCTGCGTGAGCCACATGTTGGGTTGATTTAACATCAAATCCCCGCTCTCCACGGAACGTATTCCCCCCAGTGTAAATTTTTTAACACGCCAGCAGAAATTTGTAAAAGTAAATCCTCCTTCTGGTTTGGGTTAAAAACAACCCAACCTTTTAATACAGAAACTAATAACAATTTTATTGTCTGCCCCACAGCTTTACGACGCTCGCGGAGAAGTGAGGTCTCAATCTGATGGAAGTTGGGGTGGAGGGTAGGAAAAGGAAAATCTTGGGGTATCAACTGATGGGGAGGGAAGAGCTGCCTGAAGCTGAGGAGCGATCCCAGGCAGGAATTCGGACACAAATTCCTCCAGGACTATATTAAGAGCAACAGAAAAAAAAATATAATAATAATAATCTCATCGCAAGTTTTCCGAGCGGGCACTTCCCAACCACGACTCCCGGGAAAGTGAGGTTTGTGAATTATTCCCGCTTTCTCCTCGGCACATTTTTAATTTGTATTAAAAAGTGCACCGTGGGGAGAGAGGGGGAGACGCTCAGCCCTCGGCTTGTTCGCGTTTTAAACGGGGAAAAGAGAAACCAGCACCGCTCCCGAATGGAAAAAGAAAACCCGATTACGCTCCACTTGTTCTCTCCCATCCACACCTCCGAACGCGCCTGCCAAGCCCGAGCACATTTCCTACACCCAGAGAAATCTCCAGAGCCATCCGCGGCACTTCCCGGAGCGCCCTTTCCTCCCGGAGAGGGGCGAGCAGACAGAGGCGCGTTTGTTTATCCCACCGAGCCGGGAAGAATAGAAATCCCTGAACTTTGCCAGCGCCGGGAGAGCATCGCAACCGCGGCGGCCACCGGGGTGGGAAGGGGATGTTGCCGGAGGCTGCTCCAGGCTGATCCCGCGCTGTGTGCCCGGGAATTTCGGAACTCCCAGAAGACGACGCTCCGCAATAAAAACTCTTCCCGAATGCGTTATCACCGGCGGCAGCCGCTGCCCGCAGCTTCCCCGCGGTCCGGGTTAGGGACACCCACCCCAAATCCTTGGAAAAGCGCCCCCAGAACCTCTCTGCCCGTCCAAACAAAGGCGCACGGAACCCCCCAAACTTTCCAAGCCAAGCCCGGGTGAGGCGCGGGGCAGCGGCTGCCGTCGGCCCCTCCGGAATGCAAACCTGCGCGGGCTTCTCGGGAATATTCTCCAGCTCCATCCGAAGCCGTGCCTCGTCCTCCTCTCCCTCACCTTGCAGGCTGGGTTAGGGGTTTGGACGCGGCGCTGGATTTTCCCAGGGCGCTGCGGGAGCTGCAGGTTGTCGGGGACGGCGGCGGCTGCTTCTCCCAGGAATTGCAAAACTTGGGGCAGACTTACGGATTTCTCTCCGAGGAGGGAATCACAGCCCCGGGGCCAAGCAGCGGCGGGTCGAGGCTGAGTTCAAATGTGATGGAGGAGAGGGGGAAAAAAAAGGGGGGAAAAACCCACCCAAAGCCCTCCAGCAGCCGGAATTAAACCAAAACTGCCGGAGAGAAAGGAAAAGATGGGGAGGAAATGGGAAGCACCAACAAAGGCAGCGCTGGGGCGGCTGCAGGGGCAGGGGCCGCCGGGCCCCCCCCACACACACCCCGGTGCGCTGCCCCCTCGGGGGGTGCGGGACCCCCGAAGCGGCGGAGCGGAGGCGGGTCCGGATCCGGCACCGGCGGCGCGGCTGTGCCGGCGGCAGCGCAACTTTCCCGGGGCCCGACCCCCCCTCGCCGAGGGGGCTGCGACCCCCGCCCCCCTCCCCGCCGCCCAAACGCAGCGGGGGCGGCGGCGACCCCCGCGCCCGCCCCGGGGCCGCGCACCCCGCACGCACCGCGACCCCCGCGCCGCTCGGGGCGGCGACCCCCCCGCACCCCCCGGGGAACCGCGCACCCCCAGCCCCCGGAGCTCCCCGCCGAGCCCCGGCCCGCCCGCACCCCCGGCTCCCCCAGCGCCGGCCCCGCTCCCTTTGTCCGGGCGCCGTAACAAAACTTCCGAGCGCGGCGCGGCCGAGCGCGGGGCACGGCCCGGCCGGGGGCGGCCGGGGGGGACACGGCGGGCACCACCCGCGCCCCCCGCACCTGCCGGGGGGTCCCGCCCCGTAACCCCCCCTCGCTCCCTCCCTCGAGGAACACCCGCGGACCCTCCCGCACCGCTCTCACCCACCTGATCGCTCCGAGCGCCGGGCTCCGGGGCGGGCATGAGCCGCTCCTTCTCCTTCCCCCCCCACCCCCCCACCCCTGCACAGCCCTCCCCGCACCGGCACCTTCCCCAAAACTTCGACGGGGCGGGCGCGGCGGGGCCGGAGCTCAGAGGCGGCGCGGCATGGCGGCCGTGGGGATGGGGGGCTCCGTGCGGCTCGGCGGAGCGGGGGGCGCGGGCAGCCGGGGCCGGCCGGGCCGTGGCCGCGCTCAGGTCCGGCTCGGCGCGGCGGCGGCGCGGGCGCGGCGGCGCGGGGCGGGCGCCGGCCGCCCTACCATAGTTCCTCTAAAGCAGGTGCAGCCGCTTTCCCCGCCCGAGCCGCGCTCCCCCCGCCCCGCGCTCCCCGCTGCCTCGGGGAAGGGGGTGGGTTTGGGGTTTTTTTTTTTTTAGGGGGGTCCCCGCGCTGGTTGGAGCCTCCTCTCCCCCCTCCCTCACCCCGCTGTTCTTTGCGGGGGCCCCCCCGCGTTTTGCTCATTAATGTCTGCGCTAATTGGTTTCTGCCGCGTTCGGTCCCCGGCGCGCAGCGGAGCCGTGGGCTTGGGGGAAGGGGGGAGCGGCGGGGAAACTGAGGCGCGGGGGGATCGGGGACGCGGCGTGGGGTCACAGGATCGGCCGGGTGGGGAAGGAGCGCTCGGAACATCGAGTTCAACGCGCGGGGCTGAGCCGGGACAGGGGCGCTGAGCCCGGATTAGAGATGGGAACAGCGAGAGAGTGAGCTGGTGACCCCGACTCCGCCCTGTGACACCCCCTGTGACACCCTCTGTGACACCCCGACATCCGGTCCCACAGCCGGGACAGGGTCCCCAGAGCCCCGGGGGCAGCAGAGCTGTGTCAGGGTGCTGCACCCACATCAGCACTGAGATGCCCAAAGCAGCGCCCAGATTTTGCACCCAAACATCCGCAGAGAGGCCCCAAAGCTCCCCGGGGAGGCTGGACCCAGCCCAGGGTGCTGCTCCCAAACCTTGCCCAGCGCTGGGGACACGGTCAGGGTGACACAGGAGCACAGGAGGGACCAGCATTCCGGCCTGGCCTCGGAGCGTTGGTTTGGGGGTGAATCCCCCCCTGCCCCAGGCACCTGCACAGGCTGGGGAGGGATGATCCCACATGGAGAAGTTTTCCAAAGCCAGTTACATCTTGATGGCACCAAAGAGCGGCCACTCTGTTCCCTTTTTTTAAAAAAAAAAAAAATCAAAAATAGCTCATCTGAAATTTCCATTTTATGGACAGCTGAAGTAGCTTTAAGAGGCGAAATTGGAATGAAAAGTATTTCAACCCACCTGGATTTTTTTTTCCCCCTATAATTTAATTTTTTTCAGGAAGACTATGGTTGGTTTGGTTTTTTCTAATAACCTATCATTGAATGAAAAGTTAGGGGATTTCTGTGAGATGGGAAAGCTGGTTTTCTACAACTGCATTCTGATTGGGTTAGGAAAAATCCCATTGGTTTTGTCCCCAAAAATCTTCCTTGAACAGGATGAGGATAAGCACCAGCCTGGCTCCTGAGCCTGAAAGCGAGGTCTGAACCCACCCCTGTTGGAGTCCGGGGATTTTCCGGAGGGCTTGGCTTGGTTCCAGCTGCCTCTGGAGCTCTCATCAGGGAGCAGAATCCGCTCCTGGGGGAGGATGTTGGTGGAAGAGGCGCCCCAGGCCGTGTGTCACCTCCTCTCATGGCAGGACCGTTCCCTCTGCCCTGCCATGGAACGCCAGGGTGGGCTCTGCAGCCAGCTCCGGGTTCTGGGTGACCCCCGGGATCCAGGGTGGCCCGGCAGGGCTGGCTCTGCTCCCCACCCTGTCACCCACGGGACGCCTCCACCACGCCAGGCTGCTCTGAGTCCATCCAGCCCCACCTTGAGCGCTTCCAGGGATGGGGCAGCCCCTTCCTCTGGCTCCAGGCCTTGTCCAAATCCCTCTCCAGCTCTCCTGGAGCACCTTTAGGCCTGAGGGGCTCTAAGGTGTCCCTGGAGCCCTCCCTTCTCCAGGCTGAGCATTCCCAGCTCTCCCAGCATGGCAGGGGAGATGCAGCCCTGGGATCAACCCAGGATGGTTCAACCCATTCCCTGCCCAGCACTCGGAGTTCTGGACACCCCACCCCGTTTTAGGGGGTCCCCACATGGGAAGCAGCTTCAACCCCCCCAGTTCAGCCCAGATCCCTCCTGACACATTCCAAACCCAGGGAGTGCTGGAAGCTCTGAGGCCTGTGTGAGGAGCCACCCAGGAGCCCACGATGAACACAAGGCCCACTTTTACTGCATCCCAAAGTGGCACTTTTCTGAAAAAAACAGCTCTGAGTGACGAACCTCGTCCAACCTGAGCCTCGTCCAACCTGAGCCTTGTCCAACCTGAGCCTCGTCCAACCTGAGCCTAGTCCAACCTGAGCCTAGTCCAGCCTGAGCCTCGTCCAACCTGAGCCTCGCCCAACCTGAGCCTTGTCCAACCTGCGCTTGCCCTTTCCCCATATCAGAGGAGACCCTTTGAAGACATCAAATACCATCAGGGCAGGAAGGAGCTGCAGGAAAGGACGTGGACACCGAGGGGAGTTTGGGAATCGAGCGTGGCCCCAGATCCCTCTTTGTTCAGCTGTGTCAGCCTGGAAAGGAGGGAGAGCAGGGGGAGGGACCTGGGTGAGGAGACACGGATGGGTCAGGGTTGGTAGAGCTCCTTCCCCGCTGGAGTTTGGTCTCTGAGGGGCCACCTCACTCCTGGAAAACCCATGGGGACTTCAGGGGTGATGCAGGGAGGAGGAAATTCTCGGGAAGGAGTCCACAGGTGCTCCCGCAGCAGTGCTGAGCTCAGGAAAGAGAGACACAGGGAATAAAGGGAAAAAAACTTTCCTTTTGTTCTGCACCAGGTAAAGCCTCGGGCGTGGATCACCTCCTCCAAAGGGTCCAGCGGAGGCAGGAGGATTTGGAGCTCTGGGATGAAACACTTTGTGTGGATGTAAAGCCCAGAGCAGCACAGTGGGGTGAGGGATCAGCCCCAAACCCTTCAGCTCTTCCAGGAAAACTCCACCTTCCACCTCTTCCCAGCTCATCCTCACTCTCAGCATCTGCAATCCACCCCCAAACTCCCAGCTCTGGGAAATTGCTTTTCCTAAGAAAGTTGGGTTGGGTTTTTTTTCTCCTCCAGGGACTGTCTGATCTCGTAACCAGGATTTGGAAATCCTTGCAAACCTGAAGGTTTTCAGCCAAAGGATGGAGTTCCCTGGAATGGGAACAATCCCAGTTTGTTGTGAAGTTGACAAAAAGCTGAAAACTTCCATGGAAAAGGTCAGGCTGGGTTTGTCCTGAATCCCACCCAAGGAAAAGCAGCTCTGAATCACCTCCTCTGAAGCATCCTCATCCTTCCAGGAAAATCTTCTCCAAGATGAATCCAAAGCCTGTTTGCCACAGGTTCTGAACTGGCACTTCTGGCAAGTGGGAGTGGGGAACATCTCCTTTGGTTTCTCCTTTTTCTTCTATGAGAAAAGCAACTTCAGAAACAAAATCTGAGTTTTCTGAATGTGCTCGCTTGAAAAATCAGTGTTTGGTGATGGGAACAAGTGCCCCTGAACTCCTCTGCTTCCTGCCTTGTCTCGGATTCACTCCCTCCTGCTTCCAAGACAAAATAAAGGAAAAAAAGGACCACGTGGAAATATGAGGAAGAAGAGGATTGGGGATGGGGAAATGGAGAGAATGAGGGAAGAAAGTTATTTTTCCCTCCAGAGCAGTGTTTTGGGGATGGTGGTGTGCTTTGACACAGCTAAACTCGAAATCCCTTCCCTTCCGAGGGGCAAATTTCAACTGATGAGCAACAAATCTGCTTTTCCGCCCAAATTATGCCACAAATTTTCACCCCAGCACCCTGTGACGCCCAGCAGTGCCCACATCCCTCTGCCCTCTCCCTCTCCTTCCTGAGGATCCCCAGGGCTCATCCCAGCCCCCAAACGCCCCCCAGGGCATCCCCCCGGGCATGGGGAGCAGGATCAGCCCTTCCCGGGGCCATCCCGCGGCTCTGGAGGCTGCACCCCCATCCCGCACAGGGCTGGAGAGGCCGGGGGGGTCCCACAGAGACCCCCCGAGGGTCGCTGCTGGCAGGGCCCCCCTCGCAGGGATCCAGCTCTGCCCGGACGTGCGGCCGCGGCAGCTCTTGGACCCCGCTCGCTTCTTGCGTAAGGGCGAGGGATGATGCACCGAGTTCCTGTAAGCGATGAGAGGCTGCTGGCTCCCCGGGAAAGCCACAGGCTGCTGCCTGTCCGGGGGCTGGCACCGCTCCCCTGCCCCAGCCCGCGGCATCCCGGGACCCTCGGGCAGAAAACCCCCGGGCAGGGGGATCCCAGTGCTCCCAGAGCTGCACAGAGAGCGGGGATGGAGGAAATCATCAGCAGCTCGGGCTCAGCTCAGAGCTCAGGGGGGGTTTGAGGGGGGTTGCACCACCTCAGCTCCCTGGCTGGTGGCTGTGCTGTGCCTCAGTTTCCCCACATTGCACACGGAGGGTTGGACTCAGCCAAGTTTTAGGGATCTGATGGAGAAGGGAAGGAAACCCCCAGTGCCAGGGAGTGCTGCTCCCACACAGAACCACGAGGATGTTTGGGGGGTTTAGGGGGTCCCCAGACAGTGCCCAACACCCCCCTGTGCCCGCAGAGCCCCACCCCAGGAGAGGAAGGAGCTGCCGAGTGCCCCAGCCCAGAGGGAATCCCCCGAGCTCTGCCAAGCCCGGCTGTGCCACCAACACCTGGGCACGCAGGACACGGGGCTCCCTGTCCCCACCAGCACCTGGGCACGCAGGACACGCCACTCCCGTGTCCCCACCAACACCTGGGCACGCAGGACACGCCACTCCTGTGTCCCCACCAACACCTGGGCACGCAGGACACGCCACTCCTGTGTCCCCACCAACACCTGGGCACGCAGGACACGCCACTCCTGTGTCCCCATCAGCACCTGGGCACGCAGGACACGCCACTCCTGTGTCCCCACCAGCACCTGGGCACGCAGGACACGCGGCTCCCGTGTCCCCACCAACACCTGGACACGCAGGACACGGGGTTCCAGTGTCCCCACCAGCACCTGGGCACGCAGGACACGCCACTCCTGTGTCCCCACCAGCACCTGGGCATGCAGGACACGCGGCTCCCTGTCCCCACCAGCACTTTGCCCGTGGGATTTTCCCCCCCTTTTCCTCTTTTTTTGTCGTTTCCCTGCTTTTCCAGGGGCGTTACTCATCCGGAGCAGGGCTCAGCTCCCGGCTGCCGCTGCCGTGTCTGTGTGCGTCGCTCCTGCTGCTCCTCCAGGAGATGCTCACCCGCACGTGGTGGCTGCTGTCGGAGCCGTCACGGTGCCGGCCGGGAATTACTCACGGTGTAAGGTTGGAGGAAGGAGGAGGGGAGGCCACATTCGCTGCTTTGTCTGCAGTTGTTCGTTTCTCACCCTTTGATATGTTGTTTTTTTTTCCCCCTCCTCTCTTTCTTCTCCTGCCAGTGCTCTCCGTCCTGGCTCCCTCAGCTCCCTCCTGCTGGCTCTTGGAGAATTTGGGGTGGAAAATGTTCTTTGCTGTGGGCACAGAGGGGTCCCCTCACACCTGGCTGGGAGAACCAGTCCCTCCCCTTCTTCCCACTCTGCCGCTTCCAGTTTTGCCCATTTCTGCTCATTCTTGGCCCAACTTCCCCTCATCTCTGTCACAACGTCCCCACGTGTCACCAGCTACCGTGTCACCAACCAAGCCCACCTCACATCCCCACTCAGGCCCGGGGTGTGACAGGTTAGAGGAGAGGAAAAAAACCCCAGAAAACCCCAAATCCTGGCTCGGGGCTCTGCAGAGGGAAGGCTGGCAGTGGGAATTCCTGTCCTGGCAGTGCCAGGGCACATCCCGCTGCTCCCAGCCCGTGCTTGGGAAGACTCAGCAGAAAAGCATTCGGGACACACGGTCCTTCCCCTTCCCCGCTCACACCCGCGGCAGATCAATGAATATTTTAACAAAGAAATATTTCATTAAAAGAGTTGATTGCTTAATGAACTGTCCCTATGAGCCATCAAAATGCAATGGGGTTTTTTTTTTCTTTTTTTTTTTTCCCTGCCTTTAACGAAGGCGAAGATTCATATCACGAAGAAGTGGCTTATCAAATTACCGTAATAGCTTGAGTAGAGCCAGCCCGGGGGTGCTCCCACCACAAACGGGACTCCGCAGCCCCCCACGGGTGTCCCCGAGCAAGGGGGGTCCTTGTGCCCCTAAAACCAGTGCTTGGGATAGTGGGAAGCGGGTTTGCTTCCCTTTGGATTGGAGGATTTGAAGGGGAAAAATAATTTTCCATCCTTTTCTTTCCCCGACCCAAGAACGTTGTGGTAAAGGGAGAGTAAAAGGCGTTTGTGAGTTGCACCAGGGCTCCAGAATCAGGGAATCACAGAACCAGGGAATGGTTTGGGTTGGAAGGGACCTCAGAGTTCCTCCAGTTCCAAGCTCCTTGGGTGATTGAAACAGAAAAGCATCCAAAAATGTCATCGCTGTCTCTTCTCAGCCCTGGGTGCTGTTTGTGAGCTCTGAGGAGCCACCCCTGCTGCCGGGCAGGACAGGGGCTCGTCCTCCTGGCTGCTTTTGGGAGCTCGCACCGCTTTGCCTTTGGAAGTTTAATGGAAATGTCCCTGCTCATCCCAGGTTTCTCCTCCGTGCCGCTCTCCAGGCTCCGGGCTGGGCACGGCTGGAGGGATCCGGTCATTAACAGGCGGGAAATGAACAATAACCTGACAAGAAACGACCAATTTTCCATCAATTAGAGCGAAGCCTCTTTTTGTCTCTTAGTAAAATTAAGTTTTGCTGACTGGTGATTACTTTGGTCTGATGACAATTCATTAACATTTACACGGGGAGGGTGCTAATGGCCGGGAGGAGAGGGGAGGTGCTGGAGGAGCTGGGCAGAAATGTGGATTTGGAGAAGCCCTGGAGGCCAGGCCTGGCCAGGGAAGGAGGGAAGCAGCCCCCGAGGCAGGGCAGCAGGAAGCCCTCCCGCCCCTCGGCGCAGGAACACAAAAGTGCTTTGTTTGGGGCTGGAATTTTCTCCTTGCGCCGCTTCCCCCGCCGGGGCTCGGGGTTTGAGGGCTCTGCAGCATCCCCGGGGCCAGCACCAGGCCAGGGTCCCTCAGAGCCACCCGCAGGAGCGTGGGGACAGCTCGGGCAGTGCTGGCTGTGCCCCCGGGATGGCTCCTGGCCCTGCAGAGGTGCCAGCAGAGCTCTGAACTTGGCACCAGTGGGAGCAGGGGTGGGCAGTAACAAAACCAGCCGGGGAAGTGACCAGCAGCACCTGGAGCCACCCAAACCAGGCACAATCAGCCCAAATTTCTGTTTGAGGGTGAAGGGGGAATGGGTGCTATGGACACGTGTGAGTGCAAGGCACCGGAGCCTTCAAAAACCAAGTTATTTCCTGGATCAGGCCTCTCCTCCTCCGAGAATTCATCCCCAAAAGCAAAGGCAGAAGTTTCTCGGGCTGCTGCTGCTCTTGGATAAAACCTGAGCAGGTCTAGGGGAAGAAACAGAAAATCTCCTTCCCACAGGAGCCACCTCAACCATCCTTTCCTCTGAAAAAAACTTCCTGGGGTGTTCCCAAACTCCAAAACTTCCACTTTTATTGGCTTATTTCCAAGGCTGCCTCTGCCATCCCTTCCTTTGGAGCAGGGCAGGGATCAGCTCATCCCAGGACCATCGGGAAAGCTCAGGGAAAGCTCAGGGAGCATTTCCTGGAAGAGGCCTTGGATTCACTCCGAGGGCTCTGGCAGCAGGATGGGGAATGTGTTGAATCAGAGGAGCAGCAGAGCCTTCCCTGCCCACACTCCCAAATTCCATTTCCCCAAATCCCCATCCTGGATGGGCAGGCTTGAAGGATATGAGGATTTAGTAGGGAAAAAATCGGTCAGGTTGTCACCAGGTTTTGTGTTTCTCCCCCCAGGTTGAGGAAGGGTGAAGTCTGCAGTTGGATTTTGGAGCAGGATGGGTAACACAGGGATGGTTGGCTCCCTGAGCAGTTCTGTCACTCTATTTATAATTTTATTGGGGAGGGGATTTCCACAAAACCCCATAAAAAACTGGGGTTTCCCATCAAAAAGCTTTTCAAGTTCTTTCATGACCTTTGTTCAACAATGACCTAATTTCACTCAAACTCTGGCACAGCCTATTCCTGAGGTGGGAGGAGAAGTGGCATTCAAAATTGGGTCAGTTTTCATTAAAAACGCTTCCGTTCACTAATAGTTTTTCATGTGTCACAAGGACTGGGATGGGCTCCAGATGCCGGCTGCCCTTCTCCACTGGAGAAATGGGTTAATTTTCCTGGGAAATCAACTCTCAAGGCCTTCCTGGCTCCCTGGGAAGATCTTTCTCCTCCCAAAAGTTGGGATGGATGCGGTGTTTCCTTCCCGAGGCTCCTGGCGGGGTGTTGGGTGTGAAATTCAGGTGGTTAAAGCTGGGCCACGCTGGCTGTGCCCGTGTCACCTGTGTCACTCGCCCTGGGTGTGCAACACGAGCTGGGGAATTCCAGCTCCATCCAGGAGAAAAACGTGGGATGAAAAGATGGGAGAGACAGCGAGGGGGAAATGTCCCAAACCCTGACCTAATTCAGAGCCTAATCCAAAGCCTGGCCTAATCAGGGGGAATCTGAAATTCCCCCCAGCCCGGGGAAGCCGAGGGGAAACGCGCTGGGATTCGGGAGCAGCCGGGGATGGAGCAGGGAGCGGGAAGGGGTCGCGGCCTCGGGTCTGCTCCCACAGCGCTGGGAGCTGCCAAAATTCCCTTTTCGGATCTTTTTTAGAGGACGGAGCCCACGGACTCTGAGCCTGAACCCCCTCAGAGCCCAAAACCGGCTGCAAAACCGGCAAAAACCGGGCGAGGCGGGGAGGGAAGCAAAGCGCAGCCAAGAACCGGCGCTCGGACCCGCTCCTGCCTCTCAAATGTGCAAATTATGCAGCCATTTCACGGGACACTTAGGAGTCAATTTGCAACGCGGCTCAGGGGGGAAATTGGGCACATAATTCCCCTGAACAATAAGCGGAGCGGGCCGCTTAATTTAACTCCGCGCCTGGACCTCGTTAGCGCGTGCCGAGGGGAGGATGCTGCGGGCGCCGGGGCCACGTGCGAGCGTCCCCCGGCACGGCTCGGCACGGCTCGGCACGGCTCGGCATCCCTCCTCATCCTCCTTCATCCCTCCTCATCCTCCTTCATCCCTCCTCATCCTCTTTCATCCCTCCTCACCCCCCTGCATCCCTCCTCGTCCTCCCACATTGCTCTGCATCCTCATCATCCTCTCGTGTTCCTCCTCATCCCCCCACATCCCTCCTCATCCTCTTCACCCCAGTGCGTCCCTCCTCATCCTCCCACACCCCCCTGTATCACTCTGCATCCCCCTGCATCCTCTTCAACCCCTTCATGCCCCCACATCCCTCCTCATCCTCCTGCATCCCTCCTCATCCTCTTCATCCCTCCTCATGCTCCCACATTGCTCTGCATCCTCTTCATCCCCTCGTGTCCCTCCTCAACCCCCTACATTCCTCCTCATCCTCTTCATCCCCCTGCATCCCTCCTCATCCTCTTCATCCCCCTGCATCCCTCCTCATCCTCCTGCATCCCACTGTATCCTCTTCATCCCCTCGTGTCCCTCCTCACATCCTTCCTCATCCTCCTCTCCCCCTGCATCCCTCCTCACCCCCCTGTATCACTGCATCTCCCTGCATCCTCTTCAACCCCTTCATGCCCCCACATCCCTCCTGCATCCCTCCTCATCCTCCTGCATCCCTCCTCATCCTCCTGCATCCCTCCTCACCCTTCTGCATCCCTCCTCACCCTCCCACATTGCTCTGCATCCTCTTCATCCTCTCGTGTTCCTCCTCATCCTCCCGCATCCCCCTGCACCACTCTTCATCCTCCTCACCCCCCTGCATCCTGCATCCCTCCTCATCCTCCCGCACCACTCTGCATCCTCTTCATCCCCTCGTGTCCCTCCTCATCCCCCCACATCCTTCCTCATCCTCTTCATTCCCCTGCATCCCTCCTCATCCTCTTTACCCCCCTGCATCCTTTCTGACCCCCCTGCATCCCTCCTCATCCCCCTGCATCCCTCCTCATCCTCTTCATTCCTTTCATCCCTCCTCATCCCCCTGCATCTTCTTCATCCCCTCGTGTCCCTCCTCATCCCTCCACATCCTTCCTCACCCTCTTCATTCCCCTGCATCCCTCCTCATCCTCTTTACCCCCCTGCATCCTTTCTGACCCCCCTTCATCCCTCCTCATCCCCCTGCATCCCTCCTCATCCTCTTCATTCCTTTCATCCCTCCTCATCCCCCTGCATCTTCTTCATCCCCTCGTGTCCCTCCTCATCCCCCCACATCCTTCCTCACCCTCTTCATTCCCCTGCATCCCTCCCCATCCTCTTCATCCCCCTGCATCCCTCCTCATCCTCTTCAACCCCTTCATTCCCCTTCATCCCTCCTCATCCTCCTCATGCCCCCGCACCCCCCGGGCGCTGCCCCGGGGTCTCGGCAGGTCCCAGCCGGGCTCGCACACGCTCCGGCAGCGGCGGCACAGTGGCAGCAGGCTGTTCTCATTACAGCCCAATGAGGCTGTTTACTCACCCAGCTGGAGACAGTTAGAGAGTGATAAATAATGAAAGAGAAAACATGATTTTCCCCTCTGTGGTTTCTATTTGTGTAACCATATGTCACAGCTCAATACGGCCGCGGGTTTTTTATTTTTTTTTTTCCTGCTTTATTCAGGAAAGAGTTGATTTTTTTTCCACAGTGCTGCGATTTTTTCCCCGACTTCTCTTTTTTCTTTTCTTTTCTTTTTTTTTTTTTTTTTTTTTCTTTTTTTTCTTTTTTTTTTTTTTTCTCTGCAGCGACAGAAGTGTTTCTGTTTGTTTTCTTGTGAAACTCGCTCGGACTCCGACTCCTTAAAGTCTGGCTCGTCCCAGGAACGGCGGAGGTTTGATAGGATCGTGCTCAGCCTCTTTTCAAATACCTGTCACGGGGCTGCGGGGAGAAGAACCAGCTGAGAGCGGCGCGGGGCGGGCTCGGCACCCCGGGCGAGCCGAGCCGGGCCGGGCTAAGCCCGCATCCCCCAGGCTGAGCAATCCCTGGGGGAGGATGGAACCCCCCGGAGCCCTCCCTGGAGCGGGAAGGGGGGGTTGGGTGAGGGATAAAGGACCGGGTTTGCCTCTCGGAGTGTTTTGGGAGCAGAGCATCGCTGCCGCCGTTTGCAGGCGGGGAAACTGAGGCACGCTGCGCTCATCCAGGGAACTCTCAGCCCCCAGGCACCTCCGTGATCCATCCCGCAGCGTCCTGAGCGCGGTTTGAGCTGGGGGAGAAGGATCTGAGGCAGCCTAGAAGGAGATGGGGGCTGAGCGTGGCTGCTGCCCCGAGGAAAAGCCCTGGCAGCGCCCTGCGCCGGGCGGCGGCCGGGAGAGCTCCGGGAGCGCATCCCGCCCGTGCCCTGGGGAGGGCAGGTCCCTGCACGGCCCCTCTCCCTCCCCGCCGGGTTCCGCACACCTTCCTGCAGCGATTATCGCGGCTCCCCCCGTGCCCAGCCCGTCTCTTCTCCTGCCATGCCCGCGCCGCTGCCGGGAGCTCCTGGCACGCTCCGGGGATGTTTCCCCTGCGAGCGCTCCCGGCCCGGGGCGTGCGAGGCGTTTTTTCTTCGCCCCGGCAAGTTCGCCGGCTTCACAACATCCTCTCCCCGCAAGACACATCGTTCTGGGAGGGCAATTAGGGCGGTGACCTCATCCGTGTCTGCGGCATGAGGTCACCAGCGCCCGGGGAGCCGGCCCGGTCCGAGCGGGTGTGCCCGGCCCGGCTCATCCCACCCGGCTCCTGGGCTGGCTCCAGAGCTCCCAGGAAACTGCAATTAATGGTGGCACAATTCCCGGGGGCCAAGCTGGGTACCCGGGGGTTGATGGGGTGGAGAAGAGCCCGGGCGGCGCCGAGCCCGAACATCCCGTGGGTTTGATCCATGGAATTCACCCCAACGTGGAAATCACCTCCCAGCGATCCCACCCTGTCCCTGAGAGCGTTTTCCAAAGGCTCCCGGAGCTCTGGCAGCCTCGGGCTGTGCCCGTTCCCTGGGCACCCTCTGGAGGAGGAGCCTTTCCCTGAAATCCATCCTAAACCCCCCTGACACAGCCCCAGGCCCGCCCCGGGTGCTGTCCCCGGTCCCCTTTGCCCTCAAGTGGCCCCGAGTGTCTCCCTCACACAGAATGACCCAACCCTGGTGGCTCCAGGCCCCGTCCGGGTGTGGAACCAGAGCCATGCCTGATGCCCCCAGCATCTCAAAACCTGGGCTGTGTGTGAATTAATTAAACTCAGCACACACCCCTCCTCCTGGGGCCGATCCCTTTTCCAAACGCAGGGAGAGCGTTTCTCCGGAGGTTTTGTGCCCTGCAATCGCAGCCTGCACACGCAGAGCCCTTCCCACACCACCGTGGTGCCCAGCTCTGCTCTGTGGTGCTCTGCAGTGCCAGCTTTGAGGGGCAGAAGGGCCTTTCTGCACCCTCCAGGTCTCATCGAGGTCCCACCAATGAGGCTGTTGTCCAAAATGTGCCCAAATTCACCCAAATTCTGGAAAAGCAGCTGTTCTCCACGCTGCAGCCACCCCATCCCAGCAAAACCACCCCAGCTCGGAGGCTGAGCTGTGTGCTGAGTGTTGAACATTTTAACACTGATGGATTTGTCCCTTTTTAAAAACAATTAACCGAGTAAAATCAGGATCTTCTTGCTTCAGGTCACATCAGGGCTGGAGCTGCAGGTTGGGGGGAGATGGACCCCGCTGGTTCCCTGACCCCATTCCTGGCCCCATTCCTGAACCCATTCCTGGCCCCATTTCTGGCCCAGCACTTCCACAGCCCAAACCTCTCCTCTCCTCCTGCTCCTGCCCCTCTCTCCCTGCCAGCACCACCAAATGAGGGCTGGGAATTCCTGGCAGGTTAATTGGGGTTATTTCATATTAAAGCCCCTTTGCCTCTGGAACCAAACCCGCCCAGCCCCGCTGGGTCTGACGTGTCCTTCCCGCAGCTCTCCCTGCACGGGGGGGGTTTGTGCCCTGGAATGGGATTGGGATTGGGATTGGGATTGGAATGTTCCCCTTTTCCCCCAAGTCACCGTCCTGATGTGGGGCACGGCCACAAACCCCAAACCCTCCTGCCATGGGGGGAACCCCAGTGCAGGTGCCAGCCTGAGTTGGCACTGGGGGAATCCAAACCCTCTGGAGAGGATGGATCCTTTATTTTTTGTTAAAAACCCATTGGAAATGCCTTTCCAAGCTCATCCCTGTGCCTGCAGCAGCTCAGTAACGTGCCCACCTTTCCTGCCATAAACCCACGGACACAGGCTCATAAAATCTGAATTTTAGCTGATCCCAGGTCAGCTGGGAGCTGGACCTGGCACAACTGCAGGGAATCTCAAACCGGCCCTGTCCTGGCAGCGCCTCTCCCTGCAGATCCCTTGTCTCCAGGCCTCCAGCCACGGCTGTGCCAGGAAGCATCCAGGTTTTCCAGGGCTTTTTCCACTCCTGGCTGTGCAAACACCCAGCCCCTGCTGCTCCCCAGCCCCTCTGTTCCCCCCTTGGCAGTGCCTGGGTTAATGGGAGGCACTTGGATAGAAAAAAAACCCCTTTTTTTTATTGTAGCAGCAGATAGGGAGAAGAAAAAGCGTTGGGCTCATTTATCTGGCTCACAGTGTCGCTAATGCCCTCGGCTTGAGGCCAGCGTGAGAGATTGGGAGGTAAATCGGCCAAGTCATGCTGTACAAACATTTCAAAAAAGAAAGATATTTCCAGGCTCTCTCGCAGGAATCCAGCCCTCCTCCTGCTGGGGGACTGCGGGATTTGGAGCCCACTTTACCTCTGTCTGTGGGTGTTCAAAAAAGCAGAATTTCACCCAAAAGCAGCGCTGGAATTTGGCTGGGGATGCTCAGGCCCCGGCTCTCATGGGGCATCTCCAGAGAGATCTTTGTCTGGGCAGTGGGCACAGCTGGATTTTTAAATAATAATGGATTTAAACTTCCCAGGGACTACGTATTTTCAACAATATACACAGAGGGTTTTTTTTATTGCTTACAACATTTTAATGGATGGGTCCTTTGTTATTTATTAAAGGCCCATTGAAAATGTCTTTCCACTCTCGTTCCTGTTTCTGGAGCAGTTCATTAACATCCCCACCTTTCCTGCCATAAACCCACGGACTCAGGCTCGTAAAATCCAAATATCTGCCAGTAAAGTCCCTGCAGAGAGAATAAAACCCCACTCACTGCCCACATTAACCGTGGGACAAGGTCTGTGCCACCACGCTGCCACCTGTGCCTGCAGCCAGGAGAGAGGGTGGCACCGCTGGGCGGGCAAAGGAGGGGCACAGACCCTCCCTGGGACATCACAGCCTTTCTTTTTTCCCAGCTTGAAGGTCCCAAAAATTCTCAGTGCTTCACCAGGGGCTGAGTTTGGGGTGTTTTTTGGGGGGGTACAACAACAGGAGCTGCCAGCTGCGATCTCACCCCGTCATTTTCCACTGGGAGGGCGGGGAAGGGGCCGCAGAGCCCGGGGTGGGAACTGGGAGCTGTTGTCCCTCCCGGGGCTGAGGCAGCGCTGCCGGGGAGCTGCAGCTCAGCTTGGCTGGGTTTGATGGAGGAGACCTGCCCGAACAGGGAGCCCGTGACTCGTAGCCGACAACAGCCGCGCTTTTCCGGGCGCCCGCGGGCGCAGGCGTTGGGATCCGGGGTTTGGGGCCACCCAGGGTCCAGGGTTTGGGGCCAGCTGGGATCTGGGGTTTGGGGCCACCAAGGATCCGGGGTTTGGGGCCACTGAGGATCCGGGGTTTGGGGCCACCCGGGGTCTGGGGTTTGGGGTCACTGGGGATCCGGGCTTTGGGGCCACCAGGGATCCGGGGTTTGGGGCCACCAGGGGATCCAGGGTTTGGGGCCACCCAGGGTCTGGGCTTTGGGGCTTCCTGGGATCCGGGGTTTGGGGCCACCGGGGATCCAGGGTTTGGGGCTCTGGAGGTGCAGAAACCCTGCAGCATTCCTGGCCCTGTGAGCGAGGAGATTTCAGCCTTTGGATTCTCTCCTTTTCCCTCCCCATCTCAGGGAGCTGGAGCAGGATGAGCTCAGCCAGGATCTCTGCTCCGTCCCCAGGGGTGTCTGCTGGTGTCACACAAACAGGGGACACCCCAGGGACACCTCTTTGCCCCCCTGAGGTTTATCCCCACCCGGGACGTCTGTGGGCTCACTCATGCCGAGCCGGGCCCGTGTGTGTGCAAGGCAGGGGCGGGAGATGGGAGTGTCACGGAGCCCTCCCAGCCTCGGACCCATCGATGCTGGCCCGGGAAAAGGCTCCGGTGCCTCGTTACCATAATGACCTGACAGCGAATCTGGCAACACAGAGCGCTGGGGGGACGGGTTTACCCCTCTGGGACCAGTGCCAGGACAAGCGGCAGCGCCCTGTCCCCTTTCCCCTTCCCCCTTCCTTTTCCCTTCCGTTTCTCTGTTTCCTTTTCCCTTTTCCTTTTCCCTTTTCCTTTTTCTCCTTTTCCCTTTTCCCTTTTCCTTTTCCCTTTTCTCTTTCCCCTTTCTCCTTCCCATTCCCCATTTCCCATTCGCCATTCACTGTTCCCCCTTCCCCATTCCCCTTTCCTCTTTCCCCTTTCCCCTTTCCCCTTTCCCCTTTCCCCTTTCCCCTTTCCCCTTTCCCCTTTCCCCTTTCCCCTTTCCCCTTTCCCCTTTCTTCTTCCCCGTTCCCCTTTCCCCTTTCCCCTTTCCCCTTTCCCCTTTCCCCTTTCCCCTTTCCCCTTTCCCCTTTCCCCTTTCCCCTTTCCCCTTTCCCCTTTCCCCTTTCCCCTTTCCCCTTTCCCCTTTCCCCTTTCCCCTTTTCCCTTTTCCCTTTCCCCTTTCCCCTTTCCCATTTTCCCATTCCCATTCCCTGCCCATCCCGTGTTTTTTCCTGCCCCCCGGGATGCCCGGACCCCTCATCTCCCCTCTCCCGTGCCCCATCCCGGCGCATCCCCGGCCCCGCTGCCCCGTCCCGCTCCTCCCGCGCCCCGTCCCGCTCCTCCCGCGCCCCCCGGGACCCCCGCGCTTTGCTGCAGGGCACGGACTGAATCCTGGAGCACGGCAGAAACCTGCGAGCCCTCCCGAGCCGTCCCAGGAGGAGGCAGATCTGAGGGAAGGCAGCGCGGGAGATGCCTGCAGCAATGTCAGCGCTAGAACAGCCGGGCTGACAGGATTCAGAGCAGGGATTAAGGCTGGGATCAGGGATGCAGGGGAAATGAAAAAGGCTCTGGCTTCCAGGCGTGTCTCCGCTGTGTTTGTGCTCGTGTTTGCCGGGCAGGGACGAGCCTCGGGCTTTCAAAGGCTCCTGAGGAGGCTGGGGTTCACCTCGGAGCTCCCTTTCCCCTTCCCCTTCTTGTTCCCCCTTTCCCTTTCCCTTTCCCTTTCCCTTTCCCTTTCCCTTTCCCTTTCCCTTTCCCTTTCCCTTTCCCTTCCCCTTTTCCCATTTTCCATTTTTCATTTTCCTTTTTCCTTTTTCCTTTTTCCTTTTTCCTTTTTCCTTTTTCCTTTTTCCTTTTTCCTTTTTCCTTTTTCCTTTCCTTTCCCATCCCTTCTCTTTCCCCTTTTCCCCTTTCCCCTTTCCCCTTTCCCCTTTCCCCTTTCCCCTTTCCCCTTTCCCCTTTCCCCTTTCCATCTGATTTTTAGGGAGGAGGCAGTGGGGACCTCCTGTTGTCCCTGGAGCACCCCTGGGCAGACCCAGCCCTGCCCCGAGGGAGGGTGCACAGAGCATCCCCGGTTCTTTCCTGAACATCTCTGCCCTTTTCCAAAATGTTCACTTCCAATGAAATCGGTCGATGTTTCACTTCCTGACCAAACCATTCCCACTTTTGTGCCAGGACAATCCCAGCCTGGGGCACCAAGGTGGGGGCTGCCAACTCCAGCTGCAAATCCCTTCTGCTCCAGGGTGGTTTTATCGCCCAAGGAAAAGCAGAGCAGCCCCTCCCCGAGCTCCAGAGCCTGCGAAAAACCAGGACCAAACCCAGGATCTCGAGAGAGTGAGAAGGGAGCAGGAAAAGCCAGGCCAGTGGTGCAGCTCGCTCAGGGGCAGGACACCGGGAGCTGTGGCAGGCAGGGAGCTCCTCAGTGGCTGCTGCCTGTCCCCTGCTGCTTCCACCGTGTCACTCAGGCCACTTGTCACCCAGGCCACTTGTCACCCTGCCACAGCTTCCTCCTGTCCCCAGGAAGGGGCTGCTGTGTGTTTGCACTCCAGCAATCCCGAATTCCCCTTCCCAAATCCTGCCCTTGATCCTCCCCCCTCAGCTGCAGCCCCCAAAGCTTTGGCCCTGCTGCGTTTTCTCCTGGGAGAACTGAGGAAACAGGAGCCAGCCCTGGCTGGGGACACCCAAACCTACCGAAAATTGCTTTTTTTGTGGGAGAAAAAGTCCCACTCTCTTCGGAGCAGGCTGGGAATCCTTGGCTGGGCTGGGGGCTGAGCCATACCAGGGCTGGAGGGGGGCTCCTCTGTGCCCCCTCCTCACACTCAGACCTCTGCAGAGGGAACATTTGGGGTCTCTCATGGAGCCCGGCCCCAAACTCTCCAGAGCAGCTCTGATCCCCAGGCTCTGCAGCCTTCAGGCAATGCTCGCACTCAAAGCAAAGCTGCTCTCCTTTCCCTCCAGCCCCTTTCCCTGCCTGCCCGGCCTTTTTTCCCCTCTCTTATCTCCGCACAGCCCATGAACTTTCTCCCGGTGCTGCCCACCCTGCTCGGGGCTCCTCCGTTTGCTTTGTTCCCTGTTCTCATCCCAAGCATCCCTTCCTCACTCGGCAAAGCCCCGAAATCCCTGGAGCTGCTGGAGACATCCTGATGGATTCCACGCTCCAGCCTCCTCCTCCTCTCCACCACTCTCCACCTCTCTCATTCCAAAGCTCCCTCTTTTTCCTGGTGGAGATACAAAGGCACCAAGTTCTCCTCCCCATCCCTCTTTCCCCTTCTCCCCTCCCCTCAATTCATCCAACCCTCTTTTTTCCATGCATTTTTTTCCTTCCTTCCTTCCTACCCCTCTCGCCATTTATTATTATTATATTTTTTTTTAATTTAAGTTTTTCTTTTAACTTTCAAGGTCACCACGGACAGACAATGCCACCAGTGCCTGTTTGATATGTGAGCGCTATTGGCGTCCATTGCCACGGTTTCCGTGGTAACACAGTAACCATTAATTTTCAATTAAAGTAGACAAAAAGCCCGATGACAGCTCCAGGTCTGCTGAAGATGTCAAGAATCCGTATTAATATACAGCAAGAGAGCATAATTGTGTGTCCATCTTCCCGAGCAACGAAAATGGAGGGATAATTACCAGCTAGAAAGCCACTCTGTAATTTTGTTCTTACTGTCACCACAACCCTACATATTAGCATAAATTAAAAGCGGGGTTTATTGTTACCAAAGTGCATTGATATTTCCAGCCCATTTTCTTCCTTTTAACTGTTTGTTGTTGATGGGTGACTCCTGGACACTCGGTGGGTGAGCCCGCGGGAGCGGCCGGTGAGGAAGGGACGGAGCTTTGGCGGTGCCACCCAGGTGGAAGGGAGGGAAGGGAGAAATCCCAGCTCCGTGTGTGGCACTTTTCCATCTCCACATCCGTCAGGAGCTCCGTGGATCCCAACTTCTCCACGGTCGGGTTTCACCAAGGAGCTGGAAGTGCCGCGAGTCCCCGACGGCTCCGCGCTCAGTGACAGCCGAGCTGAATTCATGAATTTGAGTGAATGGGAAAAAAGCGGGTTCCTTGTATCATATCCAGGGAAAGCTGTCCTTCAAATGGGAATTTAGTGTAATTACCCTTGAGGGAGCGATCCTAAGGCAGTCAGTCACAACACTGACCCGCTGCTGGGATCTGACAGCGAAATTACAGCCTGTGTGCTCAACAAAAGGGCCTTCCTTCCTTCCTTCCTTCCTTCCTTCCTTCCTTCCTTCCTTCCTTCCTTCCTTCCTTCCTTCCTTCCTTCCTTCCTTCCTTCCTTCCTTCCTTCCTTCCTTCCTTCCTTCCTTCCTTCCTTCCTTCCTTCCTTCCTTCCTTCCTTCCTTCCTTCCTTCCTTCCTTCCTTCCTTCCTTCCTTCCTTCCTTCCTTCCTTCCTTCCTTCCTTCCTTCCTTCCTTCCTTCCTTCCTTCCTTCCTTCCTTCCTTCCCTCCTTCCTTCCTTCCCTCCTTCCCTCCTTCCCTCCTCCCTCCTTCCCTCCTTCCCTCCTTCCCTCCTTCCCTCCTTCCCTCCTTCCCTCCTTCCCTCCTTCCCTCCTTCCTTCCTTCCTTCCTTCCTTCCTTCCTTCCTTCCTTCCTTCCTTCCTTCCTTCCTTCCTTCCTTCCTTCCTTCCTTCCTTCCTTCCTTCCTTCCTTCCTTCCTTCCTTCCTTCCTTCCTTCCTTCCTTCCTTCCTTCCTTCCTTCCTTCCTTCCTTCCTTCCTTCCTTCCTTCCTTCCTTCCTTCCTTCCTTCCTTCCTTCCTTCCTTCCTTCCTTCCTTCCTTCCTTCCTTCCCTCCTTCCCTCCTTCCCTCCTTCCCTCCTTCCCTCCTTCCCTCCTTCCCTCATTCCCTCATTCCCTCATTCCCTCATTCCCTCATTCCCTCCCTCCCCTTTTGTCTTTTCCCCCTTTTTTCCCCCTTTTCCCCTTTTTTTCCCCGTTTTTCCCCCTTTTTCCCTTTCCCCTTTCTCCTTCCCATTTCCCATTCCCCATTCCCCGTGGCTAAAGACCAGCACAGAAACACTGAAAGGTTTGGGTTGGAAGGGTCCTTAAAGCTCATCTCGTTCCAACCCCTCAGCCCAGGCTGCTCCTTCCACAGGATCCAGCTGTGACCATCCTCAAGAATTTGCTGGAGCTCTGATTTCAGGACCTCAGATTGCAGGTGGCATCCCCAGCCAGCTCCAAGGCCACATGAAACTGTCCTTGTCACCCGAGCCAGGGTCACCTTCCAGGAGCTGCTCCTGAGACGTCCCCAGGACCCTCACCCAGCACAGGAGTCCTGAGCCCCAGAGCCAGCACAGCGCCCTGGGAGGGGCAAACCCCCTCCAGAGAGATCCCACTTTTCCCAGGAAAACCGAGCCTGAGCCCTTTT
This sequence comes from Prinia subflava, assembly GCF_021018805.1. Taxonomy (NCBI): domain Eukaryota; kingdom Metazoa; phylum Chordata; class Aves; order Passeriformes; family Cisticolidae; genus Prinia; species Prinia subflava. The sequence continues at coordinate 3,127,441 of NC_086269.1, forward strand.
ATCCAGCTGCCCCCGAGGCTGCCGGCCTTGGCTGCATTTCCAGCCCCTCCAGGCCCCATCACTTGGGGTTCCTGCTGCCACTCCACCGGCGCTGGGGTGAAAATTCTGATTTAAACCCTCTGAGCTCGGCTCTCTGAATGCTCCCCACCTTTCCCCCCTCACCCCCCATGCCCAGCAGACGTTCAGGAGCCTCCTCCAGGATCTGTCCTGGAGGAGCTCTGAGGGCCCCTGGAAGATCTGCGTGTGCTGTTGGGCTCTCCCAGGATGAGGGAGGGTGCTCCAAGTGTTTTTTGCATTCCCAGCTCAGCTGATGGGGCAGGAAAAAATTCAGCTCCTTGTCCCACAAGGGTAAATCCAGAGCCAGCCCCCTCTGCCTGCACCTCCCTCCCCAGGCCAGGCTGCTCAGTTTTGTTTGGTTTAGGGGGGAAAAGCCATCCCGATGATTTACAGGGCAGGGCTGGAAGGGAAGGTGACAGAACCAGCTTTTCTCCAGGAAAATCTCCACTCCCTCTGTGCTGGCAGGTTCTCCCTGCCCAGAGAGGGCTGAGGGACCCCAAATCCTTCCCCTCACTGCATCCCAGAGTTGTGGGGCTCAGGAGCTCAGGGATTCAGGAATGTGGGGCTCAGGGATTCAGGAATGTGGGGCTCAGGGATTCAGGAATGTGGGGCTCAGGGATTCAGGAATGTGGGGCTCAGCCGCAGGGGCTCAGAGGCTGAAGACTGTGGGGCTCAGGGACACTGGGATCAGGGACATTGGGATCAGGGACACTGGGATCAGAGACACAGGATTTTGGGGCTCAGGGGCTCAAGGATTCAGAAATTTGGGACTCAGGATCTCAGGGGCTTGGGATTGTGGGGCTCTGGGAACGTGAAACGTGAAAAATCCCAAAACTCTGGGATCATGGACACAGGGTTTGGGGGCTCAGGAGCTCAGGGATGTGGGGCTCAGGGACACTGGGATCAGGGACACAGGGATCAGGGACACTGGGATCAGGGACACAGGGATCAGGGACACTGGGATCAGGGACACAGGATTTCGGGGCTCAGAGCCTCGAGGCTGTGGGGCTCAGGTGTTGCCCTTGATGCCCAGGTAACCCCAGGCTGCTCCAAGGCCAAGGGCACCCCGGGCCGAGCTTCTCCTGCCACTTCCCAAGATGTTCATTCCTCCTTCATCCCATTCCCGGCTCGGGGCTCGTCCCACAGCCTGTCCGAGGCGGGGGATCCCTCAGAGACATTTCTCTCCCATTTCTCTCCCTTTTCTCTCCCATTTCTCTCCCATTTATCTCGCATTTATCTCGCATTTATCTCGCATTCATCTCCCGTTCCGTGCATGGCACGGCCATCCCGCCTCCCCACCCTCCCCTGCAGGGAAACACCGCCCCGACAGCCCCGCGGGGCTCTGTCCCCAGCGGCCACCCGGGGACCCTGTGACACCCAAACCCTCCCAAAACTGCCCCGGACCCTGTGACACCCAAAACTGCCCCGGACCCTGTGACACCCAAACCCCCTCAAAACCACCCTGTGACACCCAAACCCTTCCCAAAACTGCCCCTGACCCTGTGACACCCCAAAACTGCCCCGGACCCTGTGACACCCAAACCCTTTCCAAAACTGCCCTGTGACACCCAAACCCTTTCCAAAACTGCCCCAGACCCTGTGACACCCAAACCCTCCCAAAACCCCCACGGACCCTGTGACACCCAAACCCCCTCAAAACCACCCTGTGACACCCAAACCCTTCCCAAAACTGCCCCTGGACCCTGTGACACCCAAACCCTCCCCAAAACCGCCCTGTGACACCCAAACCCTTTCCAAAACTGCCCCAGACCCTGTGACACCCAAACCCTCCCAAAACCCCCACGGACCCTGTGACACCCAAAACTGCCCCGGACCCTGTGACACCCAAACACTTCCCAAAACTGCCCCAGACCCTGTGACACCCAAACCCTCCCAAAACCACCATGGACCCTGTGACACCCAAACCCCCTCAAAACCACCCTGTGACACCCAAACCCTTTCCAAAACTGCCCCGGACCCTGTGACACCCAAACCCTTTCCAAAACTGCCCCAGACCTTGTGACACCCAAACCCTTTCCAAAACTGCCCCAGACCCTGTGACACCCAAACCCTTCCCAAAACCTCCCCAGACCCTGTGACACCCAAACCCTTCCCAAAACCTCCCCAGACCCTGCGACACCCAAACCCTTCCCAAACCAACCCTGTGACACCCAAACCCTTCCCAAAACCCCCCTGGACCCTGTGACACCCAAACCCTTTCCAAAACTGCCCCAGACCCTGTGACACCCAAACCCTTCCCAAAACTGCCCCTGGACCCTGTGACACCCAAACCCTTCCCAAAACCGTCCTGGACCCTGTGACACCCAAACCCTTCCCAAAACTGCCCCTGACCCTGTGACACCCAAAACTGCCCCGGACCCTGTGACACCCAAACCCTTCCCAAAACTGCCCCAGACCCTGTGACACCCAAACCCTTCCCCAAACCGCCCCTGACCCTGTGACACCCAAAACCGCCCTGGGCCCTGTGACACCCAAACCCCCTCAAAACCGCCCTGTGACACCCAAACCCTTCCCAAAACCACCCTGTGACACCCAAAACCCTTTCCAAAACTGCCCCGGACCCTGTGACACCCAAACCCTTCCCAAAACCACCCTGGACCCTGTGACACCCAAACCCTTCCCAAAACCTCTCTGGACCCTGTGACACCCAAACCCTTCCCAAAACCTCCCCGGACCCTGTGACACCCAAACCCTTCCCCAAACCACCCCGGACCCTGTGACACCCAAACCCTCCCCAAAACCACCCTGTGACACCCAAACCCTTTCCAAAACTGCCCCGGACCCTGTGACACCCAAACCCTCCCAAAACCCCCCTGGACCCTGTGACACCCAAACCCTTCCCAAAACCGTCCCGGACCCTGTGACACCCAAACCCTTCCCAAAACCACCCCGGACCCTGTGACACCCAAACCCTTCCCAAAACCGCCCTGGACCCTGTGACACCCAAACCCTCCCCCAAACCGCCCCAGCCCACGCAGGCAGAGCCAGCAAAGGGTCAAAAAGCTCCCAGCCCTCCTTTCCCCCCCTGGATATAAATACCAGCCTACCAGTCGACACAGAGTACATACATCTTAAACAAACACTTGGCCGGGCTGTTTATCTCCACAGCCTTTAAACAAACTCTTTCAAAGGTTTCTGCTGATATGAGAGATTTACTGAAAACCATTCGCCCTTCTTAAAAGCCTCTCAGTTTATGCTGCTCCGGGTGAAACGAACGGTGTTTGAGCCTGGAGTTTTCTGTCTCCTGACCGCGTGTTTATCCGAGGGGCCACTGCTGGCTTTGATACGAGAGCAGCACGGACACAAATCTTTACGAGGGAAAATGTAAAATAAACTGCCCAAGTCGGGGTGTGCGTGTGCGTGCGTGTGGCACGGGCTGAGGGGAGCAGGCAGGGAGGAGGGGAGGAGGAGAAGCTCTGTCCTTGGCAGGGTCATGGAATCCCAGAATCCCAGAATCCCAGAATCCCAGAATCCCAGGATCCCAGAATCCCATAATCCCAGAATCCCAGGATCCCAGGATCCCAGAATTCCAGGATCCCTGAGGATGCAGAAGCACTCCAGGATCACCGAGTCCAAGCTGTGCCCGATGCCCACCTGTGCCCCCGTGTGCTCAGTCATTCCTTGGATGCCTCCAGGGATGGCAACTCCAACCTCCCTGGGCAGCCTCTTCCAAAGCTTGACCACCCTTTCCATGGAGAAATCCTTCCTGAAGCTCCCTGCTCGGCTCGTCTGCTCCGTGCCTCTGGAATTCCCAGTTGTTTTCCCACCACGTGCGTTATTCCCATGAAATTTTTCGTGCCAGGGACCGGCATGGAGCCACCTGAATTCCCGTGTGTTCCTCAGCCCTGACTGACAGCCAGCTCAGCTCCCCATGGGTGTCACTGTCACTGTCACTGTCACTGTCACTGTCACTGTCACTGTCACTGTCACTGTCACTGTCACTGTCACTGCAGCTGGGACACAGGGCAGGGGACACCGGGAAAACCGGGGGACACCGGAGCCACTGCCACGGCAGAGAGGGGAGCATGAGGATGAGGATGAGGATGAGGATGAGGATGAGGATGAGGATGAGGATGAGGATGAGGATGAGGATGAGGATTAGGATGGGGATGAGGATGAGGATGAGGATGAGGATGAGGATGAGATGAAGATGAGAGTGAGATGAAGATGAGGGTGAGTATGAGGATCCCATGAGGATGAGGTGAGGATGAAGATGAGATGAGGATGAGGATGAGGATGAGGATGAGGATGAGGATGAGGATGAGGATGAGGATGAGGATGAGGATGAAGATGAGATGAGGATGAGGATGAGGATGAGGATGAGGATGAGGATGAGGATGAGGATGAGGATGAGGATGAGGATGAGGATGAGGACACACAGCCCAGGCACTTTTCCCCATCTCGGTGCATTTTCCTCCCCATTTCCCAGGTTGGGAGCCTGAGGCAGAGGAGAATGATGAGCTCAGGGACATTTGGGAGGAACTGGACCCGAGTTTAAGTGCAGGATGACCCCGCTTTGAGGAAGCCGTTTCTGGCTGCATTATCAGTGCAGAAATGCCAGAACAGACTGAAGGTGCTTGCAGAGGAGCTGAGCTGTGCAGTGGGGAGAACATTTGCCCTCAGAGCTTGGACACCACCCGTGGGGTGATTCTTTGACCTTTCCCTGGCGCTCTTTTCCCTGCCCCAGGCTGTGCCCACACAGAGCTCTCTTGGCAGCCCAGGAAAACCTGGAATAAAGATGCTCCCTGCCCCAAACACCCCGAATCTAGAGACAGGGCAGATTATTCCCTTTTCCAGGCTGTTTATGCTGCTTGCCTGGTGTTTTCCCAGGCTGAGCCCTTGAGGAGCTCCGGGCAGGGATGTGCTCCCAGCTCTGCAGCGTTCCGTGTCATCCCTTGTTTACTGTCCTCCCTCGCTGATGACACACTCAGGCAGGGACCTGTTTGTTGTCACCGTGACACCCACGTCGGTAAACAAGGCGAGTTTACCCAGCCCTCAATCAGGGAGCTGTCGATGGCAGGGCCCCGCTCCCAACAGCGCCGCAGCCTCGGGATGCCAAGGTCTGACCCCCAAATCCGACCCCCCTCCCTCAGCCAGAGGATGTGGGGCTGCTCCTGCATCACCAAAAATCAGCCAGCTCCTCTTTGGGCTCTGCAGGAGAAGTTTGCAATCAGGCCTGGGCTCCTGAAGGTTTTGTTTCCTTTTACTGCCATGTGAATATTTTTTCTCCTCTGGGGCTGCCTGATCTCCCGGGGTTTTAGCAGGAGCAAAGCCACGGGACAGGTTTCAGAGTAAACAGCAGCCACCACCAGACTCGTGACACAATTGCAAAAGCCGTGGCCACCCTGCCACACTCAGGGATGTCACCTTGCTTCCCCTCAAAGAGAGGCCCGTGAAGAAAACCCCGACAGATTTATCCTGGAGAGCCAATGCAGCATCGTGGCCTGGCTTTCCAGCGGCTTGGAAGGAGCCAGAGGCCCCACATGGGATTTGTGAATGCTGGCATTGATGGCACAGCTTTTCCATCCCTTCCCCGGCCCCTCAGAAGCTCAGGAGCTCCTGGGTCTCTGGTGAGCCCAAGCTCTGGGGTGGTGGGGAGGAGGAGGAGGAGGATGGGGAAGAGGGCTCCCAGATGTCCCTGCACGTGGAAATGGAGCTGTTCAGGCTTCTCCGGGGTTTTGTGTGCTCTGCATTTAGGAGAAACCCGGGCAGAGAGCAAAGGTCGGGGCAGAAATGCCGGTATTTATTTATCCAGGGGAAGAACAACACGTATTTGGGAGCCTTTCGAAACAACAGAACTCGCCCCGCAGAGCTGCCAAACCAGTTTGGTGGCGACACCCCTGCACACGGCGGGCAGGAGCAGGGACAGCAGGCAGGGACACTGGGCAGGAGCAGGGACAGCGGGCAGGGACAGGGACACCGGGCAGGGACAGCGGGCAGGAGCAGGGACAGCAGGCAGGGACAGGGACAGCGGGCAGGGACAGCGGGCAGGAGCAGGGACACTGGGCAGGAGCAGGGACACTGGGCAGGAGCAGGGACACTGGGCAGGAGCAGGGAGAGTGGGCAGGGACAGCGGGCAGGGACAGCGGGCAGGAGCAGGGACACTGGGCAGGAACAGGGACACTGGGCAGGAGCAGGGACACCAGGCAGGAGCAGGGACAGCGGGAGAGGTGGCTGGAGCCAGGGCACCAAATCCCAACAGGGCACCAAATCCCAACTGGGCACCAAATCCCAACAGGGCACCAAATCCCAGCTGGGCACCAAATCCCAACAGGGCACCAAATCCCAACTGGGCACCAAATCCCAACAGGGCACCAAATCCCAGCAGGGCACCACACCCCAGCAGGGCACCACACCCCAGCTCCCATCCCGGGGGGCTCCGGGCAGCTGCTCACCCCCAGGGATCCCCCCCAGCACAGGGAGCAGTCCCACTCCTGGGGTCTGGGCTGACCAAAGGCCTGACACTGCAGTGAGGGGCAGGATAACCTCAGTTCCAGGTGTTAAACCAAGGGAAAAAAGCAAAATGTTACTTTCCCAGAGGGAAAACCTCAGAGCATTGCCCCCAGGCTTCTCAGAATTTGGATTTATGGTGTTTGCTTGAATGGGGTGGTTGGTGCTTCCCCATGGGGATCCACGAGCGTGGGGTGCTCGGGATCTCTGTGCCAAACCCTGTCCCAGATCAGTGGCCACTTCTGAGAACTCATGGCCACCATGTGGGGGTCACTCTGAGAGCAGAGCCCAGAGCGGGTCCGGGTGGCACCAGCCTGAAACTGCCCCTGATTTTACCCCATTTTAGTCCAGAATGCCAACGACCACAGCAGGAGGGACAAAGCAGGAGCCAGGCACACCTCAGGCTCCCAGAAGCTTCTGGAAACTCAGAGGGAAGCTGTTCATGACAAAAGAGCTTTCCCTGAAGCTCTCTGTGCTGGCTGGCTCCTGCAGGAGGGTGGGATTTGCACCCACCCCAATGCCTCCCTGGCAGGGCTCTGGTGAGCAGGGCTCACCTGGTGGCGACTGGGCAGCCTGGGCATCACCCTGGTGCTGTTTGCCCTGGAAATGCAGTGCCCACAGTGCCCACAGTGCCCACAGTGCCCACAGTGCCCACAGTGGGGGATTTTGGGGCACTGAGAGAACCAACTCAAGCTGGGCCCTGCCTGAGCTGTGCCTGTAAAAGCTCAGATCAGCCTTCTCTGTCATTTTTTGGGGGGGATCTCGCCTAAAAAATGAGTGACCAACCCCCTGAGTGAACAACCAACACCTCAACAGCCCAGCCAAGGCTTGGGAGGAAAAAACAAATCCAAGCAAAATCTTTGACCCAAGCAGGGCGCGCCCCGGGGGCTCAGCAGCTCATTTTTTGGGATGCCCCCACCCTCCCACCCCCTGTGGGGGCTCAACCCAGCCCCTGTGACACCCCCAGGGTGAGGGGCAGCCTGTCCCCTGTCCCCTGTCCCTGTCCCCGCGGGCGGTGGCAGCCCCGCTGCGGGCGGAACGGGGGCAGCGCCGCCGGGCCCCCGAGCGCGCAGCGAAGAGAAGCCTTTTTGTTCACATGTGTTGGCTCGGCTCAAATAACTCATCGGGGACCCGGGCTGCAGGCTGGAACGGGAAGAAACTCTCTCCAGATGAAAGGATGTCAGAAAATTGTATTTAGTCAACTGCGTGTGTGTGTGTTAGAAAGGGGCGGAGGGAGGAAGGGGCCGCCGAGGCTGTTGCTGCGCCTGACTTTCTGACTTCTTAACTTGTCAGCATATCCTAAAGTTAAAAATGCACATGCACACAGGCCTGCAGCCAAAGAGGCTGTCTAGCCGCAAATCCAGATGTGGGGGCCACGGCGCTCCCGCCGGCCCCGCTCTCCCTGAACCGACTTTCAGACTAAACAATTGTGACTTGGCTGTGAGAGCAGCGCAATTCCAGATGCCGCTCTCCTCGCACGTTGTTTTAATTGGGCTGGCAGGCGCAGGGGCTCTTTCAGTGAGAGCAAAGCTTCCCCACGGGACCGCGGCGTTTTGGCAGAGCTCCCGCGCTGCTACCTTAAGAGAGGGGAGAGGGGGGAAGGAGAGGGAGAGGAGGGGAGGTGATGGTGGGGAGAAAAATTGCGAGCGACTTTCCGAGGTGTTTACGGCCGGGAGCGGCCGCCGCGCTGCGGCTTCATCCGCTGGAATTCTCACCTGGTTTTTCTTCTCCGGGATTTCTTTGGGGGGGTTTGGATTGTTCCGTGTCCCTGTGGAAGAACAGGAAGTGCTCGGGGCTCTGGGGTGTGCCAGGGTGGGGATTTGCAGCCCGGGGCAGCAGGGCCAGGACAGGGCAGTGGCACTGGGGACACCCAGGGTCTGCTCCTCCGCCAGGGCGGCACCCATGGGGGGTTTCCATAATGGGCATTCCCATGGCATTTCCATAGGGATATTCCTCATCCACACCGGTCATTCCCATGGCCTTTCCATAGGGATATTCCTCATCCACACCGACCTTTCCCATGGCCTTTCCATAGGGATATTCTCATCCATGCTGACCATTCCCATGGCATTTCCATAGGGATATTCCCCATCCACACCGGCCATTCCCATGGCATTTCCATAGGGATATTCCCTATCCGTACTGACCATTCCCATGGCATTTCCATAGGGATATTCCCCATCCACAGTGACCATTCCCATGGCCTTTCCATAGGGATATTCCCTATCCACACCAGCCATTCCCATGGCATTTCCATAGGGATATTCCCTATCCATGCTGACCATTCCCATGGCATTTCCATAGGGATATTCCCTATCCATGCTGACCATTCCCATGGCATTTCCATAGGGATACTCCCCATCCACACCGGCCATTCCCATGGCATTTCCATAGGGATATTTCCCATCCATGCTGACCATTCCCATGGCATTTCCATAGGGATATTCCCCATCCATGCTGGTGAGAACCCAAATCCTCCTTTCCTCACTTTGCCATAGGATGAGATCCCAAATTCTCCTCTACTCACCCTGGCAGACCCCAAATTCTCCTTTCCTCACCCAGCTGTGGGGTGAGACCCCAAATTCTCCACTCCCCACCCTTCCATGGGATGAGACTCCAAATTCTCCTTTCCTCACCCCGCCCTGCCAGGGGGGTGAGACCCCAAATTCTCCATTCCCTGCCCTGCCAGGGGGGTGAGACCCCAAATTCTCCATCCCCACCCTGCCAGGGGGGTGAGACCCCAAATTCTCCATCCCTGCCCTGCCAGGGGTGCCAGCCCTGGCTCTGCCAGCTCTCGGTGACTCAACAGCTCAATTTTAGCCTGGGCCGGGCTCTTCTCCCAAAGGCTCCCGAGCCAAGGCAGGCACAGCCATCGCCAGGATGGGATTTTAAGGTAGACTCTGGAAGAAAACCCCAAAAAACCAAAAACCAAAACCCCAGAGCCCCATGGGGAGCACAGGGGGGATGAGGGAAGCACGGAGCTGGAGCTCTGAACCTGCTCCTGGCACCCCTTGGCCATTTCCAAAACATTCAGGATGCAAAAAATTTAAAAAAAAAAAAGTTTTTCTATTTTTGGAGGGGTGATAAAATCCCAGGGAATGCTGCCTGCCTGTGGGAAGGAGGTTGGACACTTGTCCCCTACCCTGAGATCTGCCCTCACCACTGTCCCCAAAACTGAGGGTCTGGATTGCCCCTGGATGCTGGAAAAATTCAGGAAAAGCCAGTCCAGCACTTCCAGGAGCGACAGGTACTTCTGATCCATGAAAAACAAGGCCAAAAAATTGAATTTTGGGATCTGGGGGCTCCGACAACACAAACAGAGCAAGGAACTGAAAGTGCTGCCCCAAGCCCAGCCTGGCTCCTGGGCCAATTGCACTGGGAATGTTAAAAAATAATCAGGAAGGTTTTCTAGACAGAGGGAAAAAAAAAAGTCCCAAACACATCCTTGGCCTGCGCCCTTACAAGTCCCTTAACTCTTTTTCCCTCCCTAAATGGAGAGGGAAAATAGCAGGGTTGGGGTTTTTTCCTTTGCTTTTGGGGGGGTTGTTTGTTTGGTTTTGTTTTCAAACCTTGGCCTCATTAATTTCCAAGCAAAATTTCCCCCCCAATAAAAGGCAAACATGGAAAGAAAAACAAACTATTAGAAAAGAGAGGAGGGAGGAAATGTTATTTAAAAAGTTACCAGACCACATCATTTTCCAATGATATTATATACTCCCTGCAGTATCCAAAATATATATGGGACTGGGGCCAAGAATGTAAAAAAAAAAAAATAAAAAAAAAAATAAAAAAAGGAGGAGAAGAAGGAAAAAAAAAAAAAGGAAGAAAAAACACCCAGCGTAGACACAACATCTGGACAGAGGCTGAACAAAACCTCCATTTATCACACTTAATCCTGCAATGAAGCAGTCAACAGTTTACTTCTGTTTTGCTAATTTAGCTGCTTTCATGCTCCCGAGGTGGAAAAGCCAAAGGAAAAGCTTGGAATTAAGTGTCACTTTGTGAAGCTCCTTCTCCTTTTGCTCTGTTTCAGGAAAGTTCTTTATCCTTTATAATTCTTTTTGTTTTAATCCTGTTCTTTTATTAATTTCACTTTCCCTCTCTCTCTTTTTTTTTTTTTTTTTTTTGGTTTTTTGTTTTATTTTGTTTTTTGTTTTTCCTTTTTATGTTGTTTTTCTTATTTTTGTTTTTCCTTTTGGAAAATCTGGTGGCCCAGCACCTCTGGGTGCCCACAACCACTTGGGGAACCCCCTGAATTCTTTCCCAATTTTCACCCAACTTGCCCCAAATCCCAGAAAAGATCCAGTGCTGGTGGGATTTTCATCCCTTCCCTTCCTCCCCACACATCCCTGTGCCTTTTTCTCCAGGAACAACTCAAATTTTCACAGAAAACCAAACTACACCAGGGCTGGGGATGCCCTTCACTTCCAAAACAATCGGGAAATCCAGGGATGATTTTTGGAGGAGCCCTGGGGCTGATCCTTCATTTTCCCTGGAGAAAAATTCCCATTCCCGGCAGAGAAACCTGCATTTCCTGCCCTATTGCGGTGCAAATGTGCGGCCTGGAATTCCCACAGCGAATTCCAGCGGGAGATTTCCCTGTCCTGTGACAAGGCTGGGTTGTCCAAGCCCAATTTTATTTAAAATTAAGGTTCAAAACCCCTTTTTCTGTTGAAATTTCCACCACTGGGACAGTGGAGGGAGGGAAAAACCTCCCAGAAAATCCAGCTGGAGCAGGGAATTTGCTTTTTTGGGGGCTGGTGATGATAACCCCAAACCACAGCCACGACCACAGCTCATCCCATCCCCCAGGAGCTCCAGGATCCCCAGGGTTCCTATGGATTTATCAACCCAAACTGGAAAATTTTGGCCACTGGAGCTGTTTTACCCAAAAACCCGAGGAATTTGGGGCTCCCATTACAAGGCTGGGTTGTCCCAGCCTGATTTGATTTAAATTTAAGGTGCAAAACCCCATTTTATGTTGAAATTTCCATTGTTGCGACTTAAGAGCAAGGAAAAACCTTCCAGAAAATCCAGCTGGAGCAGGGAATTCGCCCATATTTAGCAAACACGATTCTCTGCTGCTCTCAGAGCTCATTCTTCGGCTTATTTTTGTTGTGTCAAGAGCAAAAGAGACAACAAACATCCCTCCTCGGAGGTTTAATTAATATTTGTTAAGACCGGAATAAGCAACGTCTCCGGAACTGCCTGGACGTGGAAGCAGCCCTGGGAATTGGGGTTATTTTTGGGGCTGTCTGGTTCCCTGCACTTGATGTGGGTTTTTTTTTCCTTTGTGTGTGTCAAAGGCCTGTCTCAAGATTTAAAACTGGTTTTTAAAAAGAGAATTAATTAAATAACGAGCGGAGAGCTTTGAGATCAGCAGAGACAAAGCCCTGCGAGGTGGGAAATGCCCGGAGTATTCCTGGTTTCTTCTGGAATGTTCCAAGTGTCACAGGCCACATTCCATGTCTAGCACACACATCGATCCCAGATTAGATAAGGAGCTTCTTATCTAATTTCACCTAATCTAATCCAGGCTGGTTGAGCAGAGAAATGAATGGATGGAGGTTGGAAAAACGGGAGTGGGAAGTGGCCGGGATGGGCGATGCCTCCATCCCCGGGGTGAATTCCATGAAAACACAACAAATCCCAAATCCCGGTGTGACCACGGGATCCCCAAAGCCCTTTTGGGGTGGAAGGGCCGAGTGCAGGGTCAGGGCTGCAGGTATTTAGGGATTCATGGATATTTAGGGATTCATGGATATTTAGGATTTCATGGATGAGAGCGGGGCCATGGCAGCGATGGGATGGATTTTCCGTGTGTGGGAGGGCAGAGGGACACGACGGAGGGGGATGAGGATCCTGTGGAATGAGGATTCCGTGGGATGAGGATTCCATGGGATGAGGATCCCATGGGAGGAGGATCCTGTGGGATGAGGATTGATGGGGATGAGGATCCCATGGGATGAGGATCCTGTGGGATGAGGATCCCGTGGGATGAGGATCCCGTGGGATGAGGATTCTGTGGGATGAGGATTCCGTGGGATGAGGATCCCGTGGGATGAGGATTCTGTGGGATGAGGATTCCGTGGGATGAGGATTCTGTGGGATGAGGATTCCATGGGATGAGGATTCCGTGGGATGAGGATCGATGGGGATGAGGATTCCATGGGATGAAGATTCCAAGGGATGAGGATTCTGTGGGATGAGGATTCTGTGGGATGAGGATCCCGTGGGATGAGGATTCCGTGGGATGAGGATCCCGTGGGATGAGGATTCCGTGGGATGAGGAATCCATGGGATGAAGATTCCATGGGATGAGGATTCCGTGGGATGAGGATCCCGTGGGATGAGGATCCCGTGGGATGAGGATTCCACAGGATGAAGACTCCATGGGATGAGGATTCTGTGGGATGAGGATTCTGTGGGATGAGGATTCTGTGGGATGAGGATTCCGTGGGATGAGGATTCCATAGGATGAGGATTCCATAGGATGAGGATTCCATGGGATGAGGATTCTGTGGGATGAGGATCCCGTGGGATGAGGATTCCATGGGATGAGGATTCCATGGGATGAGGATTCTGTGGGATGAGGATTCCATGGGATGAGGATTCCATAGGATGAGGATTCCGTGGGATGAGGATTCCATGGGATGAGGATTCCGTGGGATGAGGATTCCGTGGGATGAGGATTCCATGGGATGAGGATTCCGTGGGATGAGGATCCTGTGGGATGAGGATTCCATAGGATGACACCCAGACCTCTCCCCCTGGAGGTGTCTGTGGTCACAGGGTCCCTCCCACACCGGCGGTTTTGTCCCCTCTCCTCATCCCTGGGCCCAAACAGGAGCTGGATCAGGGGTGGCTCTGTGGGTCTGGCTCCCCTTGGGGCATCTGTGGTGGTGTCCCCAATGTGTCCCCACCGTGTCACCCCCTGCAGGAACCCCCCAGGCCCCTGTCCCCACCTCTTTGGGTGTAAAGGGTGGAAAAACGCTCCGAGGCCTTTGGGCTCCCTCCAAAACCCCCAAACCAATATCAGAGTGTGACAGAGGGACCCCATTTGTGCTCTCCAGGGCACAGCCGGGCACTCCGGGGTCACCACTGATGTTTACTGCAGGGAAGGAGGCCGTGCCAAGCATTCCCAAGCATTCCCAAACATTCCCAAGCATTCCCAAGCATTCCCAAGCATTCCCAAGTATTCCCAAATATCCCCAAACATTCCCAAGAATTCCCAAGCATTCCCAAGCATTCCCAAACATTCCCAAATATCCCCAAACATTCCCAAGCATTCCCAAGTATTCCCAAACATTCCCAAGCCTTCCCAAGCATTCCCAAGAATTCCCAAGCCTTCCCAAGCATTCCCAAACATTCCCAAATATCCCCAAACATTCCCAAGCATTCCCAAGCCTTCCCAAGCCTTCTCAAGCCTTCCCAAGCATTCCCAAGAATTCCCAAGCCTTCCCAAGCATTCCCAAGCATTCCCAAACATTCCTGCTGGCTGCCCCAGCCGGCTGGGAGCTCTCCAGGGCCAGGCACGGCACCCGACCCCGCTGCAGGTGCAGCCACGGGGGACGGGACCCTGGGGACCCTTTTGGGGGCTCTTTTGACGGGGTCTTGGTGGCCCTTTTGGGGGCTCTTTTAGGGCAGCGAGGTTTGGGGGATTCGGGATCAGCCTTGGGACAGAGCCTGACCACAGCAGCGCCTTCCAGAGGGAGCCTGACCTCGATCCTTTCACGCCACCAGCGGGCTGTGCCCCACAGCCCCCTCCCCAAACAATCAATCCTCTCCTGGGGGGCTTTTCTCCCTCAATCCCCCTGCCCCGGGCAGCACCAGGATCCCAGCTCTGCTGCCCAACCTCAGCCTCCCTTCCCCGGGGGCAGCCAGGGGGGCTCCCCCCGAAGTTTTCCAGAGGGGAAACCCCCCCAGATCTGTCAGGAGCTGCTGCCCAGCCCTGCCAGGGCGAGGAGGAGCTGCCAGGGAGGGCAGGAGGCGGCTGGAGAGGTCACAGGGACAGCAAACACCCCGGCCCTGCCAGCACAAAGAGCCCCTCTGGAAGCCCTTGGGGGCTTTGGGGAGGGAATTTGGAGAGCAGCTCAGTCCCTGAGGAAGTTTGGGAGCATCACTCCACGGGCTGGGGTGCAAGGGATGCTCAGCTGACATCGGGAACCTCCAGATCCCAAATCCACCCCTTCTCCTGCCTGGACAAAAAGCGTCACAAGCGGGGTGTGCCAAACTCCAGCCCGTGCTCAGCTGGGAGCGCCTCTCCCGTGCCGGGGAGGGAATTTGTTCCTGTGCTGCTCGCCCAGGACTGCGGGAGGCAGCGGGGCTGGCTGGTATTTACCGAGGCCGAGGGGCTGCTGGGGCGAGCGCTGAGCAAACAGCTCCGAGCATCCCCACCCGGGGAGCTCCTGGAACAAAGGAAACCTTCCAGACCGACCGAGGGGACAAAGAGCCACCCAAGGGCTGTCCCCAAAGCCACCTGTGGCAGGGATGGAGCCGGGGGGACATGCAGAGGATGAGCCCGGGTGGGCTCGGGGCCACCCTGCCGTGGACGGGAGGTGGCACGGCGGGGACTGGCAGCCCTTGGTGAGATCCACAGCGAGGGTTTCCCTGCTCCAGCTCTTCCCTGGACCCCTTCCCTCACTGGGCTGGGCTGTACAGGCTCTGCACTTGTCTAGAACCCCCAAATTTGCTGGTTTTTACCCAAAAAACAGCAAGAAGAGCCTCTGGCTCAGGTCCCTCTGCGCATAAAACGCTGTGGCCCGAATGGACACTCCCAGCCAGAGCAGGCTGGAGCATCCCTGAGGATCCCCGGCCTCCCCTCCTGGGCCTGGCTGCGGGTCCAGCAGGAGTTCTGTCAGTCCCTCCTCAACGCCTCCTCTTTGGGGTTGTTGTCTGGTGCACTTTTCTTTTTCTTTTTTTTTTTTTTCATATTTAATATTAATGGTAATGACTGTGGCAGGGAGATAATAAGCTCCCAGCCAGATTAGAAGGGGGTCGGCCTCTTATCTGGGCCTGTTGAAGACTCATGTCTTTCACCTGCTCCTTTAATATCCCCCATCTTTCATTCCTACCGCCGAGCCCCCTCCCACTGTCCTAGAACAAAAGGGGTATTATTGTCCGGGGTCTTTTCAGGCTGGAGCCAGGAAGACCTCCTCCCTCCCCCAGCCGCTCCCCGAATGTGCAGCAGTTTGAAATGAGCCTTTTTCCTTCCCCGGCAGGAGATTAGCTCGGTTTGACAAGGCGGTGAACTTTAGGCAGGGTGAAACGGGGTCTCCTTGGGGAGCGCGGGCAGTTCAGCCCTGACTAATTCTGACAAAGAGAGGCACCGAAAAAAAAAAGGGAAAAGAAAAAAAAAGGAAAAAAAAAAAAAAAAAAAAAGGAAAAAAAAATCCCTGCCCAAAAAAAAAAAAAAAAGGGGGAAAAATTAAAATAAGAAAAACAAGCGGAGGAGGCAGGAGAGGAGGGGAGGCTCGGGGGAAGGAGGGAGTGTGGAGGCTGCAGGGAGGAAGCAGGGAGGGGAGGCCACGTTCCCCAGTGGGGCTGGGCTGGAACTCCAGGTTTGCTCCTTGGGTCTGGCCTTGGTGCAGGAATCACCTCCCTGGGCAGCCCCAGGGCGAGCACAGCCAGGATTCACCGGGATCCTGCTGCTCCACGTTCCTTTCTCCCCAAATCCCCTTCCTTTATCATTTTAAACCTGTCCAGGAACCCTTTATCCCTGCGGCAGCAACAGCCCAGCCTTGCTTTTAAAACAAACCAAAGCCTTGAGCTGGCGTGGCTGGGGCAGAGGGTTAAAAAAATCCCAAAAACCCCAAACAGAGTGAAAAATTGGGATTTGAATGCAAAGAAACCCAAATGCTCCATCTGAAACCGCTGCTGGTGCGTCAGAGGCCGGAGTTTGTGCAGGGACTTGCGGTGGTGACGTGCCCAGGGTGTGGATGGAGCCGGGAGTGACGTAGGTGAGGGATTAGAGGAGAGATTGGCAGGGGGAAAGGCAAACTGCTTCCCGTGGCTCATCCAGGGGTGTCTTCAGCGCTGAAAGGCTTTGAAGTGATGCAGGGAAGGCTCTGGAGGAAGGGAATGCGACCTGCAGGGCTGGGAGGATCCAGGCACTGCGTGTTCCCAGAGGAAAGGGAACCTTTCCCTTCACCTGGGCCCTTCCCAGGCACAGCCCACGCAGGAGCTGCCTCACACGGTGCTGATGGAGAATATCCATCATAATAATTGGGAATATCCCGTTTTCCTGGGCCGGGGCTCACGGGGAGGGAAGGCACCACTGGGAAACTTTTCTGTTTCAAGGTTTGAAGCTGCGAATATTTGGTGAAAAGCTGTGTGCCAGCCTGCCCCAGACACGCACAAATATCGGATAGATTTGCAATAATTTTTATTATTGTTAATATTTATGTTATTGTATTTAGGACTGTATTTGTCACACTGCGTGCAGGGATAGCAGGTGGCTGACACAGGCCTTGGCACCCCGAAATTCCTTGTCCAAGAGGAAAAGGGATTGAAAAGGTTGCACAGGAGAGGGCTGGCAGAGGCCAGGACAGACCCAGGGCTCGGGGTTGCCTCTCAAAATCCTTTGGTCCCCACAGGAAGGGACTGTCACACTTGTCCCTGAGCACGCCGGCGATCTGTCACTCGGGATGTTCCCATCGGAGCTGTGAGCCGGTGGCTGCAGACAGCACAGCGAGGCTGCCCACATCCATTCCTGCCAAAATCCCTGCCAAAATCCCGCCTGGCTGCGCACGGAGCTCTGCTCCCCTCACCCAGCACAGCCCTCCCCGTGTCACCCCCTGTGTCCCCTCTGCAGTGCCAGGGCGAGGTGACAGCCCCGAGCTGTCCCTGCCCCTGTCCTGCAGGACATTTCCTGCCGGTGGCTCAGCAAACCCCTGAAATCTGCCTGTCCTGCCAGGAGATTCCTCCCTAATGCTCATTAAGCCGCTTGCAAATCCCTGGCTGAGCACGGCTGCACAAGTTTAATAAAGCGAGAGACAGACGCCATCAATCACCCGGGCCCGCCGCACATCTGGGGGAGATCCAGGGCCGCTCCCCCCCGGCTTCTCCCACCTTTGTGTCCCACAAGGACACAGCCCAGGAATCACCAGGCAGCCCTGATCCCATCCCGGGATTCCAGCCCTGATCCCATCCCGGCATTCCAGCTCTGCTCCCATCCCGGGATTCCAGCCCTGCTCCCATCCCGGAATTCCAGCCCTGATCCCATCCTGGAATTCCAGCCCTGATCCCATCCCGGGATTCCAGCTCTGCTCACATCCCGGCATTCCAGCCATGCTCGCATCCCGGGATTCCAGCTCTGCTCCCATCCCTGCATTCCAGCCCTGCTCCCATCCCGAGATTCCAGCCCTGCTCCCATCCTGGAATTCCAGCCCTGCTCCCATCCCAGGGTCCTGTCCTTGTTCCCCATCTCCCAAACCCTGGGGTTTAGCACGGGCTCCTCTCTGGGCAGTGGGATTTCCCTCCTGCTGTCCGATGTTTCACCCTTTGGAAGGACCAGGACTGCCCCACAGGGATCTCAGCACCCCCATCCAGGTTTTACAAAGCCGGAGAGGGGGGAGGATGAGGAGGGCAGGGAGGAGGCACAGCAGGGAGCAGGAGCTGGCACTTTATCCCTGCACCTTCCCCTTGCACTCTGACTCTTGGCATTGCCTCCTGCAGGGCAGCAGGATCCCTCAGCAGGGCTCAGAATCAGATTTTTGGGTTCAGTCCAGACCAGGGCTCCCCATCTGGAACAAATCCGCACCTTTCCCAGCAGATTCCATCAAGTGGGAGACAACATTTACGGAGTAGATGTTCCCTCTGGAGGAGCCAGGGTCTCTGTATTTAGGGAATGCAGCAATCCCGACCCTCTGCTCTGCCTCAGGGACAGGACAGCAGCTCCCATTTATTTGCTCTACAACCTCCTGCCCTTCTAAAATCAGTATTTAAAAGCAGAGGTCCATCAGCTCCTCGTGGTGGGATGGAGCTCACCCACACTCTGCTCCCCCACTTCTGGTTTGTTTTTTTATTTACAGCCCTGATAGAAAGTGAGAGACAGGGGAGAAGACTGAGGGGTGTGGGCTGATTGATGACCCAAATTTCTTTTTTGGGCAGAGCTAAGTTGTGTTCTGAGGGTGGCAAAGCTGCGTGGATGTCACAGAACGCTGCCTGCACTTGGTGGATTTGGATTTTCCCGGAGGTGGAAGAACCAGTGGGCATCGAGTTTGGATGGGCACCCTCAGCTGAGGTTATTTCTCTGTGTCTCCAGGCTGAGCTGGTGTCACCAGGAGGATGTGGCCTCCTCCAGGCCCTTCCTGCTCCCAGGTGTGGGTGGTGACACAGGCAGGGCAAGGAGAAGCTGCCTGGGGTGGGAAAAGTGGGAAAAGTGGGAAAAGTGGGAAAAGTGGGAAAAGTGGGAAAAGTGGCATATGGAGACCCTCATCAGGCTAAAACCAGGCCAGGCCATGTGGTCAGACAGATGTGACCCCCAGGGAGCCCTGAGGATGACAAAGGGACAAGGAGAACGTCCCACTTGTGCCTCAAACCTGCCCGAAAGCCACAAGCCCAACTCTCCCCGCCACTTCCCCGGGCTCTGACGGGAATTCCCGACGGGAATTCCTCTATTTGAGACCGCAGGGAAACCAGGAAAAACAGCCCAGCAGAAGCCACTGCTTAGCTAAAGCCCTCTGCTAAATCGAGTGGTCTTTAAGGGTTTAGTGAGGCTCTTCCCCCCCATCCCCAGGGCTGGGGCTCTGCTGTCCCCTGGGTGTCACTCGGGGTGACAGACACAGAGCTGGCAGCAGCACCGAGCTCTGCCCCTGCCCAGCCCCAAACTCGCAGCCCTGAAGGGTTTGGCAGAAGGCTGGATGCGTGTTTATTAAAAAAAAATAATAATAAAAAAAGGAAATAAAACAACAGCGGGATGGGAGGATTTGGTGCTCTGAGCTCTTGATGCTTCGGCACAAGGATGGGTTTTGGATGAGGCAGCGCGGTGGGACGGGAATAATGAGCGGGGTTTACTCTGGGTTTGTCTCCAGCAGCCGCCCAGGGATCCCAAAACGCTGGATCTGAACTGCTCAGTGCATCCAGCCGGGGTGTGGCGGCTCCCGGGAGCCTTTCCCCAGCTCCTGGAGGTGAATCCCGGGTTTTCCTGCAGAGAGGTGTCCAGAGGAAGATGAGGCGGTGGCTCTGAGCGTGGGCACGTGGGGTGGGACAGGAGATGGGGCTGGGACCCTCCTGGGCAGGTGATGGGGCTGGGACCCTCCTGGGCAGGGGACAGCCAAGCTCTCCTTCCCTGGGGAGCCCTGGGGACGGCTCAGGTGGGATGTGGGACAAGTCACCCTCATGGGGAGGACGGTCCCTGCCACATTTGATTGATTCCCTCTGGAATCAACCTCCCAAAACCCCCCTTGTCACCATCCAAAGGGACAAAGCATCCTGCTCACACCAAGGGGAGGATTTTGCTCAGAGGAAGGGAAAATTCAGTGTTTTACTGGGTTTTTTTGGTGAATTCTTCCGCTGGAAGGGAAAAATAATCCCTGGCTTCTTTTCTGAACTCTTATGTGGAAAGACACCTGGGTTTTGCTCCTTGGTGGGGTTGCAGGTGGTGCTCAGAAGCACCAAAAATGAGATTTTTACTGAGGCAGCCCCTTGGGTCACTGTGCCTGGCGTGATTGGAGTCCCAACCTGTGTCCAGTGGGGTGGGAAAAGGGGAAATCAGGGCTGGTGGGTGAATTCTGAGCTGGGGAATCTTGTTCAGGGAGGATTTGGGATGGTGTAAGGCTGGCTCAGGGTCTGTCCCGCTCTGATTTCATTCAAACCACTCCAAGTTTCCTGCCCAGAAGCACCAAAAATGAATTTCTGCTGCTCCACCACCCTGGGTCACTGTGCCTGGCGTGATTCGAGTCCCAACCTGTGTCCAGTGGGATGGAAAAAAGGGGAAATCAGGGCTGAGCTGGGGACTCTTGTTCAGGGAGGATTCAGGATGGTGCAAGTCTGGTTTTGGGTCTGTCCCACTCTGATTTCACTCAAACCATTCTGAGTTTCCTGCCCAGGAGAACCAAAAATGAATTTCTGCTGCTCCACCACCCTGGGTCACTGTGCCTGGTGCGATTGGAGTCCCAACCTGTGTCCAACGGGTTGGAAAAAGGGAGAATCAGGGCTGAGCTGGGGAATCTGTTCAGGGAGGATTCAGGATGGTGTAAAGGGCTCTGTCCTGCCCTGATTTCACAGGTTCTGCCTCTCTGGATGTCGCAGTGCCCGAAGCTGTCGGGATGAGCGCGGTCACGCTCGCCGGCACCGCGGATATCGGGACACGCTCACAGCTTCCCCTCCTTCCTCACGGTGACCCCGCAGGCTCCCCCTCAAACTCTTCATCCTCAAACAGAGCAGGGGAAGGTGCAGAAAGCCCCCGGAGGCAGCCGGGATCCGGGAAGGGCCGGGCTGATCCCGCCGGAGCCGCGCGGTCCCGCATGTGGGATCCATTACCGGGGGCTTCTCCCGCTGCCACTCGCCCGCCCCGCCCGTGTGGCAGCGGGCACGGCCCAGAGGTTTGCACAGCTGGAATGAATTGCAGGGAGGAGGAGGAGGAGGGGTTCGGGAGAGACAAAAACCAACATTGAGCTCGAGAGGGAAGAAAGACGGTGTTAGGGGAGGTAATGGGGAAAATGTGTGTGAGGCTGGGGGTTTTATTTACACGCTGTTTGTTTGGGGTTGCCCACACACGGTGAGAGCTGGGCTCCAAAATCCCAGCAGGAGCTCGGGCTTGGCTGGGGAGGAGAAGCAGAAAGAGGGAAAAAAAGAAGGGAAAATGGAAATAGGGGGTGCAGGAGGAAGAGGTGGGGTTAGGCAAGGGATCAGTGGTGTGGCACAGGTTTGGGAGGAGAAGGAGCTGAGGGGATGGAGATCCCTGGGATTGCCTTGGGACCAGACAGGGAAATCCTTGGACATTTGCTGTCCCCTTTGGAAAACCACCAAGCTTGGCCAGGCCTTGTGCTGCCCCTGTGACCATCCCTGGGGAGGGATAACCCACCCCAGAGCTCCCCAGGGAAAGGTTTTATCCTTCCCCCCTCTCCCCCGCCCCACGCCATGAAATATTGGAATTAATATAATAACACACCTTAATAATATTATCCCTGGTCGAGTCCATAAAGTCCCCTCTTGCATTACGGCATTTGAGAGACTATTAAGTTTTAAGGCCACGAGACCTCCGTGAAGGAGAGGAGTCATTTCCATCACTCCCTCTCTTCCCAGGGCACCGGGGGTTTATGGGGCAGTCAGGAGCTGCCACTGATGGCCCTGTGGCCACCACGGCCACTGGGAGGGCAGGGCCCAGGACTGGGGGGTCCCAGGGGGTCCCAGGACTGGGGTCACAGGGCCCAAACGTGTCCCCAAGGATGGGCTTCCAATAAAACCATCTTGGAGTGGCTGGTGCTGTTTGCTGGTGCTTGGCTCTTCCCAAATCCCAAGTTTTCCTGCAGAGAGAGGCGTTTAGGGAGAAATGAGGTGATGACTTTGCCATGGAACAAAGTCCTGAGACCCTCCTGGGCAGCTGAACCACGGGCAGCAGGGGCATGACTGTGCTTGCAGAAGGGCACAGAGGGTGGAAAATCCAGAATTTTGCACCAAAACGGGGACAGTGACAGCGCCTGGCACAGCCTGGGGAGACACAGCGAGGTTGTGGATCCTTCCTGCTCCTTTCCTGTCTGCTCAGCCCCTCTTGGGAGTAAAAACCCAGCAGGACTAAAATGCCAGGAGCTGATCCTTGTGGGGCCGGGAGGAGCTGTGGGTGACGGTGGTGGTGGCACTCTGACAGTGGTGGTGGCACAGTGACAGTGGTGGTGGCACAGAGGTGGCACCGAGACACTCTTGGAAAAGTGGGCAGGGAGAGAAAGGTGCAGAGCTCACAGGTGAGAGCATGGCAGGGTTTGGGGGCTCCTCCTGACCGTGAGAGCTGCAGGAACTTCAGGGATTGTCCCCAAGGAGCAGTGAGGGGTCACAGCCCAGAGCCGATGTCACAAGGAGGGGACAGGAGGAGCTCCTGAGAAAAAGGAGAAGTGAGAGGCTCAAATTGGTGGGAACAACCCTCAGTGAGCCAAAGCAAGAGGGGAACCACAGGGAATGAGGAAAGGAAAGGAAAGGAAAGGAAAGGAAAGGAAAGGAAAGGAAAGGAAAGGAAAGGAAAGGAAAGGAAAGGAAAGGAAAGGAAAGGAAAGGAAAGGAAAGGAAAGGAAAGAAAGGAAAGGAAAGGAAAGGAAAGGAAAGGAAAGGAAAGGAAAGGAAAGGAAAGGAAAGGAAAGGAAAGGAAAGGAAAGGAAAGGAAAGGAAAGGAAAGGAAAGGAAAGGAAAGGAAAGGAAAGGAAAGGAAAGGAAAGGAAAGGGGAATGTCAGGATTCCTCACCTTTATCAGGAATATTGTGTTGATTTGGGGCAGCTGGATCGATTCGGATTCCCAGATTTCTGCCTCCATGAATTGTTTGGGATTCACCCTGAGTTCAGAGCTCTGATTCCCCACATTTAAACCCATCCCATCCCAATCCATGCAGGAGCTCAACATCAGCTCTGAGATCTGAGAGTTCCAGCTCCTCACCCCCGTGTTGTGCTGCCAAAAAAGGGACTATTTTTTCTTTTTTTCTTTATTTTTTCTATTTTTTTTTCCTAAAGAACAATTTCACAAAGCAAAACCAAACCAAGTCCACTGAAACCAAATAAAATCCTTTCACTGGCCAAGACGACTTTGGAAACGGAACCACTGCGGGCTCAGAAAACCAGCGGGCCAATTAAAAAAGCAAAACCCCCTTCCCATTTATTATTATGTAAAATCTGCTGCTCTTTAGGGCAATCTCATGATTATGAAGGGGTCAGGGGAGCTGATTTATGATTAGAGAGCTCTTGGCATCGGCAGTATTGTATATGTTTTAATTTTGAACCTTAATAATCCATCCAATGTGCAGCACTTGATCGTGACACTCATTTCTCACGGAGCTTTCTGCCAGGCTCCACGCAGCCACCTTCACCTCCTCTCCAAACCTCTTCCCTGGGCCAAAGTCAAGCAAAATCCAACTTTTCCCTCTGGAATCAACCTCCCAAAAACCCCCAGGGTGTGTCCCTTGTCACCATCCAAAGGGACGAAGCGTCCTGCTCACACCAAGGGAGGATTTTGCTCAGAGGAAGGGAAAATTCAGTGTTTTACTGGGGGTTTTTTGGTGAATTCTTCCTCTGGATGGGAAAAATAATCCCTGGCTTCTTTTCTGAACTCTTATGTGGAAAGACACCTGGGTTTTGCTCCTCGGTGGGGTTGCAGGGGATGCTCAGAAGCACCAAAAATGAGATTTTTTGCTGAGGCAGCCCCTTGGGTCACTGTGCCTGGCGTGATTGGAGTCCCAGCCTGTGTCCAGTGGGGTGGGAAAAGGGGAAATCAGGGCTGGTGGGTGAATTGTGAGCTGGGGAATCTGTTCAGGGAGGATTCGGGATGCTTCAAGTCTGGTTTTGGGTCTGTCCTGCTCTGATTTCACTCCAAGCATTCTGAGTTTCCTGCCCAGGAGAACCAAAAATGAATTTCTGCTGCTCCACCACCCTGGGTCACTGTGCCTGGCGTGATTTGAGTCCCAATCTGTGTCCAATGGGGTGGAAAAAGGGGAAATCAGGGCTGGTGGGTGAATTCTGAGCTGGGGAATCTTGCTCAGGGAGGATTCGGGATGATGCAAATCTGGTTTAGAGGGTCTGTCCTGCTCTAATTTCACAGTATTCCCACTCAAACAACCCCGAGTTTCCCCCACTCAAACAACCCCGAGTTTCCTGCCCAGAAACACCAAAAATGAGTTTTTGCTGAGCCACCACCCTGGGTCGCTGTGCCTGATGTGATTTGAGTCCCAACCTGTGTCCCAGGGGATGAAACAGGGGAAATCAGGGCTGGTGGGTGAATTCTGAACTGGGGATCCTCTCTCAGGGAGAGCACAGGAGGTGCAGATCTGCCTGGAGGCAGCTCAGGCTCTGTCCCGCTCCGATTTTCACAACATTCCCACCCCAAGAACCCTGAGTGCCCTGCTCAGAAGCACCAAAAATGAATTGCTCCACCCCCCTTGGGTCACTGTGCCCAACACGTCTTGAGTGACAGCCTGTGCCCAGCAGGGTGACAAAGAGAAAAATCAGGGCTGGTGGGTGAATTCCATGCTGGGAATCCTGTTCAGGGAGGATTTGGGATGGTGTAAAGCTGCCTCGGGGTCTGTCCCACTTGATTTCACAGTATTTCCACTCAAAAACCCCCAAGTTTCCTGCCTAGAAACACCAAAAATGAATTTCTACTGCTCCACCACCCTTGGGTCACTGTGCCCAACACGTCTTGAGTGACAACCTGTGCCCAGCAAGGTGACAAAGGGGACAGTCAGGGCTGGTGGGTGAATTCCAGGCCAGGAATCTTGTTCAGGGAGGATTTGGGATGGTGTAAAGCTGCCTCGGGGTCTGTCCCACTCTGATTTCACAACATTTCCACTCAAAAACCCCCAAGTTTCCTGCCTAGAAACATCAAAAATTAATTTCTGCCACTCCACCACCCCGAGTCACTGTGCCCAACACATCTGGAGTCACAGCCTGTGCCCAGCAGGGTGACAAAGGGGACAATCAGGGCTGGTGGGTGAATTCCATGCTGGGAATCCTGTTCAGGGAGGATTTGGGATGGTGTAAAGCTGGTTCAGAGCCTCTGTCCCGCTCTGATTTCACAGCATTCCCACCCCAAGAACCCCAAGTGCCCTGCCCGGGACACCCTCCTGCCCCCAGGGCAGTGTCCCCTGTCCCCCTGCCATCCCGAGGTGTTTATTGAATTGTTGTCCCTGCTCCTGGTGGCGGCGTTTCCCTGCCATTAAACCCTGCCAGCCGCGCTCTGACTGGGTAATTTAAAGCTATAGTTAAATTATGACTTCTCTGAACCTGTTGTGGCACTGACGCATAACCCTAATTAAATGATCGCATCCATTCCAAAGCCAGTCTTTTCTCCCCTCAAACGTTAATTACAACATAAGAGGCTTTAATGGCTCGCCTCACCTCCAGCTCCTCGAAAGAAAGGTCATGCGATTAATTGTCGTCATTAATCTTTTCCCAATGTGGACATTGTGCTGTCACTGGAGCCTATTAAACCCCCTTTGTCCCCCTCCCCTTCTTCTGCCTTCTCCCCCCTTCGTTTCTCCCCCCACCCCCAAGTGAATGAGAGAACAAAAATATTTGAGCTCCACTTTGGCTCTGGAGCCTTCTCGGGGCTCGGGACGGGTTCGGGACGTGTCCTGTGTCCCACTGGCCACCTGAGAGCAGTGGGGACACTGCTCTGCAGCACAGGGGACAATTTGGGGGTGGTGGGGATGATCTGGAGGTGGTGGGGGATGATCTGGGGGTGGTGGGGATGATCTGGGGGTGGTTTGGACCCCCTGGGAGCTGCACAGGGCCCTGGGGTGGTGACATGAGGGCACCTCTTTGGTGGTGGAGGATGCTGAGGCTTTGGTAGGGACAACTGGAAGGACTCAAAGGCAGGGGATGGCTGGAGATGGGGACAAGGGACAGCAGGAGGGGTGCAATGGGCCTGGCCATGCCCAGCCAGGGTGGGCACAGCTCCGGGAGCAGAGCCCAGACCCTCCCCGTGCCTGGCTGCCAGCACTGCTGATAGAGGACCTGCTCCAAAACCGCTTTTTGGGTTATTCCTTCCTTTTTTTCCCCGATGAAAATGGACATTTTCTAACCTCCACAAAACCTCCCTGAGTGCCTTAACCCCCCGAGCTCGGGAGCAGCTCTGGTTCTGGAGCCAGGCGAGCGGGGCGCGCACACACACACGCGTTCACTTAATTCGCTGTATTGTTTCAGCTGAAACCAGGGCCTGAATAAATTCCCTTTTATCCAGGGTGACGTAATCGGGGAACAAGTTACTGCCGGGTGGGGGCTGGCAGCACTCACGGCCCCCGCTCGGATCGGCAGCTCCAGGCACGAACCACGCCGGGATGCGCGGATCCGGCGGTGCCGCGTCCCCAGGCTGGCGGCGTGCCCCAGTTCGAGGGGCTGCGAGCGCTCCTGGAGGGTCTGACCCACTTCCAGCCCTCCCTCCGGCTCGCTGACATCCTTTCCCTGCCGTTCCCAAGGGCACCGGCTCACGGGGGGGAAAATCCTGGAGCGTTTTAATAAAGAGGAGACAGATGGCAGTCACCTCCTCGCCGGGTAAATACGGGAGAGGGAAGTGGAAAAAGAGAGCGGGAGAGGGACGGGATGAGCCTATTTGGACCGGGATCTTTCCCTCAAGGCACAGCTCAGTGGCTCCTCCACACCCTGAAGGATCTCCCTGGGTTTAGACATCTGAGGATGTGGATCCCTGCGGGCGCTGGCAGCTCCTGGTCCCTCCGGCAGGATTTGGGCTCTTTCCGTGTTCCTGTGGCTCATCCCCGGCCTGGGGTGAGCCAGGCAGGCGATCCTGGCTGTGCTATCCCCGAGGATTTGCTGGCACCAAGGGCAGGGAGGAGAGCTCGGGACGGGGCTGGAATTCCACCTGAATTTG